>NC_047528.1:86469599-86780360 GCF_012275295.1 Melopsittacus undulatus | reverse complement strand
TGGATGGCCTCACGCAAAGAGTTGTGGTCAACGGTTCAATGTCCAGCTGGAGACCAGTAACGAGTGGTGCCCCTCAGGGATTGGTGTTGGGACCGATCTTGTTCAACATCTTTGTCGGTGACATGGACAGTGGGATTGAGTGTGCCCTCAGCAAGTTTGCCGATGACACCAAGCTGTGTGGTTCTGTTGATACACTGGAGGGAAGGAATGCCATCCAGAGGGACCCTGACACGCTTGTGGGGTGGGCTGATGCCAACCTCATGAAGTTTAACCATGACAAGTGCAAGGTCCTACACCTGGGTGGGAGCAATCCCAGGCACAGCTACAGGTTGGGCAGAGAAGAGATTCAGAGCAGCCCTGTGGAGAAGGACTTGGGGGTGTCGGTTGATGAGGAAATGAACATGAGCCAGCTTCAGTGTGCGTTTACAGCCCACAGAGTCAACCGTATCCTGGGCTGCATCAAAAGAAGTGTGACCAGCAGGTCAAAGGAGGTGATCCTGCCCCTCTACTCTGCTCTTGTGAGACCTCACTTGGAGTACTGTGTGCAGTTCTGGTGTCCTCAACATAGAAAGGACATGGAACTGTTAGAACAAGTCCAGAGGAGGGCCACGAGGATGATCAGGGGACTGGAGCACCTCCCGTATGAAGACAGGCTGAGAAAGTTGGGTCTGTTCAGGCTGGAGAAGAGAAGGCTGCATGGAGACCTCATAGCAGCCTTCCAGTATCTGAAGGGGGCCTATAAGGATGCTAGTGAGGGGCTTTTCATTAGGGACTGTAGTGACAGGACAAGGGGTAACAGATTTAAACATAAACGGGAGGTTTAGGTTGGATATAAGGAGCAAGTTCTTTACTGTTAGGGTGGTGAGGTACTGGAATGGGTTGCCCAGGGAAGATATGAATGCTCCATCCCTGGTAGTGTTCAAGACCAGGTTGGATGAAGCCTTGGGTAATATGGTTTAGTGTGAGGTGTCCCTGCCCATGGCAGGGGGGTTGGAACTATATGATCTTAAGGTCCTTTCCAACCCTAACTATTCTATGATTCCAAGATTCCTCTGCTGTAAGGAAAGGCTGAGATAGCTGAGACTGCTCAGGCAGAGGGGAGAAGGCTCAGGAGGGTTCTCATTGATGTGTACAGATACATAATGGGAGGGTGCAAATAAAACAGAGCCAAGCCCTTTTCAGCAGTGCCCAGTGACAGGATGAGAGACTGTAGGCACAATCTGAAACACAGCAGCTCTGTCTGAATGTGAGGCAACGCTTCTTTTGCTGTGAGGGTGACTGAGCGCTGGCACAGGTTGCCCAGGATGTTTTGAGTCACCATCCTTGCAGATATTCAAAAACCCCCTGGACAAAGTCCTAGATAATATGCTGTAGGTGGCCCTGTCTAAGCAGGAGGCTTGAACCAGAGATACCGGAGATACCAGGTCCGGAGATACCTTCCAACCCTTTAAATACATTTTATAGTTAAAAGCAGATGTGGAAACAAATGCTGAAAATGCAGATAGTCTGAAATTTGTGGGAAGTAACATTGGATTGTTTTAAATAGTAGCTTCTTCTTTAAAAGAAGGTTTTTGTGGAGATCATTTAGGAAACTTATTTAAATGGTAGTATATATTGGAAGCTTGACCAAATGCTGCTCACCTAAAATTATTTTCCTTTTGTCACATTTGGCATGTGACTTGCAAGGTTATTTCAGGTAGGTGTTATGTCTGAAATAACTTCTAAACTTGCATAATTACAGAACTGCAGTGCGGGTGATCAAATTGAGAGTGTGATACATGTTTTGGAGAGCTTTTTTTATGGTCATCTGATTGCATACAAAAGCATCTTAAGTTTCCATTACTGTTTTAGTAGTCTGTAGGAACAGCAAAAGAGTTTTAATGGTTTGTATTGTGATTCTCAACTGATGCAAAATAGTTTTGAATGATAGGTTAATTCTTTGCACTTAAACTTTAGGCAAAAATGAATTAGTTTTTGACAAAAAGGAAATAATGTAATGACAATTTTGCTTCCATACAAGTGGGATCTTAGCTTTACTTTTATATTTAAGTTTCTGTCTGGAGGAATCTTAGTTATAGCAGCTGTAATTTTGGTTTGTGCGAAATAGAAGAGTATCAGTATAAAAGAGAAACTAAGCCTGTTTTGTAAACAGGATTTTTTTATGACCTGTCTGGTTCTGCTAACAATATTTTGTTCTTAAACATTGACAAGCACTTGAGTTATGCTTCCATTTTTTTATTTCAAGCTGATAGAAGTAATATCTATTTCTGAAAAAGTTGATCCTTCCAGTGACTAGAAAATAACTGAAAACCAACTCATCTAAGCCCAGTTCTTTCTGATGATCTGTTTTTCGCTAGGTACATTTCTTACCCATCTGACTCCTGTGGCCACACAATTGCCATGGCTAGTACAAAGGACCTGGCAGAAGTACATGCCTGGAAGAACAGGATTTCCTCATTTGGTGACTACCTGCATAATGATTCATTTCAAAGGAATCATCAAGCCATAGTCCAGGTGGCAGTTAGTCACTTTTGGTGGCTCCCCAGCTTTACTGCTCTTAAAAAAGGTCCAGAGGTGCAGTAGAGCACAGGAAAGAGTTATTGAAGTCTTGCCAAAATAATCTGCTTGTGTGTAAATGAGGTGCGCACTTGTCTAGCATTTGTCTGCTTGGGCTGCAAATTAATGTTAAGTAATAGGTTATTTTAACTGGTGCTATTTGGTTTTGACCCAATATGTTACCTAAATTACAGTAAGGTATGTATTACAGTGGTTATAAGTGGGTTGGGGTTTTTTTGGTGTGTGTGTGTATTCTGTTTGTTATTTGATGCATTGAGGGCAGGAAATATGCTTTCAAATAAAGTGAAAGCACTTGTCTGTATTTTAAGTGCAAAGAAGCACCTAGAAAACTCTGAACTCTAATGTACAAAATTGTTTAATACAATATGGAGTGTATTTTTTTTTGTCTAGATAAATATTATAGTACAAAGTCATATATAAGCATTACATTCTCAACTGTGCTAATTACATTAGCTATCCAGGAATAACCTTTTTGTTTTAATTTCTGGATAGCTAATTTGCTAAATATACTTTGGCCATAAATCATTTTATTGATGTTTAGTATTGAGCAGTGCTTTGCAAAAGCCACTTCTCAGCCTCAGCAGAGAGATGGTTGTAGAGGCAAAGTAGTGATAGAGCTGCAGATAAATGCAGAAGCTGGAAAGAGGTTTTCAAGAGTTCAAAAACTCTTTAAAAAAAACCTAAAAAATCTTTTACATGTGAAAATGAACTAGATTGCCTGTAAGAAATTTAAAGCATCAGAAGCAACACAGAACAGATTGATGTTCTCCAGAGAGGAAAGAACTGGATATTCTATAAGTGTTAATCTAGGTGGAACTTGTTGATAATTTTTTGAACTATGAAGATTTGCAACTTCATCAGTTGGGTTTTGGATTTTTTTAACCCTTGTTTCTTGGCAGAGCTATGAATACAAGTGTGGAAGATACAGTTGGTGAAGAAGGAGAATAATTACGTGCTAGAGAATTTGACTTTCACAGCCAGCTTGAATCTCTCAACTTGTTCCTGCCTTAAGGAGGTGCCCTGTTGCAATATCTATGTATGGGACTAGGGTGAAGAGCTGTCAAAGAGTAGTATAGGCAGAGACTTAGGATGCCCAGCATTTTATTATACATACCCCATATGTGTTTGGCAGGATGGTTGTACAAGGTGGTTAGACATCGATCGGTAGACTGCTGCTCCTACAATCTGTTTGACCTGATCTCTGGTTGCACTTGTGAAGGAAGGTTGTTGGGAAAGCAGCCAGTCTTGAAAGACTTCTGTTCAGATACAAGGTAAAAGATTTTGTACTTTATATTGAATTGTGAAGACTAACTTTGTCATTCAGTCACAGTGTAATGTTCAGCCACTTTGGTGTGGCCTATGTTGACCTTAAGATACAGAGGTGCTCTGTGTAAGGCAAGCATGTCAGCTTAAAATTGAAATTAAAACATTTCCAGGAACTGTGGTTAATTACCTGTAACTAATTCTTTTTCTGATTTTCACTTTTTTTATTGTTTAGCTTTTAGGAAGAATTTGTTTTTATTATACTTAAAATATGTAGAATATATGTGAAAACCATATACTGAAACTGTAGCCCTTGCTAAGTGCCTCCATGAATAAGGCAACATTAGTTGATTACTGAAGGACCTTTGTCTAAAGATTTCTAGAGAATGCTGCAAGGTGGATAACAGATTAATTGTTATGGTTCTGTCAAACTGTACAGGGAAGAAGAATTTTAAGAGCTTATTATGAAGTTCTAATATGAAGAATGTCTGAGCAGATCATAATTGCTATATACGCAGCTCTGCTTGTTTTCAGAGCTTTCAATATAACTTTCGCAAACAGTAGAAGAGTAGAATGCTCTGAGAAAAGGACCATTATCCATTAGTATTTTCTCTTTATTGGTAAATTTGTGTTATCCATATTTCTTTCCCAGTGTACATGAAAGCATGGGAGCTAGCTTTTTCTCTGTTGGTATCACAGGATTGCTTAAATTCTGAATTAAAAACTCAATAAATGTTTTCTTCCTCCAAAGTGGTCTTATTTGCTCTCAGTAGAGCAGTTGGAAACTTAATTTAGGCAGATTATGATGTGCCTTTTAAAATGTTTGGGGGTTTTTAAAGAAATATTTCAAGAAAAATGTGGGGATTCTACTGTATCATATTGGTAGATGGTGAACTTCTGTAGCTCTACATTTCACACACAGCTCCTGAAGAATCAAGAGGTGAAGGAGGAATGTCCCCTGTGATTTTCTTTTGTAACTGGTATCAAGGGTTTACCTTGCAAGAGGGAACATGAATACCAGGTATCATTGCATACCTGCAGTGTGCTCTTGTGAATATGTATGCATATCAACTTGGAAAGAGACTTCATTATCAAAGACCTTAACATATCTTTTCTGTAAGGACTTCAGAAATGAGACTTCTGTGATACTCATAATTTTACTCATTTTTTTTAATTCTTGTCTATGGATTTTAAAAGTGTCAGCTGATAAAAATATTCAAAATGTATTCTGCTGTCTGTAGAGGAATTATTTATTTCTTTTAAACTTAAATTCAGTGCTTGGGGTTCCTAGATAAAGATCTATTGCACAGCATAAAAACATTGATTAAAATATTTGTGTAGGATTGTCTTTTGTAAGTTTGCGATCTGAAGCTAAACCTTTTTCAATAGATGGGAAAGATGGATAGGGAAAGAAAGGAGATGGAACATAACTGTGCATTCTAATAAAAAATCCAAACCTACACTTGATTAAATACAATAAAGTAAGTCTTTCTTATAAGTCGTGAATATAGACTTCACAAAACTGGAATGGGCTCCTTGTGTTGCTATTTAGTTTGCAATTTGTAGAAGTGGAGTTTTCTTTGAGCTGAAGACAATGATTCTTTAGAATTGCACAGCAGTAATTGCCAGGAGGAGCCGTATATTTCAGTAATGCACTGAGTTTACAGTTTCATTGGGATTTAATTTTTTTAACTTTCCTGAAGAAACAAGAAAATTTTGATTTTGTTTTTCTTTTTGTACTAATGCACAGATTTTAGCTAATAGGTGAAAAAAGTGAAGAACATAAAACCTTCATTAGTTTTAGCAGTTGACAAGCTGTTAAGGTATCAAAGTCAATCCTGCTGAATTGTTTTTGCTAATCTGTGAAGCTAAATCATCAGGTGCTTCATAGACAATAACTTTTCTGTATTTCTGCAAACTAAGATCTGTAAGTTTTGCTCAGATACATTTTTTACAGGATAGATTAAATTGTTGTCTAATCTGCAACTACATTGGTGATAAATATTTCTAAAGACTATCAAATTTAGTATCAGGTCTTAAATTCTTTGGCTTTTGCCTCATGGTTGACCTAACGCACAAGATGGTTTTGTACTGGTGTACTACAACAATTAAAATATGTAACTTTAAGGTAGTGTAAAATTATACACCAGTATCTGCATTTTATGAAAGAGTGGATGGAACTGAAAATTTAAAACTTAGAATGATGCTTTTATCAAGTGCTTCCTCCCACCCCCCCCAGAATAAAACAGCTTTTATCTGGTAACTTTCTATTATGAGCATGGGTTAGCTTGCATACTTGAGCCTTGCAGAATAAGAACTCCAGTAGCATTAAATATAGCAGAATAATCTGAGTTATGTAATGATGGCTCACTAAGGCAGTCTCATATGCACTTCATTTTCCAATGAGAAAACCAGATTTCAAAAGTGCTTGCAAAAGATTTTACTTGAACATATATTGGAATTGCTTTGGCATACCGCAGTTTAACTGTGTTTGTGTGAATACGTGGGTGTGTGTATATCGTATCTCTATGCCAATTTATATTATTAGAGATGTACCCATTCAGCTACCTCAAATGAAACTCCCTGGAAAGGCTATATCCAGTTTGGATATCTCTTTGAAATTGCTGTTGTTTGGAGTGAGTTTTGAATATTATAGCTGTTTTGCCAGAGAGTCAGGTGTATTAATTCCTCATGGTATGTAGGAATCACTGCTTTAAATATGTTGCCACATGTTCATTTGAAAGTAAAACTTAGTTTAGTACTATCAGTCAATAAAGTTTGTTTGCAGGGATATTGTTAAGCTCCTAATGAAGCCATAATTTGTTGTAAGAGTTCATCTGGGGATACCACAGACACTAAAGGAAGTTGGAAACTAAAATACACAGTTGGGTTACAAGCAAAACTCTTACTCTGACAGTTACCTGAACAAGTAGATTTTTTATCTAGATGACTAAAACCAAAACAGCTTGATTAAAATTCCTTGTAACTCTGGTATTGCAGGATGTCAAAGCTGCTTTCTGCTATCAGTTATTTCTTCTGTAGTTCTGTATTTGCCACCATCCTTTGATTTATTTATGTATTTATTTATTTCTTTTTAATTATTATTATTTCTGTATGCCTAGCTAGGTGTTCTGGTAAGCGACAAAAAGTATCTCTCCTGCCCTCATTTCTCTGCTAAAATCTAGGATTATGATGCCACCTTATGCCTTGCTCCTTTTTTGGGGGATTCGGAATCCCACCGTTTCATGGTCCTGCAGCAAAGGCTGCCTCCAACATTGTTTGTGAAGTTTTTCCACCTCATTGGTTCCTTAACCATGTGTGTTAGGAACTTACCATCAATGTACTCCAGAAACCTCTTGGATTGCATGCACTTTGCAGCTTTATCCCTGCAGCAGGTGTCAGGGTGTCCATCATGAGGATCAAGTTCTGTAAACATGAGGCTTCTTCCAGTTTTTTTTTTTAAAAGACCTCCTAGAGGACATGTCAAAACATGGAAGGCAGGGATGTGATCAGAAACAGCCAGCATGGCTTTACCAACGGCAAGTCATGCCTGACTGATGTGGCTTTCTACAATGGAGTGATTGCCTCAGCAGACAAAGGAAGGGCTACGCATGGCATCTACTTAAACTAGTGCTAAGGCCTTTGATACAGTTCCCCACAACATTTTTGCCTCTGTGTTGGAGAGATATGGTTTTGATGGATGGACTGTTAAGAGGGATAATGAATTGGCTGGATGGTTGTGACCAAAGACTTATATATGGTATAGCTCAATGTCTCAAGTGAAAACCAGTAATGAGTAGTGTCCTGCAACAGTCCATACTGGCATGGGTACTACTTAGTATCTTCAATTACATAGATAGTGGGAATAGATGCACACTCAGCAAGTTTGCAGGTAACACCAAGCTGAGTGATACAATTAATATCCTAGAGGGAAGGGATGCTCTCCAGAGGGACTTTGGCAGGCTTGAGGAGTAGCCTTGTGCAAACCAAAAGTTCAACAAAGGCCAAGTGCAAGGTCCTGCACCCAAGTCATGGTAATTGCTGGTATCAATCCAGACTGGAAGATAAATGGATTGAGAGCAGCGCTGTGGAGGAGGGTTTGGGGATACTTGTGGACAAAAAACTGGATGTGAACTAGCAGTGTGCACTAGCAAGCCAGAAAGCCAATCAGGTGTGGCCAGCAGGTCGAATGAGATGATTCACCCCCTCTACTCTGCTTTCGCAGGACCTCACCTGGAGTACTGCATCCAATTCTGGTGTTCCCAGTACAAGTAAGACTGTTGAAGTAAGTCTATAGGAGGGCCAGGAAAATGGTCAGAGTGCTGGAACACCCTCCTAAGGAGAAAGGCTGAGATGGTTTCTTTTGGAGAAGAAAGGACTCCAGTTGGGCTTTATTGCAGTATTTCATTGTATAAAGGGGGCTTATAAGAAGGATGCAGAGAGACATTTTACCAAGGCCTGTGGTGACAAGAGAAGGGGCAACAGTTTTAAACTGAGAGAGTAGATTTAGATTGGACATAAAGAAGAGTTTCTTTATGATGAGAGTGGTAGAAAACAGGTTACCTAGAGAAGTGAAGGTGTTGAAAGCCAGGTTGGATGGGGCTTTGAGCAACCTGATCTAGTGAAAGACATCCCTGCTGTGGTAGGGGAGTGGACTCTAGATCATGTTTAAAGGTCCCTTTCAACCAAAATCATTCTATGATTTTGCATTTTCCTGACCAGGCAGTCAGTAGCAGAAACCCACCACAGTGTCTCCTGTGTTGGTTATTTGCTAATCCTGAATTGTTTCTCACCTTGCTCCTCATCAGTCTCAAGGCAAAGTTCCACACATAAAGCTTATCTCTTACATAAAGAACAACTCCCCTTCATTACTGTGACAACCTGTTCCTTCTAAAGCTTTGTACCCACACATTAGAGCACTCGAGTTCAGTGAGCCAGCCCATCATGTTTCTGTGAACCAATGGACACTGTTGTTCTGAACTTTCATGTAGATCTCACATTCTTCATGTTAATTCTCCATGTAGCATGAGTTATTACACAGGCATTTCAAAAAGACACCTAGTTGTGGTGATTTCCCAAAAGAGGCAAGAGAGGTGTCTTGAGAAGCATAATGAAAAAAAACCCAGTACGATAATTTGATTATTTTCTTCCCATTTCCCTCTCCTCCATTCTCAATTGCCAGTGCTTTTCTCCTCATTCATTTTTCCTGAATGTTGCTTATTCTAACAGCTAACTTCTGGTTCTGTTTTGTACAGCCTTAATTAACCTAAAAATATGGCTAGACTTAAATTTACAATGAAATTTCTAGTATAAATCAGGAGGGTGCTATGGTAGGGTTCCATAGCACATGTTCATACATTTAGTCCAAAAACAGTTGGTAGTTTCAAATTGTAGTTTTGTTTGAATTTGTAACCTCGCTGTTTGAATACTTAGGATTCTTCGTAGCTCCGAGAATGTACCATCATTCAAACCACAGTAGTAGCTAAAATCTCCACTTCAATTTTTTTTTTCTTCTAAAGAAAGGGAGGTTGGTGTGGCTATGTGTTTACCCCTTCGTGTACATATAGCCTAGAACAAAGCTGGAAGCTGCATTTCTACTGCTGGGCTCCTTTATGGTGACAGCAGTAGCAGCTGCCACCAGCTGCTCATGGCAGCCAAAGCAAGCTAAGCTTGGGACTGCCTCAAATAAGTAGCAGCAAGTTTCTTACTTAATAGTCTCCTAATTATTTTTTAGGACTTTTGCTAGTGTCACTGCATTGTTTTGTGTTGTATTTTTTGAAAACATCAGTGCATAGATAGCTCTGAGACAGTAATTTAGGGAATTACTTTAATCAGGAGCCACACCATTTATCACTGCATTTGAAATCACTTGTAGTTTGATTTTAACTGAGCGATGTAACTGAAACTTTGACCATTTTTTGTCTTGGAATGAGAATATCTTAAGGAAACAAACTGAGATCTAATCTTGGGCCCCCAGTGCTGCTTGTCTGGCTCATTTCACTAATCAGTCCTTGAATAAAATAAATAAAGGGCATCTCAAAACTGGTGAAATGTCAGATGCTGTTCCTGACCTGGACCATGAATTCAACTTCCTATTTTTGTCAGTGTCCCAAAGGTCAAATAATCCCTTGCAGGAGGAGTGTGGATCTTTCAGTGTGTGCACCTTACATGGTCATGCAGGGATGGAGTGAATGCTCTAATTCCTGCTAATTTCATAGTTCCATGAATATTGCTTTGTTTTGGGTTGGATTTTTGAGGATGTCAGTGCACAGGTGGTTTGGTGCTTTGTGACAATGGTTTAGGGAATTACTTTGGTTCTCTGGTCTTTTTTAAAAAACATGCAGTACTAAAATCCTTGTCCTCTCCTGGCAGGTTGCTGGCACCCCTGTGCGATCTTCACATGAGTACTTTAGTACAGCCTTTAGTACAGATATGTCTTGGAGCTGACAGGGAAATTATCTAGGCAGCTTTTCCTTTTATGAAATGAAAAAAAAAAATATTCAACATATCTTTTAAGTAAAGGCTTTACGTTTAGTTTCAGGTTGTTGACAGTTCTATTAAATATTTAGCTATTAGAAAAATAATGTAGGGTTTTTCAATGAAGAAATTGTGAAATTGCCATATAATACCGTATGCTGTATGTGTATTAATGATTGACTTGTATATGATTATATTTAAAATAGAAATAATTGTCCTGTAGTTAATATGAGGCATTTTTGTGGTAAAGTCTTTCTAATGGTAAGATCAGGCTAAGAAGAGACCTTGAACTTTAAATTAGCACATGAAGACAAGTTGAATTTAAAAATCATGAACAGGTGTTTTAAAGGAAGCTGGTATTTCATGTTTAGATACTTATGCTTTTACAAAGAAGAGTGGTTAATTTTCCTACTATACTTATATAACAATATACCTTCCAAATACTTAGTAAGGTGAATAGCTCTGTTTAGTTTTAAAACTTTTTCATGTAGCTGCATTAGCTTTTTCCAAGATATCTTTAGTTTTTGAAGTTAGCAAGAGAGATAGTGTTTTTAAATAAAATACGAAAACATAACTTGCTTAAAGTTTAGAAAAAGGCCAGACTAGTACAAATGGTATAGAAAAATGTTTTTCTCATAGAGATATCTAGGCTGTTGAAATGCAATCTCTACTTCAAGACAAAAAAAATACCCACAACAAAAATGCACCCTGACTTTAAACAGTGGTTTACATGCATTAAATATCTAATAATACAAAGAACTACTGTTCAGAAACTTAAGAGATCTAGACGTCATGTGTCAGATTTTTCATTCCTGTACATAGTTGAAAGCTTCAGATTGCAAGAGGTCAGAATTAATTCATTTCTCCCCTGGAGAGAGAAGTCAACAACCTTTTATAAATACCATAACCAGGAACTTTTTTTCCCAATATTTAGCTTAATGTTCTTAATAAATCCCATAATCCTTCCGTAATTTAAAATGTTATGAATCACCCTAAAGGCTGATGATTTGAGTAATAAATTCTGCTTCTGAAATATTGGAAGTCTTCCAACATCTTTAAAAGAAAACCTCAAGTATTTATGTTTTCCTTCACTTCATACATGATCTTGATTAGAATTGATGAAATTTAATACTAATCTGCATACTTTTGAAACACACAAAACAGACCTTCTTTTCGGGAGAGTTTTTGGTTTCCTAACATGTGAAGGTGTTAGGCAGTTCAGAGGCCAAACTCCTATAAGAAGTATAGGAAGCTGTCTGTCTGAATCAAGATTCTTTGGATAATATAGCTTTATGGATCAGGACTGCAGTGGCAGACTTTCTCACTTAGAAAATTGGTCTCTCTTGCTGAGGTAACCTCTGGTTTCATTTTTGGGTTCCAAAGGGTCTTGTGAATTGGTATGCACACAGAAATACCCTTGAGGCTATGATTTTAAGTGATAGGTAGACTGAACTGAGATTTATATATTTATTTATTTTAAAAGCAAAATTTCAATACTGAGTGATGCAGGAAGCAGTTTTGATTGAACTGATTACCAAAATAAATTCTGGTTAGATTCAGGTATTGGTTCTGTGGGAGATACTGATTTCTAGTATATGTGTGCATTTTAAAAACATTGTGGGGTTTGGCCATTGCTGTCTTTCAAGTAGTGGTAGCAAACTAAATGTGAGTTTTGTTGTTGGTCACATGGGGGAGAGAGAAGCCCTCAAAGAATCTCTGAACCATTTGCATATACTACAGTATAAAGGTGATGAATTTTCAATTTTGAGGAACTGTTATATGTTATCACAGACATAATAACAGTATCTAAATGAGGCTATTTCCATTTAAAATGTTAAGTTTCTTCTCTGCTTCTGTAGTGGCCCATGCAAGTTAAGTGTGCCTTTCTCTATTGTTATGAACATGTAGCAAACTTACGATTTTTGTAATGCAGTAGTGTTGGGGCAGCTGAATTAGTGGTGATGTATTTGAAGAAATGAGAAAACCCCTTCTGTCAGGCAAATATGCTGGTGCTTCCCTCTAACTTCCCTCTTGTAGTTTAGGTTGCTAGTTTCTTTAAAACAATAAAAATTACAGTGTGATAAATGCAAGCTATTGTAGATTGGACTGAAGAAGAAATTAAAAAGGGGCATTCAAAGAGGAAAGACTGAAAAAGGTAAAGTTTTGGATTAGTTGTCTGACAGATTATTTTAAAAGTAAAAACACTAAATTGAAATATAATGGTTAAACTTTGGGGGTTTTGATGCAACATTTGGAGATAATTGCTGCAGAGGAGGATCTGGCATCATCCAGAGAAGGGAAAAAAAACACGGACTTCAGTAGTGGAAATTATGAACTTCTAAATACAGGATCCACCACATGAAAATGGAAGAACTTGGAACAGGCTTTGGAGTAGGCTAAGGCTGTTTGGTTGGAAATAACTAAAGAGAAGAGTGCAGTTATATTAGGTAGCTATATGATGTGTGTGTTATGATGGCAAGTATAGGTTTGTAGTAGGCACAATATTTCCAGCAGAGAAGAAAACATTGTTAAAATTGTGCTAACTTTTCATAAGACCTCAACTGGAGTGCTACGTACAGTTCTGGTTCCTTTTGTTAAGAAAAAATAAAACTGGAACAGATTCACGGAACAGATACTTAAGTGAATGACTTCATGATAAAAAAAGTGCATTTTTGTTAGGCTCGGTAGAAGGTGTGTGTGAGAGAAGAGGAAGTAGTATGTAAGCTCTGTTTAACTTGTTAGCAGGACTAATAGATGCAAAGTGGAAATTAATAATCTTAAAGTGGAAATTTAAAATCGAATCACAATGCAGGAGGGAGAGATGTAGGGAGTTCTTAATGATGATAATTCACTTGAGGATGTAATCTCATGAAGGATATTTTGGCAACAATGGTGAATGACATATGCCTGTCCTCCTTTCTCTTCTTGCTCTGTGTGCTATGTGTTACGGAAAGCACTTGTAAAATAAACTATGCACAGTGGAGCCAGCTATATATGGACTTACTTGAGACTTTCTCAGTTAGATGAGTTCCTTTGCTTCATTGCGTGAATGCATATATGCTGTATTAGTGCAGGTCCTACAGGTGGCTGTAGGACCATATGAAAAATCTTTGTGGTCTGAGACTAGGTTCACTTTTAGCAGCAGTACTGTTTAAGCTCAACCTGTGTCCTAGCTGTTTGTTCCTGGTTTTGACTGTCTTGACAGAGCTCTTTTGCATAACTTTGCTTTAAGCAAAATCAAGCAACTGCTCTAGATGAAAAGTAACACAGTAAAAAGTGGGAGCTGTTTGTGTGGAATATTTTCGTGGGTTTTGCTGCTGCTTTGATTTGGTTCAGCATAACCAGCATAATATCTGGAAGGGTTGTTGTTTTGGCCAGTGCTGCTGCTGAAGAAATGCTGGTGAAGGCACAGCCTAAGATGGAACAAGACTGTGTTAAGATGTGAATGGGATAAAATGGTTCTCAGAATGGGGAAAAAGAAAAGTAATGATCATTGTCTCTTGCTGACGAGACTGAAGATATGCTTTTCTTTTGGAGGCAAAGCTATTATTTTTAATATACTCACTTTTGTTCCTGTGATTGCAGTACTTTTTAAAACACATTTGCTCATTCTTGCTGCTTTTCTTCTCACTGTTCAATGATTTCATACCTAATGTAGTTTTACAATTTTTTTTTCAGGTTTCCGTTACTGCCTGCTGATTTTGTTCGATAGCTCTTTCTTCACAAAAAAACAGAAAGGGGCAAAAGATTTCTTCAGATATTAAAGTATCTGTTAGGAGAACAGCATATTTTTTTCTGAACACTTGAACTGATGCTCTTGATTCAGCTGCTGGTGTGTTGTATTTTTATGTGCAGTGTTGCAGAATAAAACTAAAATTCTGTGGATTTTGATTCCGTAATTTTATTGAAGTATTTCCAGTGGGAATTTCTCAGTGAATAAAGCTTTCCCCTCTCCTATTCAAGAAGTAGGTTTTGTGCTTTCACTACCGGTCTCTACCTGTGCAAAATCACTTCTTGATGAGATGTAAGTTCTTGCATGAGACGTAAGTTCTCACCAACCTGAAGGTGGAACAGGGGGAGAGTACCCTTGCCATTACTATATTTGCTACGGCTGCAGCTTTTGGACCAACTCTTTTAAGGCTGTGAAGTCTATTACTGCAATATTTATTGAAAGCAGAATTTGCTTACCTGAATGCTGAGGTGAATTACTATTTGTAAGTGGTTGTATTCAGAAAATTAGGTAACATGGCAGTATCAGTTTTGATAGCAGAAGTGGATGTCCTGCAAAATTTGTTAAGCATGTCCCTTTAGAAGTACCCTTCAACCTAAGTTCTTCCATTTGTCTATGCATAAGATGGTAGAGTTTACAAGGATAAGGTCAGTGTCAACCGATAATTATGGAATTCTGAAAATTAAGGGTGTTGTAGTACATGTGAACACGAAAATATTTTCTGAATAGCTTGCATGTGAAGAATGTTGGTTTTGACTTGTACTGAAGTTTTTATTTCATAGAAAATCTAGTAAGTATCTTGTCTCAGTGTTCTTCCTTTCCCATCCCCTCAGTATCCCAGTAAGTCAAGATAAAATGAGTTGTTTACAAACTAAAGATAAATTAAAGATATTTTTACATACCAGCATCTGTTTATAGCATATACATGCCTAAGAGATTTGGTAAATACCTCATATATTAAAATGTAGAATGACTGATAAATTCATTCTTGCTTTTTTGCTTGATAAGAATAATCGGGCCACAACTTACTATTTCTGTTGATAGAGGTTATTACAGATCAGGTAAGGATAGCTGGATAGCTTATCCCTCTTGCAGGCTGAAGATAGATCTCTTTTGCTATCTTGTCTTTCCTCTTTCTGCAAGTGTTTTGCTTTTATAGTTACAAAAACATGTAAACAAGCTTCTGAATTATAGGATAAAATCTTAAAATTGAAAGCCAGTATTTTCTCAGTATGTTGCGTACATTCTAAGCATACCCTAAAGCTTTCTTGAGGAGTGTTTCAGTCAGATAAGGCTTTGAGGAGGGCTGAAAACATGGGTTCTGATAATACTGCAAGGAGGAGAATGCTGCCAGCAGAGCAGTGGGTTGGAAGGAGGACCATGACTGCGTGTCTAGTCCACACTAGCAGCCACTGCTTCTGTCTGGAGTTGCAATGAGGTCTCTACAGCAGAAAGTCTGTGAGTGCTAAGGTCACTCCAGATGCCTCATTAGCTCCTATAGTGCACTGCATTGATATGACTATGTTTCTTAAAGCATGTTTCCCCATCGTCACCTCCCCATCAAGTATTTCTGTGTTGAAAAATTAAGTTTAAGGATTTTTGTCTAGGATTTTTGACAAGTGTTTTCCCTGATGGTTCTTTTGTTCCTATGCATAAAAGCTTGCTTAAGCCTTTAAAACAGATAGCAGTTGAATATTTTTAAATTGTAACAATAATTTATAAAACATGTTTTAGCACCTGGCTAATATTTTTAAATTCTTTAAATGCTGTTATTTAAAAAATACTTGCAATTTCCAATCTTTTATTCACATTAGTTTCACTGGTTTTAAATGTTTCAAATCTTACCAATTTACTCAGTAGCTTTTCTCCAGTTATTTTGTTATTTCCAAAATCACTACAAAAGAAAATCTATATTCTACTCAAATGTTATATAAGCAGCATAATTCAGTACTTTTAAAAGTGTTTAAGTTTACTTACATCTCATAAAAATTATCATGAAGTTGAAGGAAGACTTGTAAGTTGTTAGGGTTTTTTCCTACCTTAGAACCACAGTTTTGGTACTCTGTATGTTCTCTTTTCTGTTGGATTAATATTAGAAGGTACATATGTACACAGTATATATAATATTATATACTGTAATTATATGTTAATATATACATTAATAAAACATATAATTGTATTTATTTTATATCTAGTATATTTATTTATATATATATATGTATATATATAGGGCTGCTTTCTTGTGCTTTGTCCTTTGTCAGTTTTGCCCTAAAACTGAGTTAGACACTGACTTGGTTTCCACGATGTGACCTGTTGAAGTATACTTGTGATAGTAATGTTGCTGCCTGGGAACTCTGTGTTGTGACTTGTTCTGGTATATCTGGTTTTCTAAAGAAGTATAAGATCTTCTAAAAGTATCAGATTTTCTTAAAGAAGTATCAGATCTTCAAACCAAATGTTCTTCTGTGCCACAGTCATAATAATGCAGTATTTGAATTTTTCCTTTGAGAATAAACCAGAAAATGTCTACCCAACAATGGTGCAATTGCTTTTTAAATGTGGATGCCCTCTAATCCAATATGCTGATTCACAGAGAGATTCAGTCACTGTTTTAAGCTGCAGTTCCATGTGCGAATGAGCTGATATAATGACTAATTGCAGGTTTAATTGATCTTGGAAATACTTAATTTTCAAAAGAGGTTAATTTCAATCAAAGGGAAAATTAAAGAACAATTATATATTATAAATGACATGGGTGAGTGAAGAGGGAAGAGATCTATCTCTTTAAAATGTGATTGTAATTTGCTTTTTTCCCAACAATTTTTATAAATTTGGATAAAGTTGGTTTGGAAGTATTAAGCACATTAGGACAAAAACAGTGTTGTCTGCTGCTTAGGTAAGCAGATGCATAGCCTTTAAATAGGAAAAAAAAAATTTCTTATGTGACAGACATTGTATTCATTTATAGTATCTTCATGCAACAAGCTGACATAATCCCTTTAAGGAAATATTGATCTTCCATTTAAAATGTTGAATAAAGGTTACTTTAAGACCTGTATTGCATGTTTCAAGTTCTTAATCACGTTTCAAGTTCTTAATTCATTTTCTTATGGGAAAGGAGAATCGAAGGCCTTTTACTTCTAAATGGAAGGTCATTTTTAAAGGAGCACTCTGTTCATTGGAGGAGATGTTGTTCAGTGTTGTTGGTCTTACTGACAAAATGTTTCTTTTTCAGGGAATTGTTTGTGTGTTTGGTTGTTTTTGGTGGGGTTTTTTGTTTTTTTTTTAACTTAATGAAACTGAATTTGATGGTTTATACTAAGTTACTCAGAAAATTCTTATTTGTTTGGGAGAGATGTTGAGCAAATCCTTGGTCATCTGACATATGAATTACTTAGAATCTTAAATTTTGGGGTTCTGAAGGATAAGCATCAGAATGTGTCTTTATACTGTCCTTTAGTGGGAGCTCCATTCCCAAAGATCAGTTCATTCCAGATATGGGAAGGGAAGAGGCTGTCATTACTGGTTGCAGGTATTTGTGCTTGTTAAGAATCAGCAAGGTATATTTTAATCACAACCAGTTCTCATTCATGCATACCAGCATAGAATCATAGAATAGTTAGGGTTGGAAAGGACCTTAAGATCATCTAGTTCCAACCCCCCTGCCATGGACAGGGACACCTCACACTAAACCATGTCACCCAAGGCTCTGTCCAAACATGGTTTGGAGTGCAAGACAGGCATATAAACAACAAGAATCTACTATAAAAAAATAGTTTGCAAAATATCAGCTTATGGTACTTATCCTTGAAGTCCTAATGGCATACACTAAGTAAAATAATCTAAAGTGAAAGAGATTATAAAATGGACTTTGATGGTCTCAGATTTTTAGGATTTTATTCTTTAAGTGGTATACTTCTGAAAGAGGGAGTAATTGATTTTCTTCAAGTTGGCATCTAGCTGATATAAAAAAAATAATTGTTTTGTGCTAGACAGTAAAGCTAATCACCATAAAATAGTTTCAATAAAGTTAAGGTTATATCAGGACCTTCCCTGCTTATTCAAATTTTGGAAGCATGAAAAGAAGTGGCTGTAAGGCACCTCTTCAGCATTCCTATCCACTTTTTTATGGCCTACCTGTAATCAATAACTTTCTTAATAATGTGGTGTTACACTGTCATTTGCAGTTGCAGTAGACAGCCAGAATCAGCATGCATTTCAACTTCAGTTTAAGCAAATACATTTTGTTTTCTGATATACATTGCAGGTGGGACTCAAAGAATTGTAGGTGCTGGAATGGGCTCCACCAGTGTTGACAAAATATCAGTGAAAAAACATCTGTCCTTACTACTTGCATTGTTTTAATGATTCTCATGTTTTGAGCTGTTGTAGCCTGTTGTGTGCATGTAAACTGCAGTGAAAGATGTTGAAAGCTTGCGGGGAGGCAGGAGGTCTGAAATCAAAGATTTGTGTGTATCAGCAGGAATGCTTGTCAAGGGTAGCACAGAGAGAAACAAAATATAAACCACCTGACCTTATAGTTGTAGTTTATATGACTTACAAGGTGAAGTCTTGCTATGCAGCTTAACTTGGTTCCTCTGTTTTAATAAATAAAGAAATAATCAGTCTGATCTGTCTATAACAGGTTTGAAGGTCTGTATCTAATGTTACAACTGTCCCTTCCCCTGTTTACATTACCTCTGTATTTTAGAGCTGTATAATTTGAGCTGCAGGGTTAGTAAAATGGGCTATAGAAATTGTCATTTGGAGACGATATGATATATGTTTCCCCAGTGGCAGACACAACTGTTGAATAGCTCCTTATTAGAGAGATGAAATACTGTAGTCCTTTTCTTGACTGTGAAGAGTGTGATTTTACTGCTGAGACTGAGGGTGGCCTGAAAGACTTGTTACTTAACTTCCAAATAAAGTTTGAAACTACTGTGTTAGGAAGCATACACATTTGTTTTGCGACTCAGATTAGACAGTATCACCATGGGCTATTAAAACTTTATTTGTAAAATTGCTGTGTGTCATTGCAACTGTGAGGGAAAAGTAAAAAAACTAATTGCAAGCTATTTATTTAAAAGTTCTTTTCTGCTACTTAGCATATGGAAGCAATGGTGTCTGCTTCATTAATGAGTGCACCTGTCATGAGTGTTTTAAGATCACAGAATGACAGAATATCTCGGGTTGGAAGGCATCCATAAGGATCCTTTATGGATCCTCTCTCAATGGGACCGTCAAGTCAAACTCCCGTCTCCTCGCAAGACTACCTAAAACTAAATCATGACTAAGAGCATTATCCAGAGGTTCTTTGAACACTGACAGGGTTGGTGCTGTGACCAACAGAGTCCCTGGGGAATCTGTTCCAGTGACTGAATACCCTCTCAGTGAAGGGTAATAAATATTTTTGTGCTAATAAGTATTTTCCTCATAAATGTTTCCCTCATGTCCAGCCTGAACCTCTCCTGATGTGGCTTCGTTCCATTTGCTTGAGTCCTGTCACTTGTCACTACTTCCCCCTCCACCATCCCATTTGAGGAAGACTGTGTTCAGGTCACCCATCAGCCTTCTCTACTCCAGGCGGAACAAACCAAGTGATATCAGCCACTCCTCAGAAGTCTTGCCCTTGGAAAATTCAAGCCTTTATTGTGCTGCTGTTGTCATAGATTTTGAGACTGTCCGTGGCTTTAATATGAGAGAGCTTGTTTTGAGAAAGTTCGAGTCTTAAGACTTGTAAATAGCTGAATCTTCAGGTTATGTTTAAAAATCTTTTCATTTCTGTATGAAACTCTAAATTGGTGTATTTTGATAATAAAATCAGTTTATTGTGGATGTCACTGAATTCTTACTTTCTATGCTTTGAAACACTTTTGATTTACTTAAAGAGTCTTTGCATTCCTCAATCTAAGTAGAGAAGGCTCTGTTAAAACTGTAGCTAAGTTTCAATATGCCACAAAGGTTGAGACTGTACAGATGTCTCTTGTACCCTCTCACTTATGGATATGATAACTGAATAAGATGCTTAAATTTTTTTGTCCCAGACTTAATATGCGGGAAGCAGAGCAGTCAGGTCAGGGTTAATATGAAATGTTAATATATAATGCAAAGAAAAAAGAAGTAATGGTTAAGAGAGAGAAGGGGGGGGATGACCAGAAGTGTGATCTCTCTTGGAGCTGCAGCTCATATGCTCTTTTTTGATTTATGGTTCCTCCAACTATCTCTGCTTATCTGCTCTAAGTATGTATGCATATTCAGGCTTGGCAGGCTGTCCAGCCCAGACTTGAGGAACCTGGGAAATCTAGAAGTAGCTTGGTCAACAGCAAAACATAGTTATATTCGTAGAGTTGAAGTGAATGAGTAGAAGTCAGGGGTCTACCTAGAAGTAAGGATATGGTCTTGAAAGGTATCCCTAGAGTCTAGTGATCTACCATTCTGTATCAGATTATGTTAGAAGTGTTATTTAATGTTTTCAGAAAGGCTTTGTGTGGGGAAAAAAACAATGAGAATGAAAAGAAAACAATCAGTCTAATGAAACACATTTAGTTTCTAGTAATTTATTTCCAAATTACCATAATGTAAATGTGTTTATACTATTTTAAAGCAATTTTACTTTGACAAATGCTAAAAGAGTAAACAGATTTGGGATAAGCAGGTGACACTGATCTATGTAAAATGGGACTTTTTAATAAGTGATTACATTTTGAAATGTGAAGGGAAGGATTACAAGTCAATAGCTGTAGTCTTTCTAGTGCCAAAAGAAGTTGAGCGTTTTGCATTTACAGGCGTGAGTTTCTAAGTATTAGAGTATTAACTGAACAACTTCTTTTAAAATATCTGTGGTAGCTGTTGGTAAAAGGCCAGATACTGAATACCAGTGGAGTGTGGATTCAGAGGGGATTTCAATGCATGTTAGGAGCAAGGGAAGAGGGAAAACCCATGTGTTTTCTTGTATAGTTAGTTCTGTTTGAGCACAACAGCATAATTTGATGTATATAGATGTGCTAGTAAGTATTTTCCTTGTTTGTGAATGCTTAGATTGTGATTCATTGCCTGGTTTTGGTATTCATGTTTTGTGTCAGAAATGATCCAATTTATAGAAATCTTTGCAAGTCTGTTATTAAATGAATATGGGAATTGGTTTTTAGCTATGGAAGTACAGGTTTGGTAGTGTGCTGAGTTACATATTTATATTATCTGTTATATAAAGGAATACCAAAAGCCGGTCATAAAGGTTTGTAAGTGCCCTCAGGGGGATGTTTCTCCCTTTGCAGGGAATCTTCTATTTCAAGAATTGTGTTGCTTTGTAATCTTACTGCTCAGAAACCTGTAAGCTAACTTTCTGTTCACTGCTTGAACAGAAGAATTTGTCTTTTAAACTATATTTAAGCATTTATTTCACTCAGCAAGGTGAATGTTAATAAATAAACTTCTGAACAAAGGCTCTTTCCATCCTCAGATTTTCCCTTACATCTTTTTGAGAAGACTGCAGAATGGGTTTCTTCAGAACTATCTTGTCAGTCATTAAATAAGTAGTAGTAAAAAAGACTTGATTTGCTGCAATTATTGCAGTCTTGAAGCAGCCGTATCTGTTTTCATGGCCTATTAATTTTTTTATGTTTGAAAATTTGACCATAGTTACCTGATTGTATTGTTTGTTCTTTAATATTGGATGGAAGTGTCCATATTTTAGGCAAGGCACCAAGAGCTTAAATAATCCTCTAAAGGAAGCTTACAAAAATGTATAGGTGGTCATGGTTTTTAAAAGGCTGACATTGTTCTAACTCATGTCTTGGCAAGTATGATTTCATTCATAATTTATTACTTGAGTGCAGTACTAACATCTGTCTGAACTAATTTTAATAAGTCTTATCTGTAACTCTGTCAGGATTCTTAAGTGCCATAGATGAGAGGTTGTAATTTTTTGTGGAATTTTGAAGTATTGTCATGGAGGCTGTTTATATCCAGTGATGTCAAATGAGCTCAGAATAAACCTAGTTTATGTAAAACAAACAAATGAAACCAAACAGAAGGGCTCAACAATTCTCTTATAATTGTTTAGAAGGAATAACCTTTCCATTGTTTGAAATAGTAATTTCTAAACTTTTCACCTCTTCTTTGGAGATGTTGCTGGGTTTTGGTTTTCTTTCTTCTCTTCTTGGGTTTGAGTTCCCCCCATCCCCTCCCGTTTGGATTATGTATCAAAATAAAGCATACTTCTAATAATAATGTCAGTGTGCTACACAAGGTTTCTAAGAGAACAGGGTTTCTAAAGTGTCAGGGTAAGAGAGTATGTCTGTAATATAGGAAAATACAAAACTCATTTAGTGTTCCTTATACTAGTCTGTAGTTAAAATTATTAATTTTACATTTTAATGAGCATCAAGCATGAGAGGTATAAGCTTTTGTGGAACTAGTACACTTGAATGTTGGAATCTAAACTTTGTTTAGGAGTAATGGAACTGTAGCTCAACACATAAAAGAGAATCAGTTATATATTGCTGTTTTCTGTTTGTGTGTGTTCCAGGGGTCCATTCAGTGTTGTGCGGCGATGTATCAACAGGGAAACAGGGCAGCAGTTTGCTGTAAAGATTGTCGATGTAGCAAAATTCACTTCAAGTCCTGGATTAAGCACAGAAGGTAAGAACAAGCAAACTAACAAATTTTAAGCAGACAGATTTTTTTTTTGTCAACCTCTTACATGTTTGTGTGCTTTGTAAGATCCTCTCTGGTTTATATCTTGTAGAAGCTTTAGAGCAAGATCTTATATTGCAAATTTAACTTACATGCATTTCTAATCTTTAGTACTTCCTATGGGTGTTCAGTTGCAATAATAAATATGGGAAATAATAGAAGGTCTATACTAATGCTAAGCCATTGCTATTTCTTTGCATTTTTTTTTAAGAATGAGAATTTCTGAAACAAAACACAAATTCTGAAACAAAAAGCATACAAAGGAAATAAAGAACACATCAGTTTTGTTTTAATTAGTGCAAGTTTAGCAAGTAGTTTGCTACAAAGTGAGCAAAAACTTGCATTTGAGGTGTATAAAATGACATAAAAAACTATACATTTTTCATATAGCCAGGATTTTAAAACAATGCTGCAGAACTGCTACAGTGTAAATAAAAGGCTGGCTTTCTAAGTTGAATATACAACCCATGTGTGCTTAAAGTGCTTCTTTCACACTTTATCAGAAAGAGCATGGTAACTGAATAACAATCATTGTGTATTCCATGTCCAGTGTATTTTTTTCTGGAGATCATATTCTTTTGGAGGATTCCACTTGTGCTGTCCAAGTCTTTATGACTTAGTCCCAGGTTCAGCAGCATAAAAGGGCCAATGACTTTTGTTGGTAATTATAGCAAACAGTACCTAGTTTGATTTACAAAGTAACTCACAAGTCTTACTTCAAACTTTAAATCTGATAATGCCATTGCTTGTTTTTCCTAGACCTCCAACCAAGTGTGAGCAGCACTTTCTGTAATATTCAGCTTATGTATAGCTGCGTTAAAGTTTTGGCAGGTTATATCAATGCTGCATTTGGAGCTAGTGTATTTTTATCAAAATGATTTGATATCTTTTAAAGAAGTTCTGTCCGTATTGTAGTCTTTCTTTGAGCCTTATCTTAACTCCTGCTGCTAGGACACTTTTCTATCTCTAGTGGAATATGGCTTTCCTTGCTCCATGAGAGTAATTTTTGGGCTGTGAAAGAATTGTTGAGAGGGAGAAATAGTAGACAGAAGAGAAAGGACTCGTCAGGAGGAAAAGAGAAAGCAATAATAATAATAATATAATCACTGAAAAATTGAAGGATACTCATTGATAGTTTGCATTTGCTGCCTGGGTGTAAAGAAAAGACTTAGGAGTATGCTAAGAATTTTGGGTTGGTTTTTTTTTAATCCACTTGTGCTGTATTGATAGCATTGTAATTCAAGGTAGCATGTCACTGAGTTAACAGATCATAAACACCTTCTGGGTTTAGAGGCTTTTTGTTTTGGTTGTGATGATGGATTGTTGTTGGGGTTTTGTATGGTTGTTTTGTTGGGGTTTTTTTAAGGTTTTGAATTGTTAGGCATTAGATGTGTAATATTAAGACACATAATTGTATAAATGAATGTGAAGTAAGTTCTTAACTCTGCATAAGAATCTGAATCTGTTTTTCACATCCTCTATCTTGTGTGCTGTTTATTTTGTGTTTTTCCTTCTGTTTTCCTCTGTCTTTTTGTTTTGTTGTTTTGTTTGGTTTTTTTTTCCCCTAGGGTCTAGTTTGGGTGGGGTTTTGGTGGGTTTTTTTTTTTGCTTATTTCTGATATGGCATTTCTTAAACACATTGGTAGGGAGCCATGATCATAGAATCATATAGAATCATAGAATCGTTTTTGTCGGAAAGGACCTTAAGTTCATCCAGTTCCAATCTCCCTGCCATAGGCAGGGATGCCTCGTGCTACACCATGTCGCTGAATGCTCTGTCCAGCCTGGCCTTGAACACTGCCAGGGATGGAGCATTTACTGCTTCTTTGGGTGATCAGTTCCAGTGCCTCACCACCCTCACAGTAAAGAACTTCCTTATTTCTAACCTGAACTTCTTCTGTTTAAGTTTAAACCCATTACCCCTTGCCCTATCGCTACAGACCCTGCTGATGGTGGTAATTGCATAAAATAAATGTTACATAACTGTGGGAAAGCTATATTTGTTAATTGTGTTAAAGTGTAAGAATGGAATGGTAAGATTGATTCTTAGGAACATTCTTTACCTCAGAGCTTGCCACCTGTTATCTTTGTACAACTTTCCACCTTCAGTCTTTCTTTGAGGCACAGGACTGGGAGAGCAGGATATTCTGCATGTGAGGTAGCTGATGACACAGTTCCTTCCATTAATTTCACAAATATGTAGAGTGTTGAATGGTAAAGGGGCCAATATGCCTCCGTATTTATGACGAGGTCTTTGTTCTTGAGTGCTTTCATTTAAAAGTGCCCATGTGAGATAACGTGTTTATGGACAATAACTTCACCTTTATATTTGTCAGCAGTGTACTCTTGTGGCAAAGGCAGACAACTGCATAGCATACTGTTGCAGAAGTGTAGCCAGAAAGTCAAAGGAAATGATTGTTTTCTCTGTGCATGCCTTGGGAGACCACATCTGGAGCATTGTGTGCAGTCTTGGTTCCCCCATATAGGAAAAACAATGCTGTATAGGCATGAATCCAGCAGAGATGGACTGAAAGAAGTGGGTTTGTCTAGCCTTGAGAAGCTAAGGTGAAATTTAGTGCTGTCTTCAACTACTTAATAAAAGGGTTCAGAGCAGATGGAGCCAAACTCTGCATCTTGGTGCACACTGAAAAGCCAAGAACCCATGTGGACAGCTCACAACATGGAAAATTCCAACTAGAGACAAGAAAAAAAGAAATCACCCTGTGAATGGTAAAACTGCTGCAGGTTGCATAGAGAGACTGTGGACAGACTCCTCAGATACTCAGGACTGAGCTGCATGAGGCTCTGAATTGCCTTGTGTACTTTGAACTGCTTTGAGCGAAAGTATGGAAAAGATAACCTCTGGACATTCTTTCTAACCTGTGTGATTCTGTGGTATTAGTAGCAACAGTCTGCATGTAATCTGTGGGCAGTATAGTTTTAATATTGTACAGGGAGAAATTCAGGTGTAACAGTACTATGGTTAAAAAAGTTAAGTTGAAACTGTTTGACACAATGTTTCAAGTCAAAAAAGTTAAACTGCCTTTGATACAACATTTTAATTTAAACCTGGCTTAGATGCGATGTTTCAATTAACTCTAACCTTCAACTTCTTTTAAGGTTGGCTGGGAATGTTTTAAAAGGACTATTTGACAGTCTAGACAATTCGTTAAAAAAAAATTATACTGATTTCTCACAATAATGGTATCTGTCTTGCCACAGTAACAATAGCAGTCAAGCTTGAAAAATTGATACTTCTCTAAGCTAATCTGTGCTTATCAATTGAAATATCATGGGCATTTGTGAGCCACTAGCTTGCAAGGCAAACTTCTATCCAGTAGAGCATTCTTTCCCTAAGACTGCTCAATACACATAGTGTGTATAGACAATGACATCTCAAGTGAATTTTGTGTCTGCGTGCATCTCTGCAGTAGTTTGATAATGCAGGGGGAGGGGGAAAATAGCTCTATGTAACAATGCCTGACAGCTAACAAATCTAATTCAGGCTGAATTCCGTTGGATTTAAGTATTCATATTCATGGTCTTGCATATGGTGTGTCATCCATATCTGTAGTATTGTAATTCAAGCATGTTAATGAAGTATATTGACACCTTGTCACTGTTCACGTGGTTGCGTGATCTACTGGATTAGTGGTGGCTAGTTTACATGGTGACAGATTCTAGTACAGTTCACTGTGCTTTCATATGACAGAAAATTAAAAATATACACAATGAAATGCAAAGCTTTAATATTTTTAGGTACAAAAGATACTATTTTGCACAGTTCAATTTAGAGGATTATGTTGAAGAATACTTGATGCTCTCAGAAACAGGCTTACTCATTGAGGTCTCATAAAAATAGTGTAAATAAACTTACTTTCACATACAGGTCTTAGTTGCTATACTCAGAACTTTTGGTATAGAAAACTGTAAAAAGCATGTTACTTATTTCCGAATTTGTTACAGCTGACACCATAGTTACCTTTTACTGTCCATTTCTTCTGCTGCTATCTTCACATCCCATGAAGTTTCCTTTTCTTTATAATTCTCTGTATGGCTTGCATATCTTTCTTTTAGTCAGCGGTTCTAACACCAAGTATCTCTTAAGTGCAAACAGTTTCTCAGGAAGAGAACGGTGATGGGTTCTTTACTATACTTAGTTAAAGCTAATATAGGATATTTGCCTGCCTTTTTGTAATGTCAGATGGCTGTCTTTTAACATGCTGAGTGTTTTTTAAAGCAATCTAAATGGCAATGCCCTGTGCTTACAACATCTCCTTGAAGTTGTTTTTCAAGATATAATTCGTTGTATATTAGATTCAGTTATGTGTAATTCATTTTGATAGAAATGTCCTCACAAAGAAAGTTATTAGAATTACTTTCACAACCTGATGATAGGCTAGACTGTATTTATTAGGTTGATATACGAATCTGTACAGGTTTGTATGTGTGTGTGTCACTGTGAAGCAGAACAGATGAGCTGATAAGGAATGGTTCAGGTTTCCTTTAGAACCTCAACTGGTTCTACTGGAAGCTGTGAAGAAAGTCTCTGCAAAATGTTATGGCTCTGTCAAAGAACAAAATTGTAGCCAAGAAAGAAGCATTTTGAATATAGTTCTTGGACTGTTTCTAGCACTGAGGCAAGACAATCGAATCAAAACCAGAGTTGTTATGGATCATCCATTTTAGGAGAAGAATTCCAAAATTAGTTGGGGGGACAAGATGGGGGGAAATGTGAAAGTTTGCATTAGTTTGATTTTTGTTTGGTTTGTTTTTTTCCACAAAGGGCCCACAGGTCTTTTCCCTGACATACTTTTGGGTTGTGAGTTATTTTCTTGCTGTTGAGACCTTACTCCTGTTCTCCTTCTTTCCTGAAATACTTTACCCTTGTTGCTCGTTTGTGGGGTTTGGTTTGTTGGTTTTTTTGAGGGGAGGGAGGGTTGGTTGTTGTTTTGGTTTTGTGTTTGTTTGGGTTTCTTAATATTATTATTATTTAGACTTGCATTTTGAAATTGCTTTGTCAGTGCTGTTAATTTTAAAAGCTTTGTTTAATTCTAGATAAAGATGCCCAACAGTATCTTAACTTTTGATGTTGGAAGGCTATGGTGAATCAAATTATTTTTTGCAAAAGTATCTGTGTATAAATTTCAATACCTATATCCCTGCTTTTTTTAAACGTTTGAGCAAAAAAAATGCAGTGTTAGTGTTGAGCTTATGTCTCCAAGTAAAAGGCATTGCAAATCTGTATGGCATCAAATTTTATGATACTATATCATATGTAGACTGAATTTGATGAAAGAGCGACTCTTTGCCTTTGATTTGGAAATACCAATTTATATGGAATTTCTAGTAGTCGTGTGTTCTGTGCTGTACTGTATTTCACAGATGGAAGTTGCTTCCTTCTGTGTGGCATTATTGAGCCTACATCTGAGCTATTGTGTCTAGTTCAGGGCTTCACAATCTAAGGGATGCTAAAGAACTGGAAGGTCCCAGCAAAGGACTGTCAAAAAGAGTCGGGACCCTAGAGCACATCATGGGCAAAGAAGGGTTTATTTAGTCTGGTGAAGAAGAGGCCAAGAGGCTAATATAACACTAGTCTACAACTATTTGAAAAAATGACAAAAGTGGCAGAGACAAGCTGTCCTTAATAATGACAGCTATAACAGAAAAGAATAATGGTCAGGAATTGTTGCTTGTGAGGTTCAGGCTGAACGTGGGGAAAAACCTGTCCACTGGGATGGTGGTGCAGCAAGTACAGGTAGCCCAGAAAGGTCATAGGACCTCTGTCACTGGAGGTTTTCAGGAATTTGCTTACGCACAGCTGTCCTGATCTAACGATAACCTCACTTTGAGTCAGAGTCTGATCAGATGACTGTCAGAGGTCATTTCACACCAGCATTCCTGTAATTTAGTGAGAGTATGAGGAAGGCACCATTATGGGTTTACTTTCACTAGAGCAGAAAATACGAGGATATTTCAGAGAATGAAAAACTAGATCAGCTTGACTGTTTTTTCCTGTATTATTTTAAACCTATGAGAAATCTAGAAGTATTTAGTGATACTAGTGTTGCAGATGTAACTGTTATAAAGGAGCTTTCTTGAAAATTCACTGAGTATGTACATATTGGTAATGAACAGGCTGAGGCATCTGTTTATAGACTGCAAAAATCAGATGGTATTAGTGACACCTCTGTTGAGAAGAAAATACATAAATACGGAATTTTGAAGTGAAGGTGTTTAAAATGTCTATAGCTGCCTGTCATGGAGTTTATGTTGCTGGTCTTTTAAATACCACTACAGTTTTTGTGTATGGTGGACAAATGTTTTGGGGACAGGGAAGGTGTCAAGGTCACGATGAAAGGGAACTGTACTAGAGTTTGTCTTATCACCAGGACTTGAAGACAGATGCTTAAAATGACGTCTGATATTTGTCATTTCAAGAGTCTACTTTTCTGGGGACTGTGCCATTTCTAGCATAGTTCTACTTCTTATGCACGTGGGTAGAACTGTTCCTGTTTTGGTACAGGAAATGTTTTCTAAGCCTTTCTGAGGGGTTTGCTTGTTTTAACTTAATGAAGGATTTTAGTTTTCTTCTTTTCTTTTTCTGGAAAAGCCATGGGCTGCTCTGGTTATAAATTCAGTTTAACTAATTTCTATGTATAATTTTCATAAATGTCTGTTTTACGGTTCTGCTATAAGTGTCACAAAGTGTTATGAAAATTAAGTACTTCTGTGCAGAAATAAAACATGAGAGATGGAACCAAGTGTTTTTGCCCAGAAGACATTTTAGTAAGTGTTTGTGCATGTTAACCAGACAATAGATCCAATGAACCACAGGAATGCATGAGAACATGACAAGGATTTCTTTTTCAGGATTCTTTTTAATCTCTTACTATTGCAAGTAAGTTTACAGCAGAAAAGGTGCATGTGTTTTTTCAGTGGTTAGAAATACAGAATTCAGTCTTGGGCAACACTTCACATAATACATATAAAGCATAAAATACAGTGTTATATATTAGGGGCCTTTTTTGGTGCTGTTTCTAGCATGTGGCCAAATACAGGCTTCCAGGAGTGGGCTACTAAGTGTCACTTTGTTTAGACCTCATTTGGAGTCCCACATAGGAATTTGATTGATCCAGGGAAGCAAATACAAGGTTCTACAAGAAAATATGGCCTTTTATCCAGATCATAAGCAAAGAGTAATAAGGATCAACTACATGGTATTATTTTATTTCAAGAATATAATATTTCTTGAAATTTGATGCAAGCATATTCACAGCAGTGTTGACGTAATGCTGTTTCCATCTTCAGAAGGGAAGGCATAGCTTGTGAATTTATTACACCTACTTTAAAGCACACAAGGATATTTACCTATTTTTATGAGCTATTACTTAAATAGAATGAAAATTATTAAGTTTTGTGCTTTGCAAGCAATTGGTTCTTTATATAATCAGTATCCAGAACAAGGACAGTATTGTTTGCTATGCGACTTCAGTCTCTTGCCTTTAATATGTATCTGGTTTTACTGTATTTGCTGTAGTACTTGAACATACAATAGCTTTGCAGGAGTATACCTCTTCTCCGCTCTTTTTTGATCTTTACTGCTTGACTACGCTTTATTCTGATAAATTTATCTGTTCTTGGTTTCACTGTAGTGCCAATAATGTAAAAATGACTTGAATTTAGTGGCTGAAACACCTATGGACCAGTTGCACATTGCCAGATTAGTTAGGTCTTTACATAACCTTATAATTAAACTGCTTTGGGTGATGGTACAAGCAGAAAGATTTATAAATGTAAACGGTACCCTTTACAGCTCGCAAAATGCAATTATATGAAGTGTATTTGACTGTCATTGTAGCAATTATTCATTCTAAAAATAACATATTAGAATACTAATTAAAAAATTGCTGTATCTTGAAATTCTTAGAACACATATAATAATTATGTAATTAGCAGTAAACAATTAAACACAGCACATAATATGTAAGTTAATTGTTATTTTTGTTACGTAACTGAGTGTGCAGTTGACCTGGATTTTTTTAAAAAGCAGTCATAATTGATTAAGAAGTGCTCCAGAAGGAGCATTGCTATAATCTTTTCTCTCACGTTACATCCCACTGCCATATATGTGAAACAAGAAAATATTTTCATAGATGTGAACAAGAAAGTAAGACCTATGCAAATGAAGCTTGTTATGAAACGTTGTTTTAAACTTGCTGTCATTTCAGTCAGGGAATGTCAGTGAATATGATTTACAGCTTAGAAGTTAATTCCTCTTAGTACGTATTAAATAGGACTTGGTGATCATTTGATTAAAATCTTTGCTGAAATAACTAATATTGTTAAATTTGTGACTCTGGGCAATACATAATATCAAACTATTTTTCTGAAGAAAAAAAAAATCCACGTAATTTATGCACATTTTAGTCACTTCAAGTCATAAAGGATAGTTACTAATTGAGGAAAACTTCTGTACGGACTTGTACTTATGTATCACTTTTGCTTAATGTGAGCCAGCCATTTAGAACGCAGCTTTCACTGAAAATTAAACTGGAAAATATTTTAAATTCTTAATAGAATTTTTTTAACTTAGGAAAAACATTTTCAGAGGGTGCTTGTGGTTTAGCATAAATCATAGAACCCAAATGATAAGCTGCAGTTGATACTATGTATTTGAAGCAGACTAGTAACAGATGACTGCCAGGTAATTGGAATGCCTTGTGGTATACTTGAATGCTTTACAGAAGTCTCAGAAATAAGTGTCAAAGGTTTGTTTTGTAGGTTGTTTTGAGTTTGTTTGTATTTATTTTTTAGCCAGTGGTAAGCCTGTCATTGAAATGTCCATCCCAGTCAGCTACAGTTGCATTCTCAGTCAGTTGCTTGGAACCCAGTGCTGCTTTCCACAGTCCGTCTCCTAAATGATAAGGAGAAGGATTGTAGTTGAGCAGGGTTCTAAATAACCTTTTGTACTAATTATCTCTCTCCCCAGAAAAAAAACATAGAAAATAAAATATTACTGACACACTTGACTATTATTCAAAATCAGTCTTTAAGATCTCATACTATCTAAATCTTGACTGTTCCTTTACTAAATATTTAGTTGCATGCATGTGGTAGTTTAAGAGTATAGTGATTTATGTGCTTACCTTTTGTAGTTAGAATTGTGAAGAGTTTCCACTGGAGATGCCCAAGAACTCTCTGCTTTGAGTCAATCAGAAGCAGGACTAAACTACCTGAGGAGATGATGTATTGTTAAGGTGTTCATTGCTCCCCCACTGTATTTGCAGAAATGTGAGTCCAATACATTAGAGCCCAAAAGTGCTCATGGACCTAAGAGGTATCATTGCAAGGCCACTCTGGATAATCTTTGTATAATCATATTGACTGGGAGAGAAGCTTAAAGACTGGAGGAGAGGAAATGTCGTTCCTGTCTTCAGGAATCATAAGAAGGAGGACCCGGGGAACTACAGGTCAGTTAGCTTTACCTACATACCTGAAAAGGTTATGGAGCAACTAATCCTGGAAACCATTTCCCGGCACGTGTAGGACAAGAATGTCATCAGGAGCAATCAGCATGGATTCACCAAGGGGAAGTCATGCTTTACTGACTTGAGAAACTTCCAAAATTAAATTACTGTCCTGGTAAATGAAGGAGAGCGAGGGAATTTGTCTACCTCGACTCCAGTAAGTTTCTCATAGAGAAGCTGATGTCATATGGGATGGATGAGCTGACAGTGAGGTGGATTGAAAACTGAACAGCTGGGCCCAGTGGATACTGATCAGTCGCATGAAGCCTAGCTGGAAGCCAGTAACTACCATTCTGCCCAGGAGTTAATACTGAGTCCAGACATCTTCAGGCTATTCATTAATGATCTGGATGATGGGGAAGAGTCACCAAAGTTGAAGATGACATCAAACTGGGAAAATGGCTGATAAATCATAGGGTCATGCTGCCATCCAGAGTCCCCAACAGGCTGGAATGATGGGCTGACAGGAACCTCATGAAAGGGGAAGTACGAAGTCCTGCACCTGTGGAGGAGCAAATGCATGCACCAACACATGCTGTGACCCATCCAGCTAGAACGTGTCATTGCCAAAAGGTCCTGTGGTGGTCCTGGCAGACACCAAGCTGAACATGAGACCAGAGTGTGCCCTTGCCGCAAAAAAGGCTAACAGTATTCTGGGCTGCCTCCTTAGGAAGAGTGTTGCCAGCTGGTAGAGGGAGGTGATCCCCCCTACTCAGCACTGTTGAAGCCACACCAGAAGTGCTGGGTCCAGTTCTGTGCTTCCCAGTGCATAGAAAAAGAGACATGGAGCTGCTAGAGGGAGTCCAGCAAAGGGCCCCCAGGTTGATGATGAAGGGACTGGAGCATCTTTTCTGCAAGCAAAGGCTGGGAGAGCTGGGTCTGCTCAGCCAGAGAGAAGGCTCAGGAGGGATCTCATTGATGTGTACAAACACCTAAAGGGAGGGTGCAGAGGAAATGGAGCCAGGCTTTTTTCATTAGTGCCCAGTGACAGGACCATAGGCACTGGGCACAAACTGAAATGCAGGAGGCTCTGTCTGAACTTGAGGAAACACTTTTTTGCTGAGAGGGTGATTGAGCCCTGGCACAGGCTGTCCAGAGATATTGTGGAGTCTCCATCACTGGGGGTTATTCAGAAGTCATCAGGGTATAGTCATGGGCAACATGCTTTAAGTAGCCCTGCCTCTGCAGGGGGGTAGGACCAGATAATGTCCAGAGGTTACTTCCAGCCTCTACCATTCTGGCATTCTGTGAAGGTAGCTCTATTACTTTCTTGATGAGTGAATGGCTTTCCTGTGATAAGCCTGCGAGAGGCTGACCAGGGTATTCTTTGAGATCTCCTCTGCTCCACATGCCATTGTCTCTCTGTATTCCTTGCTGAGCCTGTAGACAAGGTTTTATGACACAACCTAACAACATTTTTTCTTTTCTGAAGCCCTAGTTTAATTATAGCTGTCTTCTTGCTTAGGGAAGCAAACTCTTTGAGAAAGAGTTTGAGAAAGTAAGCTTGTTTGAAAAAGAAATCTAGGTTGGAGAAGGAAGCAGGGATGTTCCTTTGGTGTTCTTAAAGTAGTAAGCAATGCCTGCAGCTTTTACCAGTACAATAAACAAAACTGCAAAGGTGTGTTTCTTCACTCTCTTTGCAAAGCAAAGTTGTACTTAAATTTATGCAAAGAAATATGGAAATACGCTTTTTAAAATATTTATTTTGAGAATGCTCTCAAGTTTTCATTCTTAAACATGATTGTCTTCAATCTCTTTGCAAAATGAATGAGGTACGTCCAACTTCTGTTCTGAAAAATGAAAACGCTTTCCAAAACACTTCCCTTTCTACACAGTCTGTACTCGTCTAACGAGTCATGATTCTTGCCAATAGTCCAGAAATAGGCTTCTAACTGTGCTTGCCATAATTCAGGCTGGTTGCAAACATAGGGAAGATAATAAGCATCAGCTGTATTTTCAAATATTTCTGTTTGGATGCAAGCATGTATTCTGTTCTGGTTTGTTCAGTCAACAAAACTCAAGATTAATTGCAGCTGAGCTGCAATTTCTGTTAATTCATTAGTCCAGGGAGAACCTTCTTTGACTCTTAAATGCTGGGGTTTGGTTTTTTTTAATCAAATAATGTGGTGGTATGATAAATAATAATACTTGTGCAATTTCACTCTTCTAGAACTGCTTTTCATGTCAGAGTGACAAAGCTGTATTCTGCCATAGTGTAAGATATTGGCAAAAATTGTGTCTTTGGGTTATATGGTTTTTGTTTCGGATCGTTTTATATCCTGTGAAAATCCCATCTAAAATCTTTCTTTTTCCCAAAAGAGAGATTTCATGGTTTGTAATTCATAGATTCCTGTACTTTTGTACTCTCCTGAGATTTCTGCTAAGTTAGGTAGGTACATTATGATCTTGGATAATCTTGCCACAAATCAGCTACAAACATTCCACTTGGAACTTTTCTGCATGTGCTAGTATTTTTACTAGATTATGGATGAACATGGTTTTGAGCTAGCAGAAATAGAAATTTGCAGAAGTAAAGGTATGTTAGCAAACCTTGATGGACTGCCTAAATAATAGGTTGGGAGAAAGAATGATAGCTTTTAAAATAGGTGCATGTTTTTGATACACAATACAAATGGTATTCTTAATAAATGTGCATGTTCTTCATAAACAAGACTGCATGCCTCTAATAAAATCAAAAAATGATTTTCGATCACAAGTACTTCAGATCACTTGCTTAAGAAAACACAAAGGAGCTACCTAATAGTTGACATTGGTTGCCGTTAACTTGTATCAGTCTTTGAATGTAGAAGCTCTCACCTTTGTTGATTTGCTGCATATGCACTGGTGATTGTAAAACAGTTTACTAAAATTAAAACACATAGTATAATCCCCCTAACACCTAACTGGTCTTCAATCTGAAAAATTAAGCAGGGGGGAAAAAAAGGTAAAGCTAAAAGAACAGTGACAAACTGTCACAATCTGTGCTGCATTTATAGAAACTACAGTGAAAGGTATTTTCACAATTGAAGGTCTGCCTTTCTTGAGTGCAAGTCAATGGGTTTCGTCCAGTTGTAAACAGTGCCAAACAATGCTGTGTTTTCCAGTATACCAGTTGCTTCAGTAAAAAAAAAAAAATCTTGTAACCTTCTTGACTAAAGAAAATCTTGGGGAAAAAGAGGAAAAAAAATGTTGAGAGAAATTGTTAAGTCTACCTAATGTGTAGGCAGATGGAAATGTTTGTTGTTTGGAAACTATCTTGTAAAACAGTTTAAATAAAAGATCTTGGTTAACATACAGAGTAGAATATTGGAGATACATAGCTTCTTAATGAAGAGAAGCATTTTGATTTAAATAAGTCAGAGACCTGGGAGTTCTGAGAAGACTTATTAACTTAATTCTGTTTCTTAAAGACTTTCTACATTTTATCTGGTATTCTAGTTCTATCGTGTCAATTATTGTCCTGTCAGTTGTCTTCCACTATATTAATTATTTTAATAGAGTGAAGGAATTTACATACAATGATTTTCTATACAGTTAAATTTAACCTAAAGGCTACTTAAAACTTGAACGAACATGCATTATATGAAATCAATTTTATCTTTAATATTGCATTGCATTTCCTCCTAATTCTAGCTTTTATAAGTATTACATGTAGAGCCAGTAAATTTAAAGAATTTTACTGAGACAACTGTCATTGTTCCCACTGCAGAGTAATGGAATGGAAGATATATGGTTTTAAAAACCTTTCACACTTAAGTACCTAGAAGACAGAAGGATGAGAATATTATAGCATATCTAACTAAGTACTGCAAGATAACTGCACTTTCTTAATGTTATCACTTAACAGTTTTGGGGGGTTTTAAGTGCCATTGGCTTTAGGAGAGAAACCTGTTTTTAACAGCTCTGTGTATTACTGCAGTCTTAGCACTCTGAAACAGTGCTTACTGCCATGGCATTTTCCAGCTGTAAGTCATTTGTTTTAATGATGATGCTGATCAGGGACACCAGAGTAGCCTACTCATGCTGAATGTATTGTATGCACTTGATTTCCTAAAATGAATTCAACCAGGAAGTATACGCCGTGACAGTAAGTAAATTGGCAATGTAAATAAAAATACAGTGATCTATAGCAGGTTTGCTTAAAGTCTATGACAGAAATTTGTCTTGGAAGTTGTTTTTTAAATCAGTTCATGTACGAGTAAGACTTACATTGTGTCTCTTGGGTAGGGGAGGGGATCATTCTATCTCTTTTCCCTAAAATATGCAGTGGTCAAATTCTTTCTCATTTGAAGTTGCTGTAGAAGAAAAAGCCCAATCACAAATGTGACTGATGCTAAAAAGTAATGTTTTATTCTTTCAGAATGCCTTATCATTTGTTAAGACACATAAATGAGGATTAATTTTCAAAACTTTACAGAACTGAGAAATTACTGTAAAAGACCTGTTCCAAATTCTACAGAAAGTTACTAGCAGAATCAGTGATACAAAACCCAAGCTTCTTGATTTTCTGTGGTTTCCCAGAAGACTAACTAAATAAAGTTATGTTAAAAATTGTATTGTTTTATCAACTGTGACAGATCTAGTTATGGCAGGTTTCTTAATATCTGCCCCTTTTAACATTGCCTGTGATATAGTGGCAATTAACAATTGCAGGTCCTGGTGAAAATATTGCCTTAGTTTATAGCATCATAAATAGCAAAAATGGCTTATGAAATACCGCTTTGCCTGAGTAAGGTAGATTTTTTTGCTTTGCCAAATCCAATAAGTTTTTTAATCTAGGTTGCACCACATAGATGTTTATTACAGTATATGTGTGTTACACATCACTGTTTTCAGGTCTGTACGGGTTATCATTGTTGTATTCTATTTTGTCCTCGTAATTCTCTTTGAAAAGCTATGCCAAACTGGAGCCTGTGTTTCCAGCACAGGGCTGGACAAGTGTGGTGGTTGTGTTGGAAAGAAGCTTTTTTACCTCTGATGTTGTAGGTTTGCAAGAACCTCTATTCTTGTGCTATAGAGTGATAGAGGACCTACTGTCTCTCTCTCAAAAGCTTAGCTGCTTGAGGGGAAACCAGTAAAGAAACTACTATGCCCTGGAAATGTAGGATGCTAACATCTAGGATTATTAGATGCCACTTACCATCTGTGCAGTGCGTGGGTGAGTCACACTGCTTTGCATCTTCTCCCCTTTTCCCCTCGGTAAGACTGGTTGAGCTGATTTAACAGCTCCTGGCTGCTGAAGGGAGAGGGAAAACCCTGCTTCTTCAACCCAGGTTCCTTTACAGTGCAGCCTTGTTGCTTCATTTGCATTGGCTTTGGTACTATTTTTACCTTTGGACTGATTTATTTTAACTCAAGTTGGGGGAAAAAGTGAACAGAGGACTTGCACCCTCTGTCTCCTACTTTCTCTTTATTGGCTTGCTTACTTTTTTAAATACATCTTCTTTAGAAACCTGTTAGAGTTAAAAGGAAAATGTAAGCAAGGATAGTTTGATTTTATTCAGCTGGGAATTTTGATGGTGTCTTTAGAGGAAAATATTTCTATATGTTGTGTGTTAGTCTAGAATATGAGATAATAAACCAGTGTGGTATACTTAGAAAACAGGATAGAGGTTCACTTCTAAAGGCTACCAGTGACTGTTTAACACATGAATGCAAGCTGGGGTTGGACAAGGAACTGCAGAAGCATGTCTTGTAAATAGCTGTGGTTGCAACCTCAGTTTCTTCCTAAATAGCTCATAGGCATTGTTTGGTTTTTCTTTTTGCCTTAAATAACAAGCAAGCAAGCAAATTAGCTGGAGAAAGTGCACGTACAAGGTAACATTAACAACACAGTGAGAAGAAAAAGCCTCAGATGTTATCAAAGCTGCTATCCTTATCTGTGTTCCTGACCATCTGGTAGTACCTGGTGAACAACTAGATACTAATTAAAGACTGAAAGTTAGGTGGTCCATTCTAGAAATTGTCTGAGCTACCAGGCTTTTTCCCCTATTTTTTGTCATGTCCTGTTTTGCTTGTGGGTGTGGAGTTGTCTGTATGATTAGCTCTTCTTACAGGCACTGCCTGATTTACTGAAGGCGGTCATCCAGTTCAGATTTGCTGCTTTAGTGTCATCATCCCCTCCCTTCCCCATCACATGGCCATAAGAAGAGTTTACCAGTTTAAGGGGTATTTCAATCAGCTTAATTGATCATCAGTTGACAAACTTTCAATTGCTGGTTCTGGTATTGAAACAAACACACGTGTGTCTCCATGCTCCTGGCCACATGTGTAACATCAAGTCTTTCCAGAGAGTCAATGGGCAGGGAGGAGGTGGGGTTAGTATATGCTGGTCCCTGCAGGGGTGGCAGCCCCTAAAAAATGTGTTGAAAGCTTTGGTAATTACGGGTTTTTTTTTGGGTTAAGAATGCTATGATGCTGTTTATTCTGTTTTAAAGTCCTGCTTCCCTAAAAATCTCAAATAGGCTTTCCAAACTGACAGTAGTATGTGTAAAAAAAACCCCAGGGTATCTATATAAAATGTATGCATTCATCTGTGCTCTGAGGCCATTTTTCCCCTAATTAGTTGTTCATGAATGAAGACTTAATGCAACAGGAGGATTTAAGCTGCCAAATTTTACTTCTCTGGTAAATGGAGACTGAGATACTGTAGCGAATAAGAAAAAAGAAGTGCAATAAAACAGGTACAGTGGGATGTGTTAGAAAGCATGTGGATGTGCAAATCTTGTACAGTATGCTTGCATCTGACAAGATTTGTGAGCTCTTTCTTAGCACCAGTCCAGAACTGACCCTTTGGTGAGTATCAGCCCTGTTTTCTTGGCAGTCCATTTCTGTGAGTGTTAGCGCATCCTCAGGAACCTGGGTCACCACTGTGACTTTCACTGTGACTTTACGTAGAGCTAGCTCAAAGTCCATCATGGTTTATTAATTTGGGTATTGACTGGAAAAAAACGATACTGTATCATCAAGCCCTGAAGCAGGATAGCTGTTATGCATTTACTGCATTTAAACTAATAAAATCTACTAGACCTGAAATGGCTCTTGATATTGTTGCAGTCACATATAGGACCTTCATAAACAGCTCAGGGACTTGCAAATTTGACTTTTTATGTCAAAGACATAGGTATGTAACTCATCCCTTTCCTGTAGTGGCATGTATACCCCTCCTTGCCTCAGTTTCGTGTCTTCCTGTGCCTCCTGCAGTACTCTGGAAAAATAAGAACATGGTTGTGCATTGTGAGACACAGTGAACAGGTTGTTTCACCAGGAGAGGTGTGGGAACTGTGAGGGAAGGCAGGTCAGGAACTAGTATTTGCTTCCTCCTTCAAGGAGTGTACATCTTGTGCAACTAAGCGTGCTTTGGATTATTTTCAGGATCAGGACAATGCTGCATTCGACCTGAGAGTCATGGGTTGTCATGTTAAGATATTGGTTTGATATTGTTGTGTAGACAGGAAGGGTGGTCTAAAGAATCTGTGGAATGGGTCAGAGGGCTCTCAAGTCAGGTGGTCTATGTGAGTGTTACATTTACATTTCCAAGTAACCCATCATGTCAACAAAATTCTTAATCCTGGTGGTATTTGGTGGTATTTAATGTAGACAGATTTATTTATTTTTTAATTTTTTTTAATAACTTGTGAGGAAAGGAAATTTGGTTCTTTCTTTTGCCAAAAGAACTTTCTTAATTGTTTTTTCCAGTGGTCTTATACGGCTCTGTTTTCAAGAGAGGATGTAGATTATTATCAGTTATTTTACTTCTGTGGACTTCTAAAATCTAATAGTAGACATATGCTTTGACCATTTAATATATGCAAGCTTATTGTTGCACTTCAGAGCAAGAAAAATGAGCAGAATTTATAAGTTTCTGTTCTTACTCCAATTGATCATCATTTCACATTCAGATACCAACAAAAGAAAATGAATCTTATGCTGAGCATGCAGGAGTGAGGTAGTACAGGTTAGTTGTTGGAACAAATTTGAGTCAAGTCTTTTAATATCTGAAGAAGTTTAATTCAGTTCTGAGAGTGTTTACTTGCAAGTACTATGAGCGTAAGTACTTAAATAATCTTTGCTTTGTCAAGCAGGAGGAGGAATGCATTATCCCCAGCTGGTTACTGCAAAGCTTCATAGATTGATGTCAGTCATCTGTGTCCCTTCACTGTGACAGTGAAGGAAATTGTTGAATATATTCCCTATGTGGTTTATCCCGTTGGTATCACCCGGAATTTCAGAGGCAGTGGGAAACTGCCTCAGAATTTAGTTAAAAAGCCATGCAGCCACACTGTTTTCAAGTGTGTACCTCCTAATTTCTCATATAATTTCCAAGTTCACATATTGGATTAGGTGACCTAACTGTTTCTAACTCAATTTTTCCTAAGTATAAATTTTAGGTATTTTTTGTTCTTTGCTGATCACCAGATAATAAAGAAGGGAAATTAAATACTATTTTCTTAATGCTTAGGTGAGATTAAAGAAGTAACCTCTTCATATCTGTATTGATGAAGAGGAGTTGCTCTTTAAATACCATGAAAAGTGTGTGAATATTATGAAAGAAAATATTTCTCAGATGCCCTTTAGTTGTGATCCAAATCAGTTTACAGGCAAAATTGTCATTGGATAGGTTCTTTACAGGGATATGTTACCTCTGTCACTTATGTTTGCCCGAGAAGAAAGCATGAGTGATGATTTGTAAAATCTTGCGGTATTTTCAGCTTGTTGTACAATCCAAGTTAGGCAAGCTAAAACCTTGTTCCTACAGCTGTGACTTGGATGTTGCTAGAAACAAGTTTGAGCTCAGGTGCACTGATTTCATCACCAGTGTTACATTTTTATGGAATGAAAGGGGGAATATATTTTAAGAGCACTAGTTTCAGATCCTTGGAGGAGTATTGCAACTGCACAAGCAGAAAAGGGAAAAAGTGCTCTTTTAAAGCTTTGCATCTTTAATAGACAATGTTTAAAAGTATTTTATGAATATGTGGAAGTAACAAATCTAGTTAAAACTTTGGTTCTTAGCATGGAATTCTGATGAAGAATACGTTCTCTAGTGCTGCACAACTGTTTTATGAAACTGGGTTTGTAATCACAGAATGGTTTGGGTTGGAAGGGACCTTAAATGTCATCTAGTTCACCCCACTTGCCATGGGCAGGGACATCTTCCACTAGACCAGGATGCTCAAAGCCCCTTATTGTGTCAGTTAACAAAGAAAAGGGGGGAAAAAAATAAAAATCTATGACTTGTGGTAATAATTGCAAAGAGAAGCATGTGCAGAAGTGGAACAGAGAAATGAGTAATCCTGGATTACTACTGCTTGAAAAGAGTTTTCTAGTTCCTGGCATTGTTCTGTCACTGAACCAGAAAACAGATAATTAAGGTAATTGTTTTCCAGCGTTCAGACATGACTCTGCTACAGGATTTCCTAGCTGGACAGAATCGGTATCATCCTTAAAATTTGCTAGTTATTTATTACTCAAGGTGCGTCTCCCCAGTGCACTGTAGATGCTGTTTGCCCTCTAGTTCAGTGTGCTGTGAAGGGAGTTTTTGGTACTCAGGCTGCCTCAGCACAGCAGCATATAATGCATCTTGTGCTGTTTTACCTGAAAAATCTGTCAAGTAACCTGTGTGGCATGCCACAGCTGCCACAAGTAAAATGTTGTCACTCACTGAGCTATGTGACATTGCAGAATTACCTTCGTCAGAGTACATTGATGTTTTAGATACTGGTTTTGCTTGGGTTGTCTAGGTTAGATATGGGCAAAGTAGACTATCTACTTTCTAGCACCAGTGAGCAACTGGTTTCATATTAGCTATGCGGAGCCCACAGTTCAGGGCCTAAGAAAGTTTGATCAAAGCAAACAAACAAGTAAATTTTATTTGTATGGGAAGCGTCTTAAGCAGTCACTTCCCTCTTCTGAGTGCCTTTGGACAGGCACTCTTTTTCTGCCTATAACAGTGTAATGGATTGTTTAACCCTTCCTAGAATAGAAGTTAGGGAGAGTTTATCTCAGCTGAATTATGAGTAGGTCTCCTTTGTCTCTTTGAAATTCCAGGGTTGGGTTTTTTTTTTTTCCTGTAAAATTGAGATCCTTTGTTAATATCAAAAAGCAGGTTTCCTTCTCATTATGTTAAGGTAGAGGCTAAACAACAAAATAAGACATTTCAGATAAAACTGCAAATGTTAGAATGATCAGCAACAGAAAAAAACCTTTAAGTTTTTCAGGATCAAATAACATTCTTGATAATGTTTCATTGCCTTCAAGGGCACTTACTTCATGTAATGTCATTACATTTTAGTACATGAGTACTAAAAATTCATTTAAAGGACTGCAAAGTCTAACCTTTAGCTAAATTGATCAGCTAAGTGAATTTCAGCCAAAATATTAGAGAGATGTCAAAGTTTGGTGTAAAAATTTTCTACCGATCTAAGTTCAGCACTGGTAATGATGCTCTTAGCACATTCTGAGATATACATTATCTATATTACTCTGGCCAAAGGCCAAAGAGAAAACATAAACACACACATACATCCGTGCACACACATGTGCAGCAAAAATATCCCTGGAAACAAGCAAAGAAAACACAAACCAGTAAAAACCACCCTGTGTGATTAACCTTTGAAAAGGAGAAATTGAAGAGATTTAAACTACACTATTTGCAGGTACTGTCTTTCTAAAGCTTTTTGCCAGACTTCAAAGCAATAAATACACTCTTTTGTTATTGTTTTGTGGATTAAACAAGAATTTATGTGTTGTAGTTGTGTAATGCAGTTACTGATGTGTGTGCAGTGTATATTACTGGTGTAGTGGTTAGCTCTAAATGGTTTCTTAGGTGTAGAGAAAATTGTTTTCCAGAGAATCTGGGTAAAAGCGTGCTTTGCCCTGGATGTACCTTAATCGTTTTAGGGTGGCCTACTTTGTTGTTGTTGTTGTTGCTCTTAGGTTTCAACTGTAATCATTATTAGTCAGATCAATGGTATAAAACTAGCCAAATGTAAAGCTCTTCACGACTAAATAAAAGCGGCCACCTTTTGTATTCAGTTGGTGACTACGTATCAGAGCAAAGTAGGAGCTTTGTTGCCATCTAGTGAGAAATCTGTAGGTACGCATGTCGACGTGGGGTTGCACAAACAAGAAATTACCGAAAGAGAAATAGGACGTGACTTACAGCTTTGTTTTCCGTTTGAGTCTCCATTAAATATACGAAGCTATAAAGCTACTGTAAGTTAGATTTCAGTATTATCAGGAAATGCTAGTGCTTTTAGTTATCTGACATCTTTACTCTTAGGAGGAGGAGAGCAATGTGGACAAAAGGACAGTTGTGATTTGACGTATTGTCAAACATTTCAAGCCAGTGCTGCTGTTGAGATGAGCAATGCTGCTGTGGTCTGGCCATTTGTTTCTATTGCTCTGCTGTCAACACTATTGTGCTCATAAGTGTTTGTGCAGATACCCAGAACTACCCAGAACTAGTCTGGTTGAAAAATAGCTCTTTGGGGAAAACAAAAAAAAAAGATTGTTTGAAGTCAGGTTGATTCCTTGATTCTGTTTATTGTGCAGTTGCACAAGCAGTTGCACTAGCATGGAGGGGAGACACAGTGCAGGAGGGGAGAATGAATTGCCAGGAGGGGGAACAATTGCTACTTTAAATAGGACTGCTGGTTTTAAGAGTTTACCAGTTAGTTTTCACTACAAGAAAGAACAGTCAGTGTAACTATGAAATTATGACCTTTCAGTCATTTCAATAAAGACCACTGTGACCTTACAGCTGAGCATTTTGACAGTTCAGTGCTCCAGCCAGCATGTAGCATTCTTTATACCAAATACACACCTTGCATCTAATAGTTTTTCTATTTTTTTTGTTTATTTTCTAAAAGAAGTTTCACAACATGTGACAGGGTGCTGCTGCGCATACCTTTCCGATTCCCTCTGTTAAAGAATTCATTGTATCACAAAGTGTTTAAAATAGTGGTTTGTAGTATAGCAACCTGTGGTCTATGCTTATTGTGAGGGTGCTGTGTTTCAGGCTGTTATACAGTGCTGCACCACAGGTGGGAACATGGGATTTAATATAATGGTTATCAGTAGTGAACCTACTTTTATAATTTGATTGATCACAACCTGAAAGTCAATGACTATTTTCAATTTCCTTTCATTCATTATTGAAGACAAAGCAATGTTAAGAGAAAAGGAAGGTGCCTCAGATTTTACAGCAGAGGTTCCAATGTTTCTAGCAGCAACTTCCATTTCTGTTTGTCAATTCAAACTTGTGACACAGAGAGCTCTCTTTATTCCTTTTTAACTTAACTTACGGCATTTATAACATTACTTTTTATTATCATGTTCCTCCTTGAGTTTATGAAACATTTTTGAAACTGCTACTTTGCAGCAGTTCAAAATACAGATTGTGCATCTAAAAAAATAATCCAGGAGGTGCTGGTTTCAATTTTACGTGTTTCTCTCCTCTTCCTCTGTTCCCCTACCTCACTGAACCTGCTGTTGAGTATAAACTTGAGTGGATGTAGAATGTAGAAAACCTCACAGGAGAGAGATCCAGTCTTTCTTCCTGGTTGAGAAAGATTGAATTTGAGGGGTTTTTAACTGTGGTGGGTGCTTTGTGAAAAGATGCTAAAAATTATCCTCTAATTAAACGAATGAAATTATTTGGCCTTAATTATCTTCAGTAGGCAGCTGTCATTCTTTCAGACATTCCTAAACATTTTTATTAGTTCAAGTTGACCCATTACCTAAAATATGCTGTCTTATTTATGAAGCATTGCTTATTTGTACGCCAATAAAAATTAGGAAATAAGTAAAAAACGGCAGGGTTGGCTTTCATGGACATGACTATGCAAACTAACTTAAAATATCTGTTAGATATGTGACTGTGAACAAGTCTGGTGAATGTATCAGAAGTTTGTGAGAGAAAAGGCAAGGAAAGAGTTTTTTCACACCAAATTTCATGTTCTGCATAGCTGATGGAGTATAAACTGAGGAAGGTAAATTGCTTTTTAAGTCTCCCAAGGCACCAGCTCCAGCTAAAAAGCCATTAACGTGTTTATATTTATGTCCAAACACCGAGAGAGTAGAGTAGAAAATGGAAGTTATTCAGAAGTTAGCATCTATAAAGTCTGATTCCAAGAAATGAAGACTTCCATAGGTTTCTGCATAGGGGCTCAGAAATGTATTCTGGTTGTTGACTATTAGCTGTAACTGCATTTTGGATTTCTTTCTTCATGTCATTCTTTTGCTTCCAAATATTCCAGTAGCATTAAAACAAACGATACTGACAGGAGATGGAGTGTCTCACAATGTCATTATAATTATTGATTACCATGGTGTTTTTAGCAAGGGCCACTCACAAGCTATATGCATGTTTCTCTTTTTTTGTATGTCTTTGTTAAGGTACAGATTGATATGCAATAAGAAATTTGATGACAGTAGAAACATTTGCAGGGAAAGATGTGTACTTGTGCTTGTACTTGTGTTTCTTGACATCCTAAGGAGCTCCAAGTGCTGGCTTTCACAGTCTTATTTGCTTTCTCTTTCCATGTTCCTTTTCTTTCTTTTAAGCCAGCTTCTGTATTTGAGATTGCTCACTGAGCCATTTCACATGCCAAGACTGCATGACACCGAGCCAGTGGGGAAAAAATAAATGAATGTTTTTTGTTCTTTTTTCACTGAGTTAACACTGGAATGGTTCGCTGTGTGGTGTGACAAGCTCCAGGCTGCTGCACAGTGGAACAGAGGACAAGAATGTGTGTGGGATGAAGGGAGAAACAGCCAGCAGTTAAATCAGCTTGGCTACCACGGAGCTTTAGCCACCCCAAAGTGTGTGGGAGGGGAGGCAGGAAAGCTTTTACTACTTCTTGAAACAAGGAGTCATTAACCGGTCAGATGTATGTGTGATGAGGAGTCAGTCACATATCCCAGGAAGGCATTCAATGTGGTTTTAATTAAGAGAAAGGGGAATACTCCCTTGTAGCAGAGGGGTGGGTGTGTAAAAGGAAGAATAATCTTTGGGGCAGAAATATCGCTCTGTTTCTGTAGTATAGGAGCTTCATTGCCAGTGTCAGTGTAAGATGTTCCCACCTCCAACTGCTCATTCCTGTTGCAGTACGTTGGCTGTGCTGAGAGCTTTTATGACTTCTTTGCTATATTATTAGAATAATAAAGCCTTAGAGCGATTTTCACAGAGGAGCAAGGATGAGCAAACAGAATAGGGACAGGGAAAATTTTTAAGCTAGTATTGCTCTGAAAGTTCACCTGGTTTTGGAAGTGTGACCTCGGGTACAGTACAATTGGTTAAACTGCAGTTTGCTGTTGTGAAGGATGTCATGTGCTAGTTATGTGCTGTCTTGAAGCAGAGGTGTATAGCTGTGTGCTGAACTTGGAGGTAGTGTACTCTTTTGGAACCCTTTGAAGCATGGTGTCTAGTGCAGTCTTGGCTACTTGGAAATGGAGCAAACATGTATTAAATGTAAGTTACAAGTTCTGAGCAATGAGAAGCTGCAGGGATAGCTTCTATGAGAAGAGGCTTACAGCTGCCCTGTGCCTGGATACAGCTAGTTCCAAACAGCTCCAACAGACCAGAGCTGAACATCTCAGACATATGTGTGGCACTTCTGGGAAGATACATTTGAGGAAGGGTAGTGAACACTGGAATGAGGCATGGAGAATCTGGAACAGAAAGAGGGGAATACCAGGATCAGGGAAGGAGGTTTGCTGTGTCAGAGCAGATATCCTCTGCAGCCTGTGGAGGACCCATTGGAGCAGCAGAAAGTGTGAGAAGGAAGGAACAGCAGAGAGGAACCACCATGTACTGACCCCCACCCCCTGCACCATTCAGAGAATGGGTGAAGTTGAGCATGAGAAAAGCTGTTAAACCCAAGTTGTGGCTGGAGAACTAATCCTTTAAGGGACTGACCCTGGAGAATCAAAATGTTGTATATTTAAGAATTACATATCTTCCATCTTGCTAACTTGATGCCATCCTCCCCCCAAAAAGATGTGGTTACTACAATTTCTGCATGTCAGTTTCAAGATGTTAAAATGGTGCTGTAACCCAGGCTGCTAGAGAACATCTAATTCTTCCATGCTGTAGGATAGCAAGAGCATACTTTCAAAATATGCTCAGGATGCTTGAGATGTTTTAAAACCTTGGGTATCAGATTTTGAAAGGAAATAAGGTGTTTGCCAGTATTGTCACAGATGTGTAGGATATTTGGTAGTTAACTCTGGAGGAATGATGCTAATGTGTTACATTTTCTGTCAAAGACTGGTCTACAGTTATTTAGAGCAGTTACCTTTTTAAGTGCTTCCAGCAAGTCATTTTCAGTGTAGCTATCCAAACACAGGACTGCATTTTGTCTGTGTGGCAATAATCACTGGGAATTCCCTTTTCCCTCTTATACTTTCCCATTTGTTACAGAAGTCTTGACTTTCATGCAATTTCAACATGTATATAATGGAGACCTTATTGTTTCCAGTTACTAAAAACACCTCAAAGTTTTGTGAACAGACTGAAATTCCGGAATATTTATTGGTAACAGTGGTGTAAAATGAGAGCTTTTAAATGTTTTTCAAATTGTGATGTAAAGTATCAAACCATGTCCTAAGCAACCTAAATGAAACACCTAATTTTCTTCCTATTTCTGCTTCTGTAACAATACCTTTCGTGCAGTCAGCAGAGAAACTCTTAAGGCTTGTGCTTTTAAACCTTGGTCTTCTATTTATTGCTGTTGTCATTAATGTTTCATTTTGAAAGAAGTGCTGACAGAGGAGCCTTAAAGTACGGACCAGAAAGCCATTTCTTCAGCCATATCAAAAAAAGAAGCATGAATAAATGAAGTGTTCAAAAACGATTCCAATATAAAGTAAATTAGTCCAGCAACTGAAATAAGGCAGGTTAGTTTAGTTTTCTGAGATGTTGTCTTGCCTTAGGGTATGTCCTCTTGGGTAAATTTTGTTTCTTAGCAAAAGAGACCATTCTAAATGAGGTACATAGCTATTAATAAATGGTACAAGTCATCACTTGCTGCTTGAAGCTTGCTTTTAGAGCCAGCTTACTTTATTGGCAGATTCTAGAGCTGTCATGAAGCTCTTTTAGGTGTTTTGAATATGAAAGTCTTATTCTCATATAGGATGTGTGGGACCTTTATTATCACACAACTTGGCTGAAATACTGAGCATGGATTTAGAAAAACTTAACAGGAGGTAGCAAATAGTTCATACAGTTTTATATTCAACATGATAAATTACAGGTATTACAGTGGGTCACAAGATAATAATGGGATTATTCTTAGGAAATCTTCAGTCATCTGCTTGCAGCCAAACATTTCTTTGGTTTTGTGTTGTATTCAGAACTGGAACGGTATCTGTAGGCACCTGGGATTTTATTTACCTCTTGAGGAATGCGTGAAGGTAAAATTCAATTTAGTCTGGTAAAAGCATTTGATAGAGGACTGAGTACATGATGATGTCATTTTTTAAGTGGAAACAATTTTCCTTTTTACTGGTCTTAAATATGACATATTTTGACACATTTTTTGAAGTCCAAATGGACTTCAGGCTCCATCATCTCTTTCTTACCCTGTGGCTTTGTTCAATCAATGTGGTATCTACTCATCTGTCTTTCTATACCTAGTTTTTCTCTTCCTTAATAGGTCTACTCTAAAAAGTCCCTGCTGTTTTTAAAATAGGACTTTGTTCTTCTCTTGGCGCCAAGACCTCTTAGTCATACAAAACCTTGTTGTGTGATTTCTGTTTATTTGTGTTTTTCCTGTTTGGAGTTATTATTTTCCACTTTCTGTTTCTCCTTCCTCTGCTGCTGACACTTAGTCTGTGAGCAATTTTTTCACTCATACAGTATTAGACAAAGGAACAAAGTAAATGGCAGCATTATGTTTTCTTCCTCACAGTTCTACTTCTCTTCAAAATATAAATAAGCTCCACAAGAAATTAGTAAAGTAAATGGTCAAAGTAAACTATTTTGAACACAATTTCTACAATTTTACAATTTTTGCTTTAAATAAAACAGTTTTTCTGTAGTTTCCTACTGGACTTTCACTTTGCTTTCCATCTAAAATAGGTATCAGATACCATGGTGAAGTGTGATAACATCAAAGCTGTTATACAATAAGAGACAAAAGCAAGGTATTCTCTGAAGTCTGTCATCATTCACAGAACCCCTACGTTTTCTATTCTCTTACGCTATCTGTTGTTATGCTTACCTATGATTCCACTTAGGAAACTCTGGATGTGTACTTCAGTGAAAGACAAGGAGAACCTCACTACCTAGAAAAGAGGTGGTAATCATTTAGTGTGAAATCAATACCAAAGTGTGATGGAAGGGAATGTTGGAATGTGGTTTTAGTAGTTACTCTTCATGAAGGTGGTATAAAAATTGATATGATTGTATTTTGAACAGTGAAAGACATACTGCTGTTTTATTTCTTGATAGAATTTCATATCTGTATAAACAACAAATTTTATGTTGATGTCTTTATTTAAATTTCTTCTGCATCAGTGAAAGACTGTTAACTCTCTTCTTTTTGCTGCTCTGTTTGCTCTTCCCAAGAGGACATTACATAATGCTTTTGAAGGGGTTGCTCTGCTTATTTTGCCTTTAAATTATATTTCCAAGGATATGAGAGAAGTAGTGCATAATGTAACTGTAATGTGAAAGTTCTACTAACAAAATTTGCACTTTCTGAATCTGTTTTTTCCCGAAAATTGAGGCATCTCCACTTTCTGATCATTTCTGTTGCATTTATAGATGACTAAAAGAGCAAAAGTCTAGCATAACTTAGTAAGCTGTTAAATGCTTCACATGAAAAATGTTCATAATGCTGCTCAAATATTTGAATGTTATTGATTCATGTTAGAAATGTAGTAAGGCACATATGAAAACAGTGCATTATAAATTTCTGTGTAGCACAGCAACACGATGGTAACCATTCTCAAATGAAGAAACCATATTTATATTTTCCCATACATACATATGTAGGCCATTCTTGAGCTAATCACCTCTTAAGTTTTGAAAGATGTCATAATGCTTTCTGCTCTTTATTCAGAACCATTTCTGCTTTACTCCCTTGTATGCAGAGAAGAGCTGCAAGCTAATATATGCTGGTTAAAATTTATGCCAGTGTAATTTCATATTTGTGATTAAAAGAAAATCACTATTAAAGAAGTAAACTCCAAGAACTTTAAACATAAGAAAAAAAACTTTTTTATTTAGGAGTGTAATCAGATACCAGTATAGATTTCCTGGGCAGTTTATAGATTCTCCATTCTTGGAAGTGTTCAAAACCCAACTGAATGTAGTTCTGGGCAACCTGCTGCAGTTAATCTTGCTTTGAGCAGAGGTATCAGACTAAAGACTTCCAGGTTTTAATAGTTCTGTAGTGAGGTGAAAGAGCCTGTCTTCTCTATTTGGAGATAATTTCGCAGTAATGTATGTTTAGAATTAAAATCTTGGTGTAATCTGCATATGTGCACTAAAGGAATTTATTACTGTGCAGTTCTTCAGATTATGACCAAGGAGATCTTTTGTTAATAGCTCAAATCAAGAAAACCTATTAAGTTTTGTGTGTTTGTATTTTGAGATCTGTGAGAGTTTTTAAGTTTGAGATGAAGTTGAAGTTCTGAAGGGGAATAGTTAAATATCATCTCATCAGTGTTCTTTTCTAATAAACTCTTTAATCTTCATAATTTCAGATGTGTACATAGAATCATAGAATAGTTAGGGTTATAAAGGATCTTATCTCTTTCCTAACATCATGTTCTAATTGTTTCTGGGGTTTTTTAATTAATCAGCTTGAATATATAGTTAATATACTACCTTATTATCTTCCACAGATCTGAAGAGAGAAGCCAGTATTTGTCACATGCTGAAGCATCCTCATATTGTTGAACTATTGGAGACATACAGCTCAGATGGAATGCTTTATATGGTCTTTGAGTTGTAAGTTTCTCTCATTGATTTTTACCTTTCTTTGTTGTTATTTGCTAAATAAAATCCTAAAAGTATATCTGACTTCACCTGCTTGTTTTGTGACTGAAGTCTTGAGTCCTATTAAATATTTATTTCTGGCAAGTACAGGTTGTCCCAAATAAAAAGAAGTTGTCACCGTGGCTAAGTGGCTAATGTCAGGCTGCTTCTTTATAGCATGCTTTCTAAGGGCAGGCTTCATTGGTGGCTGCTGTGTCCCTAATAGGGTACGTAAGAACAAGTTAAAAATCTGCTGATCGTTTTCATCTTTGGGTAACTGATGGCATTCTATTCCAATTGTTAAGTTTTATTTGGTTGTTGTGGTGTTTGGTTTTTTGGGGTTTTTTCCCACTGTTGTTTCTTTAGCACCACTTTTCCATTTACTAGATAAGAAAATAAAGCTTACTGGAGTATTTAAGTATTCTTGTGAATCAGTATATCTGTTCACATCATATGGAAATAGTCATTTGGCTAAAAGATAAGTTTTGGAAGCTTGAATGTAACAATTTAGTTACCATTGCCATAAGGAAGAGTGAACAAAACATGAGTTTTCAGCAGTGGACAAGTACTTTTAATAAACAATGAGAAATAAAAGGGAGGGCAGTCCCTAAATTGACACATTCCTTCTTTCAGGGAAAATTATCTGTCCTCCTTCAGTTAGGTGTTAGCTGACTGGGAAGGACAAAAACAAACACACAGAATGGTAATTTGTGCATTATCCATACGTGGTCTTCCTTCTCTTCTGTGTACCTATGAGCTCTTCTTTTTATGTTCCCCATATATGTGTTTCTGGTGTGCCTCGGCATGTGTGCTTATACCTCTTTGATTTCTCTGATCTTTCTGCATAATGTTTTCTGATACATTTGTCCTGCTTATGTTGAAGCAAGCCACATCATGCCAGTGTGTTAGGTCTAATTAGCATGTCCACTAGACCCAAGAATTTGTCTTGAGATGTGCACTCGCTAATTCTCACATCTTAGTTTTACCATTCAGGTAGAGAAACATTTAGGTGGTAATAGCAAAACAAATGATGTAAAGCTGAAAACTGTTGCTTGAAAGTCAGCATCTTTTTTGATGAATTTATAAACTTGTAGTTTTGTGAAATAACTGTTTTATGCTTTCCTTTCTGCAAGTTTTATTCAATACTTTGGTCTTTATTTTGTAATTCCCAAAGCATGGACCAAGGAACTTTAATTATCCTATTATGAAATAATTATGTACACCTTGGGGAGACATACCGTGATAATTAACAAGATTTTGAAATGGAAGAAAGGATTTGCTTCTATTTTTACCATGCCGGTAGTTCAGAAATATGAGACAAAAGCAGTAATTATTTTTTAATGACAGGCCTATTATCATTTATGTTTGTATACATAAAAAGTAAGTCTGAACAATTAGCATTACTACACAAATACTGTACCTGACTTCAGGCTACATGAAAGAAGAAAACATGAGGCTAAATGATGTGAAGGATCATAATTCTTTACCATTTCATAGTTCTTGTCTGCCTTGTACACTACAAAACATCACTCTTTTGTAACAAACATTGAAGGAAAATGAGACAGGAGGAACACCTGTTCTCAGAATGCAGCAGGGAATGGAAGAGTTGTGGGCACAATGCATTAGGCTTGAGGGGATGCTTTGGTAAAGTGATTCAACAGAAGACCAGTGTTTGCTGTGGATTAACACTGCGTTGTCTGAGTTTAATTGGGTTAGTGGCATAATAACAAACTAGTAGTTAGTAGGAAAGCATCTCTGTATTTTAGGTAACTTACTTTCCCACATACTGCTTTCTCTTTGTTATGCTGTTATTATAACAAATTTAACTGCTTTGCAACAAAGTTGACAGTAATAAAGTGTATTTTATTAGTGTCTGTTTAATCTGAAATGACAGGAAAAGAGAAGACAGCACAGATCTGCAAGGAGCTATAAGCCCAGCTGGTGATAGGGTATTAATGGCCCAGCAGGTGCTTTGTATAGAAATGAACGCAGGTCCAGCACATGAAATATACAGAATGACCCAACTTAAAACTTTGTACTATCAGTTGCACATAAATGATACATAGGTCCACTACTTTTTCAGAAGCTGTAAGCTACACAGAGCAGCTGCTACAGTGACCCTGAATATCTGGCCAAATCTATTGTTACAAAAAAGTACAAGTTAAATAAGCAAATGCAGCATATATCTGATAACAAGAGATTGTACCTCTCAGGAGAAAACAAATCTGTGCACAATTTTGAATTTTTTTTTTTTTTAAATAAACATTTAAAAAATCAAGTCAAAGTTCTTGGAAGCGCTGATGAACATGAGTAGTAGCAATGAAGGTTAATGCAAAAAAATTGCTATATTTTTAACCAGTATTTATACACAGCTTGCTCTTTCATGAACACCCCCTTGTCGTGGGGAAAGAGCTTGCGTGCCCTTGTGAGGCTGGGAGCTATGCTGGTGGTGGCATATGCCTCTGGTAGGGTCTCCTATGCCAGACAGGTCTCAACTGAAGGGTCAGACAAAGTGTGTCCATGGGCAGGATGGGCTCAGTAGCCTTTGGGCAACCATCCTAGGAGAAGGACAACTCTAACTTCAAACCCGGGCAGATGGAGCTCGTTTAGCCCTGCAAGGGCATCCATCTAAGAGAAGGACACTCTAACCAAATGTATGACCTGAGGACTTTTCTGTCACTGTCCAAGCTTGCTAGGCCCTAGCAGTTAAACCTCAGGTGTAACAGGTGGGGCCAGTTCCACACACGCTGTGCCTCACCTAAACAATCGACTGCGCAGGCCCGAAGGGTTTACCCACATTTGCAAAGCCCTGTAGTGACAGGCGAGGGATGAAATGGCAAGTGGGAAGGTGCACTGGAAGCCACAGACCCAGCCCTGCATGCAGGGGGTTCAGGACATTGGTCGCTCTGTAGCGCCGTTGACTCCTTTGAGAACTCACGCAGAATTATCTCAAGGAGAAAAGACAACATAGAAAGAATCATACCCCACCTATAGCACCCAAGGAGACCTTTCAGTGTGCAACCGGATTTGCCTATCCCACATTGGCCTTTTTAGTCATCAGCACGCTTGTAGTAAGCGTGGGTAAAGCCCTTCCCAAATCTTTGTTCACGAAGTGAAGCCATGATGATGATGATACACAGATTGAAGCAGTGTTTAGAACGGGACTATTGTGTCCTGTTTCCAGTAGGTTGCAATTAGCCATATGTTAGAAGCAGTTAGTTATAATAGAAGAAGTGCATGTGTAGAGCAGGAAGTAGATGCTGTACTGGAAAGTCTTATTCCTAAAGTGAAGTTATTATTTTAAAAGTATTTAGATGTTATTACATCATCAATGAGAGGGTATATGCCTCTGTCAAGTGATTTCCCCCATATGCAGTCCAGCTGCTCCCCAGAAGAATAAGCTGTATATAGGAAATGAGTTTCTGTACTTTTTGGTCTAAATTTTCAGAGGTTACTATGTAGGGCTCCAAGAAAACATAAATATGATATTTTTACTTTAATTTATGATTTTTTATTTGTAGTAAATGAAGATAGCAAGTGTATAAAAACTGTCCAAGTGAGGGAGAAAATGTTGTCATGCACAAGCCTTTAGTCTTTCACCTTTGGGGGTTAGAACTAGATGATCTTAAGGTCCTTTTCAACCCTAACCATTCTATGATTCTGTGAACATATATGATATGCAAAGCTCAGTAAACTCAGTTATGAGTAACATGCGCAACCTTTTTCTTTTTTTTTTTTTAAGTAATAATTCAGTTCCCTTAAGTAGTACTTTCTTATTCTTCATAAATAGATGAAGGTGTAGGTAACACCTTAATAGATCATCTTCAAATTCAAAGCTCTCATACCCTGGTATTAAAATGTAAATCTCTTCTGGAGTATACAGTTTATTCTTCAGAGTGACTATTAGCCTCAGCACAGATTTCTGCACTGAATATGGATCAGAAGTAAACTTTCTGGGAAGCCCACAATTTATCATCAGCTTTATGAAGAATAATAGAATGGTTGTCAAGGTGCACAGTAGCACTGATCAGAGCTATATAGAAAAAAACATTTATCTAAAGGGCCAAGATCCAGGCACAGTTCTGCTAAAATTATGGCAAAAACAATACTAGAATATAGGAAACTGGGGGACATAGCTCCTAGTAATACCCAAAACAATTCAGATGCGGTAGTGGTGCCTGTTAACTTCCTGTTCAGAGGTGTTTTGCCACTTCCAGTGTTGCAAATAAGGGAAACCGTCCCAGTCAGTTTATGTGGCTTCCGTGAGTGCCCTCTGCTGGTATCAGGTGATTCTCTCTCTTAAATCCTGAGTGTGCTGTAATTTTACCAACGTTTTTTTGTTTTCAGCATGTATATCGTTTACTTTAGTGGTTTTTAACTTAACTCTTTTATTTTTGTGGTTTTCACTTGCCTAAAGCTGACAGGCTTCACGAAACCTTGAGACTGCCTGATCTATCTCAGATCTTTAATGCTTTTCCATCGTAGAATCACAGAATGGTTTGGTCTGGAAGGGACCTTAAAGATCATCTAGCTCCAGCCCCCCTCCATGGAACATCTTCCACTGGACCAGGTTGCTCAAGGCCCCATCCAGCCTGGTCTTGAACATTTCCAGGGCTTTCAGTTATTGCAAAGTAATCTTTTATGTGGTTGTGTTATTGCTGAATTTTTACTCTGTTAGTGCACTGAACTCTCTGGGGTTTCTTAAAACTGAGGCTAACTCTTGCTTTTCCTGCTGAAATCAGGACAAAATCTCAGCTAGATAAAAGTTTTCAGGTAAATTCAATATCATTGGGGTGATTTAAGCCCTCATTATACACAAATTAAAGTCTATTCTTAAAATAAGGTTGTCTTGAAAAAGTCGTTTAAGTCAGATATTAACATGTATCTGCCACATATTTGTGATTTTTCAGATCAATAGAGTTCATCTTAATGAAATAAAACTCACACATTACTGCTCACAGTCTGGAGCGTTAAGCTTTTAATATCGATATAAAAGCTCTAGATTTTTAATATCAACATAATTTAAACTAATTTAAAATATTTGCAAAAAAATCACACTGCCACTTACTGTTACAAAATTTAAATTAAAAATGCTGGTATGTTTAAGTGAGAGAGAGAAATGCATGTTAAAGACCATTCTGATTATAAGCAGTTTAATAGAAAAGTTGTAAATGACAGGCTTGGCTCAGTGTGTTGGGAACTGTTGATACTGCTAAAAATCTGGAGTGCCTCTGGATCTTTATTCATCTGTATATTATAACAAGTCAGAGTGAAATTAGTCTTCTAAAGAGTTCTGCTGCTTCATGAGAATGACACCTTCTAATTCTTGGTAGTCATACATTTTGTATGTTCTGCAGCGCTTGGTGTGAGCTCTGGTTTCAGTTTTATTTCCCATCTAGCTGAAATAAATTGTGAGGAAGCACTGAAAGGGAGATTAACATGAGGGTTTTTTCTCAGTGAGCTATATAATCCAGACTTACGTTGTTCTCATTGAACCTGACCCCATTGCTGCTATATAGTATTATGTATAGTACAGCACATTGTATGGTTTTATGACATGAGGACCATAAAACAGTTCACCTGTGGCAAGCCATATTGTATTAGATTGCCTATTAAATGCTTTTTTAGTTATAAATGCATTGTACATGTAGCCAGAGTATTTTATGTAACTGCAGTAAACAGATATTTTTGAGCCTTTTTACATAATTGATTGTAGTTATCTGTCTTAAGCACTTTTCCCTTTTTACCTGCAGTATGGATGGAGCAGATCTGTGTTTTGAAATTGTGAAGAGAGCAGATGCTGGATTTGTGTATAGCGAGGCTGTAGCCAGGTATGTATTGTAAATTTAATTAATCACACAGGACACATACATGGAAAATAATTGTAGTAGCTAAAAGTTGGAATACTATAAATAATCCTGTTTCAACGGTCTGAATGTTTATTGCAATAGTTAGCATAATAAAGGTAGATTTCTGGAACATTTTGTCATTTAGTTGCATATTTGGGTGGGGTTATTGAATAAAATAGTATTTCACATACAATACTTAATTCCTTGCCTTTTATGGCAATGGCATTAGGTGACTTGCCTGACAGGTGTGAATTTTACTGCTCTTGCTAGATGCTCTTGCTCATCTTTGATATATGTATAAATGTATGTTTATGGTCACTTCAACTTTTCACTTATGAAGTGAACTGAAATCAAACAGTCTATGTAATTGCAAAAAGGACAACAAAGCCCAGTGTCCTCATGGTATGGTGGCTGAGCTCAAAGACCATGAGATTCTCTACATTATTTAGCATCATAGAAAACAGGTTGAAAAAGACATCAAGAGGCCTCTATTTCAACATCCTGCTCAAGGCAGGGTCAACTTTGCATGTGGATTATGTTGCTCAAGGTTTTGCCCAGTAGCATCTAGAAAACCTCCGAGGATGGAGATTCCACAGCCTTCCTGGGCAACTTGATCCAGTACATAATTATGTTCCTAGGGAAAGATGATTTGATATCAGCAGCTGGAACCTCCCGAGGTCAAGGATTGCCTCCTTCAGCACATATTCATATTCATTTTTATAAACACAAACTCCATTTTACTGAACTCTGTGTATTTAAGTTTAAGTTGGTTGATTAGTTTTATATAGTTAGACTCCTAAAACTTAGTTTGTTATGTGTGTATAGTAATTTTTCCTGCAGGTTTGTCACATATAATATCTTTGTTTTTTCAGTCATTATATGAGACAGATATTGGAAGCTCTACGTTACTGTCATGATAATAACATAATTCACAGAGATGTGAAGGTAAGGAGTTTAAATACTTTCATTTTTCTTTGCCACAATAGTACAAACTACTGAATTTTAATTTCTGTAATTTAGACAAAGGGAAAAGCTCTAGAAAAGGATGCTGTATTTGCTACATTTGTGTTTACTCCTAATGTGTCATATATTATTAAAGCTCATCTCTAATTCCATCAATATAGAACATTTAGGAGGTCTTTATTCACAGATTGCATATACATTTGATTGCAACTTACTTTGAGAGTCAATTAAATTTCTAGTTTTCAGATATTCATATGAAATCTGCTTCAATTTTTTTCTTGTTAGGAAAATGTGTATATAAACTATAAGGTTTGGGTGTAGAACATATTAAGCTAACTGCAGTGTCCCAGCTCTAGATGTCACTGTAGACATTGCTTTGAAAGAAAGTAGACAAAATGACCACTTTCCAAATTATCTGAATGGATGACAGTAAACTAATTGTAGAAGGGTTTGGGTTGGAAGATCACCTAGTTCCAACCCCCTTGCCATGGGGAGGGACATCACCCTCTAGACTGGGTTGCTCAAAGCCTCATGCAGGCTGGCCTTGAACACTTCCAGGGATGGGAATCCACAACTTGGGCAACCTGTCCCAGTGCCTCACCTCTCTCATGGTGCAGAATTTCTTCCTTATACCTAATCTAAATCTGTCAGTTTAAAGCCATTCCCCCTTGTCCTATCACTACCTGCCCTTGTAAAAAGTCTGTCTCCAGATTCCTTTTAAGCCCTCCTTAGGAACTGTAAGGCTTATCTTCTTCAGGCTGAACAAGCCCAGCTCTCTCAGCCTGTCTTCATAGGAGAGGTGCTCCAGCCCTCTGATCATCTTTGTAGCCCTCTTTTGGCCTTACTCCAATAGGTCCATGTATCTCTTATGTTGGGAGCTCAGAACTGAATGCAGTACTGCAGGTTGGGTCTCACCAGAATGGAGTAGAGGGGAAGAATCACCTCCCTTGATGTGCTGGTCACACTCATTTTGATGCAGCCCAGCACACTGTTGGCTTTCTGCGCTGCAAGCGCACACTAGTGGCTCACGTTGAGCTTCTCGTCAACCTGTTAATACAAATCTGTAATGCTGATATTGTCATACTACTTTTTTTTTTACCCTCTAAAGCTTTCTGTGAATATTATTTTGAACTGCAAAATGTTTTAGCATTATCTGATGTGCATGAAAATTTGCATCTTATAGTCTGTGTAAGAATTAGGTGTCTTTTAGCTATTTTTGTGCTCCCTTAGCTCTTGACTAATTAGGAGATTTAGATTTCAGCTGAATTCTGTAGCAAGATCTGCCAAAGCTTCTGGAGCACTATGAAGCCTATGATAAACTCCTGTATGCTACAGGTTCATTTCTGATGACAGAATCAAAACAGGAGAGCTTTCATAAGGTAGCCTGTAGTTGTCTCAATTTCCTTCAATGCTCTGAGAAGCCAGATGCTTCTTAGGCCTCTCTGTATCATTTGATCCCCTTCAGCATTGCTTAAAGGCTTTATAATTGTTGACAATTGCACCTTTACCTTTGGTTAATGTAGTCTTTTGTTCATTCAGTAATGCAGTAAGGTGGAAGACTCTAAAACAGCTGTGCATCAGAAATGTAAATGTCAAGAGCTTTTTCCCTTACCACAACATTTACTCCTATTCTGCCATCCTAGTAATATAGGACTCAGCTGTTACTTTTATTCTTTCAGAACCTGTCAGAAATATGCAGAAGATGGCTACCAAAAGTAGCAACATTGAAGTGGGACCTTTTCCAATATAAAATGTTATTACACAGTAGTTTGTACACAGAGTTATCTTTATGTGAGAGAACAGAAAAAAGAAAAAGGAAGTGGGAGTAATATGTGTCTGAAATGAGATTCTTGTCTTTTTCCATAAAACCCTTGCTAGAGTTTTGAGTACCAGTTGTCACTGAAGTCACTTTCTCTTGAGCTGTCAGTATTAGACAGTAATTAAAGTGTTTCGTTAATATGGTCATTAAAAAGTGATGAGTGGGAGAGAACCATTGAAACAGGAGAAAGAATTAGGAGAAAAATTGCTTATATCTTTATTCTAAATTTCCACTTTGCTATATATTCTGTCCTCCAAAATAGTGTTTTCTCTCATGTCACCTTCAGGAGTAAGAAAGTAACAAATTGTGTTAAATCTGCATTCAAGTATCTTTTCTCTTCAAATAAATACAATTGAAGGTAGTTACTTTATATATGACAACATATTTATTGCAGGCAATTATGCATGCCTCAAGATTTATTGGAACTAAAAACAGGTAGCCAAAATGTGCTCTATATCTGCAATCTCTCTTCAAGAAGGATAAAAAATAATAGTATGCCTCTGCTACTCTTAATTGTGAAGGATACCACTGGTCATTGAACTTCCTTCTTTGCTATAGAATTATTTTAATAATTGTGATTTTAAATGCTGAAAGTGGTGTTTGTTACAAGTAGATGAATTTGAATATTTCCATTCCCTATGGCAGATAACGTGGTGTAGAGTACCTGAAGTATCATTGTACATTTAGGATAGTCACTTTTGGTCAGCAGTCAATATTTTAAGTTGCTGTATTCCCAGCATGTGAGAAAAGTTGCTTTGTCTTGTTTTGAGAGTTCCACTGAGTTATCTGTTAGTAAGACTGACACTGATCTTGGCAGAAGACTTCTGTGCTAGTTACTTAAAGTAGAATGTGATTCAGCTCAAGAAATAGACTATTTAAGTGTTGTATAACTCATAAAGCAGGACAGTGTTCTATAAAAAGTGTGTTTCTTCAGTGTTTATTGCAGATTTTTTCACCTTTAATTTTTGCAATAACTTCAACCGGATGGTTTTTTTTTTCATCAGTAAAATATTGAGAGGTTTTACAATCAGCCTTCAGTTAGCCTATATTAGGATGCTTATGTAGTATTCTATATAGTTGCAGAACTCGTCTCAGAAAAATGTGTTTTAATGTAACAGATAGAAGAGTAATTTAATCATGGTTGCAGGGGTTTTATCCTTAGTTCAGTCCAAATGCTCCAACTTTGTTCTATTATATCCATATAAATCAGGTGCTTCTATTTGTTTCTGTGATCAGTAACATGACTAATCAGGGCAAGCTTGTTGACTAACTGTAGACATCAAAAATCTTTATTACAGGTTTATCTCACTAGATATGAACATTTGTTTCTGACATGCGATCATATAAATAGATAAAACTGCTGAGGGGGGGAATATACAGATTCTACCTTCTTTTTCCAGAGAGTAGGACTGAGTGTTACACACTGCTGTGTGGCATCCACAAATCTCAGTTTGTCCAGGTGACCTGAGACTTGATTTGTGGATAGATTTGCATGTTAATTTATGCACTATACAAAACTTTAATTAACCATATGAATTCTGACAGCACACTTAGTTACCACTCCTATCATTCATTGCCTAAACTACCTGTAGCTAAGCACTTCAGATTTTGCCAGTAGAGTTCAAGATTCCTATACTTCTGCTTTTAGGTGTATCTAGAAACAGTAGGGCTTGTTACATACGTGTTTGTGTGTGTTTATGTGTTTATTTAACTATATAAAAAATAACCAGAATATAAGCAGTCATTTAAGACCAGCTGCTCTTTCCAATCTTTGAATATCCAAACCAAGAAATTTATTGCATGTTTCTTTCCTTCTACTCTTTTCACTTTGGCATGGAACCTATTTCATGCTCTCTGAGAAAAGTCAGTAACCACCCATGCTTTTTCTGTATTTTCTAGAAGCTATCATTGAGATCCAACAGCAACTGCTGTGTGAGGATTTTTGGAACAAATTAAATTGTAAAAATGTTATTAAGGTTGTGAAACCAATAGCAGAGGTAGAATTAAGGTGTCCTAGCTGGCCATGTTTTTCTGAGGAGCACTTCCTCAGTCAGTCTAGACCCTGAAGCTCTCCACTTCTGTTTTTTCCATAATTCATATGCTAAACACCATGTGGGTATCCTGTGGAAGAGGGAATCACTAAATTCTATTATGAGTAACACTGTATTAAATGAAGGACTAAGTTCCTGTGATTTTATGTCTTTTTAATTTGCTACTTTATTTAACTTCTGCAAAATACAAAGCAGCTGTCAGATGATATGCAGTCCTGGGGTCCCCCTAGAGAAGAAATCACATTTTGTGTTTCCGGACACTTGGGTCAGTTTAGTGTACGTGTCATGGAAGTCACTAGTGGGGATGGGAAGACAGAATTGCTCATTTCTGTTTTAAAAGTTTTGGGTGAGTGGTAGGATTTCTCAGAATATCTAATATTTCATAACACTATTCCAGTCGGTGAACTCTTGATCTCAGTTGCAAAGATTGTGCAAGGGAAAAGACCATTATGTAGTCTTATGTATCTTCTACAGAAATGATTCTAAGTAACTGAAATCTCCACTTAAATCATCATAACATCCTAACTTGTACAGTTAGAACCCAACCACAAAATCTCCTATTTTGCACTGCTCTTATACTGTTAATAATCATTAAATGTTTATCATTGAATGTATTTTGGATACCTCTAAAGAATAAGCATTTATGCCTTCCTAATTAAACTGTAGAACTGACCTCACAAGATTGAACTAGGATTATTGAAATTCCCCATTAAAAAAAAGAGGAATCAACCTTCTATCTAAATACTCATGAACAAAAAATACATCTTAATCTTGAATGTATTTCGTAGCTTTCTGTCCCTGCTTCTTTAGGCCTGTGATGTGTGATTCAGCAGTTGCAGAGAAAACATCTGTGTTTTGTTCACCCTTTTTTTGTAAAGGAAACCTGTGTCCAAGTCCTGGGACTCTTTTATTGATAATAAAAAAGCACTGGGTCAGCAACTTCAGCCTAGTTTCTACCTTCCACTGTCCATAGGTCAAACATAAAATGTCTTTTGCATTGTCTTTTTTGCACGTCTTTTTGCGTTGTCTTTTTCATGGATAAAGGTGTTTACACAGTTCACTGTATAAATTACTTGGATAATACACATGGGATTTATTATGGCTAATGTTGATATAGCAAGCAAAACAATTTTGAAAAATACAGGTAATATGTTATAATTTTATTTAAATATTTACCATTTCATACCGAAGTCTGGTTATAGGTAGTTAAAACGAGTTTACTGTTACTTATATTCTAATAAAACCTTTCCATATTCCCTCACATTTCAAGAGTCTCTTCAGTGAAAATACCAGTTTTACGTTTGCGGTGTTCCGGTGGCGTGGCTTTTGTAAACAGGCCATAGAGACTTTTCTTAAATGTTTTATCTAACAGAAGGGTTATAACTGGATCTAAACTGCTCTTTGCAGCAGCAAGACAAGTAAGGAAATTCTTAATTTCCACTAAATAGCTTAACCTTGGGCAGTCATTATTTGTAAGCAGAACATAAAAAATTGGCCTAAAAATATGATATGGAAGAAAGCAGACAGTTAGTATCATCTGGATGACAAAAATGTTCCTTTTCACGGTACTGTAAATTAGGTGTTTTTCTCCAATACATGTATTTTTCTGTATTTTATTCAGATGTCTGGTAAGAGAATAGTATGACAACACCACTGTCATAAAAGATACAAAAAAACATGAAGTGGCAACAAAAGCTGCAATCATTGCAGCAAATTCACCAGCTTCTACCCTGATGTTGTAGCATCTGTGAAATTCTTCCTTAGTCCTTGCCTGGATGTTATGTATTATAGCTATTATTGTTATGCAGAGCACAATAAGCCATATAACGATGCACAAATATTTAGCAAATTTTGGCTGACGAAACTTTGCAAGTACACACCTATAGAAGTTTTCATTAACTGCTTGAGAGTATTGTACATCACTGTTTTTCTTCAGTGTTGCATACTGACTTAGAGCAATTGAACATAAAATTATAATCGTAACATACATACTGACGTGCATAATAAGAGTTCCAAGGTGATTTGCTATTCTGCATGCTACACAGTCGTAAGTCCATTGGTACCCTCTTGCAAAATAGGCAGCCAGAAATGGCATTGTGCTACATATAAGTAAATTTGCAGTGACGAGGTTTGCCAGGTAAATGTATTGTGTTCTTTTTATGTGTGCTTGCCTTGAAAATATCCAGGCAGCAAGAATATTTCCAAAACTTCCAGCAGGAAATAGGCAAGAGTAGATGACTGGTAGAGCTACAGTAGTAGCTAGTGATGGCTGAAGAAGACATGTTGAATTTCTCATTTATGCTGGTGTTTCTTGAATGAATGATCAGAGCTGAAACAGAATTAAAAGAATTATTCTTCTGTAATGTGCATCTAACATATCTTTCATTCATTTCCCTTTTTTTAAATTTTCTTTCCTTCCCCCCCCCCCCCCCCCCCCCCCAGTAGTTGTTAACTACTGTTTGTGCTCTGGGTCTACCATCTTGAGTTTGCATAAGGTTACTTTTTGGGTGTTCTCTTCCACTGAGATTTTGTGAAGAAAAGATGGCTGATATTAAACCCCATAGATTTGACATGCATAGAATCTAACAAAATAAATTAGGAAACAGAAGGTTCAAGCTAGGATGTAATAATAACTTGTGTGTTCTTAGTTTATTTCTCAATCTTATGAAACATCTGTAACCTACTTTGGAAACCACTTCTAGGCTATTCTAAGTTAAATAGACAAAATAAGTGCAAAGAATTACTTAACTGCCAAAATGCAGAGGAGTATCCAGTATCTCCATTTAAGTACACATTGAACTGTGCATGATGCAGGAATCTAGCTAGATGCGTTTATTTTTTGCTGGTGTCTGTATCTAATGTTACTTTATTCAGAGCTCTAATCTTGCACATGCATTTTGCATAAATAATTGTCTGTACTTTTGAACATACAAAATGGTTGTTGAAAACAGCAGTATATTTTTTCCAAGTTCAGTTTTCCATCTTTTCCTATTTTCCAACTAAAAATAAGAAATCATAGCTCTATACAATGACTACGCATAAAAACTGGCATTTCCTCTTACTGGCCTGTACTGAAGAAAGGTTTTATTGTCATGCAGATACTATTTCAGTGAAGTGCATCAGAGTTAGCTTTTGTCCCATACAAAATCATATTGAGAAAATTGAAATATTTCAGACTTTGATAATATTTTTTTAAATAGTTGTAAACAGATGAACTTGAACATCAAGAGGATTCTGTGGAGCACTACAGTGAGGAGCCCAGACACAAGGCGGATAAGATAGCAAAAAGTTGTAAAAGTAATATTTAAAAATTATGCTCTAGACCATGCGTAACAAGTTACAAATCAACTTTTACAGCTGTTGCATTTTAGTGTACGCAAAGTCTCATATGGATTGTTGAACCAAGTGTACTAAATTCTTTCATTACAATTGAGTTAAATTCACAAAGTATTTTTTCATTAGGTCATTTTAAAGTCTAATGATTGGTTTTGTATCAATGCCCAAATTTGTCAGGTGAAACAAAGAAGTAGTAGTTTTAAGCTTACCTACACAAGCTGCGGCACCTTCCTTTTCAGAGAGGAAATTTTTCTGTCTTACTTCTATTTTATCTCCACTGTTGCACTGAAAAGGATGATACTTGAATCTGGAAAGTATAGTTAGACCAGTATCTCTCTGACATGAGTTTTCAGAATGTGCACTTTTCTTTTACAGGGTCAAAAAGCAGATAGGCATTTAAAGTTCAGTCAAGATGATGTTAATCTGTGCAAAAAAAGAACTTTGAAATTAGGTCAGGAGGTCAGGATGCAGTTCCATTAGAGAAATTAAAAGAATTAGATAGTGTGGAAGAGATATTGTAGCAGTCCTTTGGTCATGTAGGTATGGCACAGAAACACCTCACAGTCCTTTATATAGTTCTTTACTCTTTGGGGGGTGGAGGAATTGTTACTTTTGTTCTCTTTAGGACTGCCCACTTTCTAGAAGGGGGAGGAGGGAAATGGGAGAGAGTTGCTATTTTATGCATGAAAACTTATTTTCACTTGTTATGTTTAACTCTTCTTCAGCTTGAAGAGCTACCACAAACCTGGCTTCTATTCCTGAAGCCCACATTAACAGTGCTGTAGCATGTCTGTCCTCATGTAGGTGACCAAATGAACACATCTCACTTGTCTAGTCAGGTGATATATTGTGTGGAAATAATTTACAGCTGATGCATTCTGAGCATCAGTTGAGAAAAACTGACTCTGTGTCCAAGAAATATGTTATTTTATGTAAATAACCTAGAAGTGTTTACAGGACAATTGCCTTCCTCCACAGGGAAGGTATAATCACAGATCAGTCAAATTCTGTCTGGTTCTGCAGAACTTGAGACCTTTGAATTTCCTTCTGATACATCTGTGATTGTCAGATATGGCTTTTCTGCAGCTATAAATAAGTTCCTCTATGAGAACAGAGGAGATACCACATAAAAACTTCTGCAATTTTGATAAGGTTCTTGGTTTGTTAGTTTTGCTTTATGTTAAACATACACTGTAGGAATTCCTTTCAGTGATCTACTATGAATTTTATTGTTCCGTCGCATTATTAATTATTTTGTACTAAAATGATTCACAGGTGTGCTAGCCTATTTAGGCTGCATAGTTGATCTTATTTAAGAATAAATTTGAGTGAGAGAAGCTTGCTGTGGAGTATTAGTAATCAGTTTGCAGTGCTGTAGTTAATTTGCATGTGCTTCAGTTCTTGTTCCTGTTAGATTTAGTTATACCTTGTTTTCATTTTTCCACTTTTGAATGTATAATTATTTTATATTTGTTCTAATGGAAAGAGTCTTATATTAATTAAATATTTATAGTCTCTTAAGTAGTCTTAGAAGTCCTTGTTATTGTGGTGTTCCATCCGGATTTAGACATGCATATCCTGAACATTTGCTAAGAGGAGGCATGTTGAACAATAGTATGAGCAATTTTTTCATTATTATTATTATTATTATTCAGTTGGTTATTAACTGTAGCCTGTAGTATTTATAATTCAGTGACCATAACTCTTGATGTAGAAAGAGATAATGCTATATTTTTCACTGAATGATCCTATTATAATAGGTTATTATAGTGAATTACAGTCTATCACATTTCATTTTGCAACTGATTAGTGAGATGAATAAAAACGGAATAGGATATTATAAGTGGGGTTTTTAAAAAAAAAAACAAACACAAAACTTCAGAAATACTGGTTCTCAGCTATAGTGATCAACTTCATTATTCTTTTAGTGAACTATTGCCATTCACCTAAGTTATAAATGGCATATTTTATGTAAAATATATTTGATGATATTCAAATGGTATGAGTGCATCTTTCATACAAGTCACTCTTAAGTTCATCATAATGACTTTCACATTCATTCTTCTCAATTATTTATATTTGCTGTACTCTAAGTTACTGGTCACTTTCTGAGTTAAACATTTTACTAGATTTTATATGCCAGTAGGCAGCATATGTTGCATTTTGCCAGGGTATGAAGGCAACTTAGTTTGGACCTGAAACCACAAAACCAGGGACATTCTGAGGGGTGAAAGGTGTTTAAGCTAGCCTTCTATAACCCATACTTAGCATGTATTGTAATATAATTATATATGACAGAGTAGTCCACTTGCAGGCTGCCTGGCCATTTCCTGTTCCCTCTGCCTGCTTGAGATACAACATAACTCAAGCAACCCCTTATCTCCTTGTGCCTGTTACAAACCAAGTGGAGAACAGGACTGTTCCTGTTTTGCAACAGAGCATATAATCTGTTGGCATCAGTTACTCCTTACAGGATGGAAAAAGGCAGCAGCTCAGTTACCTATGGCTCCTGTAGCAGACCTGGTTCTCTGTGCTGGGGAAGACGCAAGAGATGCGCTCAGTCTCTGTATCTTGAACAATGGAAGGCAACTGCTGAGGGTAGGGCACATAAAAGTGTGCGACCCTGGGCATGGCTACTATGGACGCTGAGGATGAGTCATACTGAGCAAAGGTATAGCATTCACCAAACATGCAGCAGCCTTTGAGATTTAATTTCATACACTTGGAATTTGAACTACTGTATGGTACCTAATACCAAGAGAAATCTTTAAGATGCACTGGCTACTACACAAGTGCAATCCATATTTTATTAAAAAGAAAAATAATTTGCCAAGTAGCTTGCCTAGAACTTTGGTGCTTAGTTTTGTTGTGGATTTAAACATTGCAATTGGAAGGTTTTTTTGACTGCCTAATTTCTAAGGCAGATGTACTACAAAATAACCATTTTCAGTTGGCCATCTCTATAGGGAGAGTTATTGCAGAGTGCCATGGTTCTTCTCTGCCTGCTCATCAGCTTTCCATGTAGGCGTGACCCAGTGTGTGGGCAGCTCTTCTGACTCGATATAACAAGGATTTTAGCTCTAGTCACTATGTGTTGCATATTGTAAGAAGTAATTATCAAAGCAAAATCATCTAAGTTCATGTTTAAATCCACTCTTCTTGACTCTGCTGAATCAGTGAAGATGAAATGTTCAGCAAGTTTGAGCTGACTCTGTGCTTGCTGTTCACTAATGATTTATTTTCACAAGTTTAGATTCAGCAAAATAGTCCCAGAATGAAAGTTCTTAATGTTGTTTGATGAATTACAAGCATATGCAGTGTAACTGTGACATCCTTAGGGATGTAGGAATGGGGATATGTTATAATCATAGCTTCAGTTCTTTGGTTGTCATAAAATATGCAAAGTTATGTGTTTCACAGGCTCTGGGTACTTGTTACATAGACAAAACACAAACCAAACAATGTCTTTTAGGCAGGAAAATTTAGCTTCGAGTTGACAGTACTAACAAAAATAATCTTCCAACATATTTATTCATGTATTTTTTCCCCAGTGACTTCCTTTGTACAGCCCTCAGAGGTCTCTGTATTTACCTCTAAAAAAGCAGTGGCTGTGTATTGGTCATGATCTATTTCACTTTTAATTTCAGAAATTGGTTTTTAATGTGAGAATTCTGTTGATCATCCTAGTAAAATAGGAAGCTTTCTCTGTGTTTTTCAGCACCATACTATCATTTGTGGTTTTCCAAGTTAAATATGTTTGTGTGTAACAAACAGCTTTTTGGCTTTTCCAGGTTCTTAAGCCTTTGTGAAAATGCCAAAGTAATAAAACTAAAAAGCTAAAATGTGTCGGTAAAAGCAACATCCTGTGTGAGGATTTTTGCTGCTGATTCACTCTACAGGCAGTGAATGGCCACAGCTTTGTAGCACCTTCTCCTTTCTCTTGGATTTGACAGCTGGGATTTTGTTTAAGGGATGGAAAAAAGGCTGGCACAGAGTTCCCAGTGCTACAGAGATTAGTGTCAAATATATTTTGATTGGTAAAACATTATCAGTGGGTTCTTTTTCTCCAGACACTTCTTTTGTATTGTGCATCACAACTCCCTCCTCTCCACCCTGATTCTGTATGTGGTTTCACAGAGAGCATTAAATTAAAGCATCCATATGGGAACTTTCTATTTCCAGGTCTAATAATCTCAGTTGTTTATCAGTAATGTAAGTTGAGCTCCTCTTTTGTGATTTCATTGACTGATGTTGTGAGGGAAATTGTTAAACTAAATTTTCTCATGTTCTGTTATCAAAAAAAAGACAAAACAAAAAACTTCTCTGCCCCCAGGAAAATGTTAATCTTCAGGTTAAAGCCATAATTATAGTTAATTTCAGTGTGAAAATAAAAGTTGATGTTGTGGTTTAACCCTAGTAGGCAGGTAAGCCCCTCAGCCACTCACTCAGTCCGCCTTAGTGGGAGGAGAATCAGAAGGGTAAAAGTGTGAAAACCTGTTTATGATTTCTGTCTCTCTGCCTCCTGTTCTTGTGGCTGCTCTGCTGCTGCTTCTGATGCTCTTTCCAGCTCCTTTGTACATGCTGTGGTCAAATCTGTTGTTACCGTGAGCCCTTTGAGCCCCATGTTAGGTGCAAAATGGGTTGTTGTGGTTTAATCCCAGCAGGCAGAAAAGCCCCGCACAGCTGCTTGTTTACTCCCCTAACAGGGCTGGGGAGAGAATTGGTAAGGTAAAAGTAAGAAAATTAATGGTTTGAGATAGAGTTTAATAAACTGGGGGAGAGGGGGAAGATGTTTCCTACATGACAGTGCTGTCTGGTTTCAGATCCCTTTCTAAGCCAGTTGATACATCCGACTTTTAACATCTTGAAGCAATGATTTACATAGCTGTGGATATTCATCAGTATTTTCACTTGTCTGGTTGCTTTTTAAGGTTGTTTTTTTGTTCTAACTGCTACTCGATTAATATCATACTCTGGTAAAAATAGTACAGTCATACCATTTCCCCTCTTCTGTGCCATACCTGCTGTTACACAGTTGTGTTCCCTTTCAGATTTTCATTTCTGAAGTGAAGAGTTGATTTATTTAATGTAGTCTGTATAGAATCTGTGTCATATAAATTATTATCACAATTATTACTTCTCAGGTTTTTCCTCATTTAATTTTAACAGTCTGTTTGCTCTTTCATTGCTGTTGAGCAGAGTTGTATCTTGAAATTTTTTTAGGCTTGACCACCCTGAATGACTGTGTGTTGTTTGAAAATTCTATTCACATGATGGACCAGAATCTTGAACTTGTACTGCATGACCATTTTCCTGTTGCCCTTTTATGTATTTAGTTGATTCCAAAATAATATTATAGTAACCAAATAAGCATTGCATGTTTTACAAAAGTATGCCCAGAATACTAAGGTCTTTTTTTGTCCTGTGTAACATATTCCTATTTGCCTTTGGCTTTAAAAGTCTTGTTTCTTTCATTGAAACCCTGTACTGTTGATCTTCTGAAGAGCTCTTAGCCTATTTTTGCAACCATGTAGTGTGTTCATGAATTGCATTCTTTATGAATGAAAGCTCTGGTTTTAACAGAACACTTCCTTCAAAGGAATTTTAGATTTCAAATTTTGTTCAAGCCGCACTGAGAGATGTTCGTGTCCATCCTCTCCCATGTTCCCACCTTGGCCTGGTGCTCAGTGTCATTAATCAACTACTTATAATAGAAAAAATACAGACAAGGAAAGAATGATGAAATAATGTATGTATCTTGTGAAATGATGGTTTATAAACTCCACTAGATTTCCCAGAGTTGATGTAACTATGTAGAACTACTATACCGCATAGCAGAATTGCAAAGGATGAGCAATGTGCTATTCCATGCACTTTACAATTACAGAGCCAAAGCAGTTCTTACTTCAGCATATACACAAAAAGATAAGATGATAATGATCATGAAAAAAATACAATGCAGTTATTGTGAGACTCGATCAGAAGTCATCGTACAAATATCTTACTTGCCAAAAAAATTCAGTTGCCATTGTATTTATATCAAAATTACATACTCACAGGCATCTCTCTTTTGAACATTAAGAAATCTTACCCTTTTTATGTTTAAAAAACAAAGAACCCCACTGACTGGTCATTGTAGTTTGTTTGACATGTTTATACCCAATTTCACCAAAATTGAATGAAGTAAAATCACATAAAAATTAAGCCAAGTTTATATAGCAGAAGTGTTATGTTTACTTTGCTCAGTATGAGTTTTATGAGTAACTTTTGTAAAACCAGAATATTGTACAGGATTAGTAAAAATCCACAAATTTTGACACAGGTTTGGCATAAAAAGTGACATGATCCATCAGGGAAGTTACTGGTAGTAATATTAAAACTGACTTCTTTACATCAGCTTACTTGAGCAATACTGCTTGTCTGTGTTCAGGATAATAAATCCTTATTTTATGGAGCTTAACACCTAGTGTTTAATTGGTTCACCTTTCAGTTCTTGGGATAAAATGCTTGCTATTTAATAAAATTAAGTGTATCTTCTGTAATTATAACTGAATTAATGGCAGTTGTATTCTTCCTCATTTTCAAACCATGCGTGTTACTGAACTGTCAAATATTTTCTTGGAAAAAATACTTCTATAAATGTAGTAAAAATGCTGATGTATTTGAAACCTATTAAAACAGAGAAGTACATAAAATCTGTAATGATTTATATAGCTCTTTTGAATAAGACACATTACTTTTTTGCAAAATTCATTATTTACATACAGAAGTTTGTTATATTAATGTCTATATACAAAATTCCTTATACAGGTTCAGTCCACTTCATGGAAATCTCCGTAAAGAGTTAGTGTTCTAGTTTAGTCCAACAGAAGATGTCTGAGAACTTCCTATTTTGTTTTCTTGGATAAACATGAGTGAAGTACTTCTGAAAAGCAACTTCTTGTTTTCACAAACAGAAGTAAGACTTCTCTTTTTTTTTTTTACTAGGAAGAAAGAGGCAGGATTAGTAGCTGTACAGTATAGCATTTGGTAATCTTAAATTAATGTGACGATGAATTGATATAAATCCTGAAGCAACAGAGAGAAATTATTATCCATTCCTTTAAACATTCAAATCAGAGATTTCTTCTTTAAAGAACTTGAGTGGGGAGTGGTAGTAGAAAATCGCTCCTGTGTATATTGTCCAAGTTTTATTTCTGAAGTACTTTCCAGTGCTAGGCCTGAATCTCCATGAAGTCTTCTGCAGATAAGTTGGAATACAGTCTTACGGACACTTCTGGACATTAGGAAATACATAACTGGGTCTAAGCAGCTGTTAAAAGATGAGAATATGAGCATCACCTCGTTGCATTTGTGAATTATTTCCTTCCAATGACAAGATGGATTTTGTAACTGTGATGTGATGTAGACAAACCGGAATATGTGGTAAGGAACAAAACAGATGGTGAAAATAATGAGCACAATGAAGGAGTTTCTTGCTGTCTGGATGTATTTTCCTGCATTGGGAAAATTTGCTCTTTTCCTCGAAATTTTCAGGAGGTTCTTAGCAATTTTAACATACGAAAGTATCAAAAGGAAAAAAACTATCCAAAAAATGATTACAATAACATAGTTTAAAATTGCTTCTGTCTTTGCATTGTGTTTATTTCGGTAATGAAAGCACATAGTAGAATTGCTGTTCTCACTCTCAAAGAAAGATGGTGCAACTACTATTATAAATCCTGTTAGTGCGATTGCCCACACCATGCAACAGATATGTATACTTCGTCTAGTAGTTAACATTTTAGGGTGCTTCACAGACTTATTTATTTTTACATAACGATCTAGGCTGATTAGTCCCAATAGTACTATGCTAATATACATGTTCATATAAAATAGAGTTCCTACAATCTTGCATAAAATCAGTCCAAACAGCCAGGTGTTTTTGATAACATGATAGAGTATTCGGAAGGGAAGACAGAAGATCAGCAAAAGGTCTGCAATGGCTACATTTAGCAAGTAAACTTGGATAGAATTCCTTTTCTGATGAATGCACAGGAAAGCAAACAGGGCTATAATATTTCCAACCAATCCAACAACAAAAATAATAGAGTAAAAAACTATCAAAGCAAGTGACAGTGAGTTGTCTTCCAAGGAACAAGTGGCATTGTTCTGAGTTTCTGAGGCATTTAGGGCTAGGTTAGGTAGGTTACTCCAAAAGTCCTCCTTGTGTGGAATAATGGTCAGTAAATCAGCTGAAGCTGCACCCATCATTTGTGAGGATTTTTTTAGCTGTTCTGTAGGAGTGCAAAGAGAAATTGTAAGAATTAGATCACCACTGGATCATTTTCATGTGTTTGTTTGCTTTATTGCATACAGTCTTATGTGATATAAACATTACAGGAAATCACCAAAAGTAAAAGCACTGAAGTATCATTGTAGCTGAGTAGAAGGACTTTCAGATAGATATCGTGATACAGTGTAAGTCTAGAATAACCAGTTCCCTGGTTTAGTTCACAAGAAGTATCCAAGAACAGATGGTATAGAATACTTAGACAATCATTTTTGTAGTTATATCTTTAGAACTGTTATTGTTTTCAAAATCAACTATTTTCAAAATAAACCATGGTTTGCTGCAAACTTTATAAATTAAATTTTTTTTGTTTTTCTATAAGTACAAAAGTTTTTTAAAGTTCAGATGTTAGGATTTGTCTTTCTAACACAGAAAGCTTTTTAATTAAGATGCAAGAATGGGTAAGCATAGCTAAGTGAAGTATTCTCAGTGTTGATACAAAGTACATAGAAATATATCAAAACAATTCTAAACTCATCAGTATTAATTTTAAATAAGTGCCCAGGATCTCTCCCATGCAAGTCACCAGTTTTCAGTCAGAAAAGCAATTGTAAATTAATATTTATTCAGCTATGTAATCTGTTACAAGTAACACTATGAGCGTGGTTTTAATACTTTATATCTTCATGTAAATTTAAGTATTTTTTCCTTAACTGTTCACAAATCAATATTACACAAAGAAACTAATATTAGCTGGAAGTCACATTAATGCAGTAACACTGTTTCACATTTTTCTTGTTTTTGTTGTTTCCTTTGTTTTAATTTCAAAGTTTTTAGTTTCACTAAGCTTACTTTTGACCAAGAGGGTACAATGTAGAAGTTACAAATCAGTTTTGACCAAAGAAGGAAAAACAAAAAAGTGTGTGGTTAGGAGAGCAGAATCAGAAGTAGCTGTTTAGAGAGATGGTTGACTGATCAGTAATGATACAGCTTTGTCCCCATTTTGTATTTTATAGTGATGAAAGGTTCCATAAATAAGTTTGCTTTGATTTTCTCATTTTAAAGGAGCAAGCTTTTTTTCTCCTAATCCCATAAAAACTATAGAATTGGTGTTAAAATAGTTTTTCATTTGCATGCTAGGTCTAAAAAATTCAAATTTACATGTAAATATGTGACATGGCTACAGCAGTGAAAATGGCAGCATTTTAGGAAAAAATCTCAGAGTTAATGCACATACAGAATCTGAATTATGGAGAGGACAGACTAAAATATTGTAAATGTGTTATGTAGGTTGACCTCACAATTGTATTAAATTCGTACAATATGTTAGCAGTTTAAAAAATATTCCTGTTTTCATATTGTCCAGGCAAGATGTAATTTTGAAAGTTTCATTAAAAAAATGTGATGCTTTCAAATACATCTTGAAACCTATCTACTGCTAGATTTTCTTGTTATGATGCTTTTCTATAAAAATGATTGACATCCTAACTTGCAAAATGTTGACAAGTTTTAGGTCAATGAGATTACAGCTTTTCACTACCACAAGTTTTGTCACCTGGAAGCAAACAGGCATGCTTAACCCTAGGTGTATTTAAGAAAGTTTGAGGATCAGTAGTACCTTTGCAGTTAAATGACATTTTACTAGAAATCTGGTTTAATATGGGTAAAGTATAAAAGACACTTACCATTTATGTATTGAGAACTTCTGCTGATTTTCAAAACCACTAGTGAAGACAGGGAGGAGTAACATGCAAGTCCTCTTATTAGAAAGCTTCATCACCAGCTTCTCTATGAAAGTGATGAGAATCAGCTGACATAGTACAATTAGCAACAAGGGGAAGTTTAACTAGTGTTGCAACTGGTTTTTTTTTAAATGTGTTTTAACTAGCAAAACTCAGTTTATTGAAAAGATCAATTTTGCTGTTAATTTGGGGTTTGCTGGGAGACCTTCCATAATAAATTTTTCTCTGAGTTGGAGACTTGGATTTTTTTATTTTATTTTTTTCTCAGAAACTTTGTTTCTGCTGAGCAGTGTCAGTGTTTTCCTTTTTAGATGACAGTTATGTTGGTGCATTCTCTCATCTTTTTAATGTTGTCATGGAAGTTGATTAAAGATAAATCACTACAGTAAAATGGTACATTTTGCTTATGTTGGTGTACTTGTTCCATCTACCTTCTTGCCGGGGCTTAGAAGTTTGAGATTGATCTTTTTTCCACTCAGTATGACAGCGATGAGAGATTGTGAAAGTACCCTAAGTGGTGTGGCTTAAGAATTTCAATGAGGCAAAAGTGGAATACGATGTGCTGAGATAATACCATCTGGTAATATTATTTTAAATAGGGTGAAAGGGATTGAAAGTTACATTTATAAATTGCAAATTTAGAAATGGATTCTAGAAATCCTGATATATGGTAGCCTAAATTTAATTATCATCTCAAGAACATTGTCTGGACTTAGTATTCTCCTTAGTATTTGAAATGATAATTTCCATGTTAATTTTATTAATATATCATCTGTTTAGGAATGAAGCTTTTATGGGATTCTGCACATTTCAGTTAGACTTGTAAACAGGCTCTGTGCATTCTTACTTGAAGGGGATTGTCTTGTATAATTGAAGCTTTTTAGATGAAAACATGGGTGATAGCAGATAATGATTTTAAGTAGTCAGATTGATCTTGTATCTCCTTTGCCCTATTTTGAGGTGAAGGGTTTGCAATTTAAGCAGTAATTTATTCTCAAGAAACAGTATACACATTTTACATTCTCCCTTTTAAATAATGGTTGACTGCAGAATGAAGAAGGAAGTCATTCTGTATCAGATGTAGTAGTTTGGCTATGTGTATTATATATTAAATTGTGTTCGAACAGATTATGGTCTATATGTTGCTTCCTTCTACAGCAGTCGGTATCCATCCAAATTGTTGTGTAATATTGTTCCATTTTTATATGCTACATCTCACTAGTGGAAAGACAGTGGAAAATCAAAGATGACTGTGCCTGGAATCAGTTTAGAAGCCTAAACAACTCCCCTTCCCAGCCCCCCCACCCCCTACCCCACCCCTTAAAAGCTTAAGGATGAACAGTAAAAAGAAAGTGCAAGTGTTAATTTTTATCTCTATTTTATTATGATTTCATTTTGTGTTCCTTGTGAATTCTGTTAAGTCCTGAAAGAATATTGCTGTGCCTGGGACAATTGAAAGGGAAGCCAGTGAAGAAAGATGAGACCATGACAGCAAAAAAAATACCTGAAATTAAGAAATACTGAAATAAACAAATAAATAAAAACTAGCTTCTGTTTGCAAATTTATGAAATCAAGTTCTAAAATGCCAATTTTATTTCTCAAATAATAAGATAATTTTTCTGGGGTTTTGTCTTTTCAGCCACACTGTGTACTGCTTGCCTCAAAAGAGAATTCAGCCCCAGTGAAGCTTGGTGGCTTCGGGGTAGCAATTCAGTTAGGAGAGTCTGGGCTAGTTGCTGGAGGTAAGTTTTCCTTTGAAGTTATATAATATTATACATGTTTTATTGTAGAGTTCTGTTATTCTCACACAGACTGGCCTGCAAAACAAGAACTCAAAAATAATCTTTCACTAAAGACTTGTTAACATTATAAATGCACACAGTTAAGCTAAATTGCTTGTAATGTGTAACATAGTATATACATATACTGACTATTAAATCCCTCTAAATGTTACTCAATATGAGCTTACATTGATTTGATTGAAATAGAATTGAAAAGAGCAAAGAATTTTCCACCTTAATACAGTCTTTGGCATAATTCTTCCATGCTTGACAAAACAATCAAATAAAAATGCTATCAGGATTGAAATGTATATGAAAGCAGTTAAGGATTTACTACAGCATCGTCAATGCTCCTCTATGTTTCTTCGGCAATTTCTGTCAGAAGATTATGCTGTTTAATAGCAAAATCTTACTAGTTTTACATGTGACTCTTTTCTATGTTTTAATATTTCATTGTAATTATTGCATAAAACATCAATATCTTGATGCATATGTATATTTTTTGACTGTGTTTTGTTTTCTGTGGATTTTATTTCCTCTAGCTGCTTTCCATATTGTTCCAGACAATAGGGTTATGCTTTTATCAGCCTACACAGATGAAGACCCAATCAATTTTCTGGTGCTTTCATTGCCAGAGTAGGAGACCAGAGCAAAAGATTTTGTTAGTTTTATTATTTTTTTCTTCAAAACAAGTAACTTCCTCTCAGTACCATGTTTCTTCAGAAACTCAGATTTCTTAATCTATTTACTTAAAGGTCTGCATCAATTTGGTTTTTCTGTGCTCTTTAAATTAAAAAGCAAATTCAACATAAGCATGCCAATAGCTTCCATTCCCTTCCTGATGTTACTAATACCCTTGAAATATCCAAGTATCTTATTAACTGAAAGACCTAGATACATCTTTTCAAAGAGAATACCTATTCAATTAAGCTACTGTTTCCTTAATGGAAAAGTCGCTCCCTTCTTTACTTTTCCTGTGTTTCTCAAATTTTCAGTACCCCAGACACTGCTTTTTTAATGAGAGTGCCTACACTTTTGTTCATGATTCTCTCACTTCTTCATATTCTCACTGAGCAACTTTATCCATTTCCTCTGTTTCAGCTACTCTTCTGAAGATAGTCATATATAGTGTACTTTCTTTCAGACTACTAGCTGTCTCCTAGGAAACCTCAAGTTCAACTTGGAAAAAAAATCCTCTGCTTTTCCCCAGATTTGTCATATCCTTCCTTTTCTGTTACTATTCACTGTTCCATCATCCCGCACATCGTTCATGTGCTCAACCTCCACACAGTCGTCAGTGCTGGTCTAGCCTTTCATTTTTTATGTGAAAATGTTTTCATTTCTTTCTGTTCTGTTTACAGTACTTCTAGAAGCTTCTTTCTTAAGCACCATCAGTATAATAATTCTCTATATCTTTTGCCTCATCCATCTCAACTTCTGACATATCAGTCTTCCTTCATTCTTTTTTTTTTTTCTTTCTCAACTGTCACTTCCAATTTGCAGCCCTTTTTTTAGCACTTGCTACTTTTAAATTCCTCTTGCTTTCAGGGATACACAGGGTAATTCCACTTCATTTATATACCATGGAAGGTCACAGTGCTACTACTTGTTTTAAGATTTCTCCTTAACTGACTCCATATCTCTTTCTTGCCATCTTCCATTTAAATCCTTATGCAACAAACTACATCTGTTAGCTGGCAATTCTTTTCCCTTCCCTACCTGAAGCATAGTCCCATCTACAGCATTTCTGTGATTCAATTGCAAGATTTTATTTCTTCAGCTTTACAGTGTCACCCCTTAGGTGCTATGTGAAAGTTATGCTGTCTGTTTGAACTGGGCTATAAATTCCTTGTAAAAAATGTGTACCTACATATTTGTTTAAGTTACCTATGTGCCCTATGGATAAGTTGTGTTTTGTAATGCTGATAACAACAATAAATTACAGGCAGTACCTATTTTTCAGTTGTCTCCTAAATTAAATAGAAGCTCTCTATAGATAGGTTTGAGCAGTATAAAACCCAACCCATTCACTTTCGCATGCTTTTCCTAATTTTTAGTAAAAAACATTAATTCAGCCTATCATAGTCAATTGTCAGTCCTTTCAGCATGGAAATTCCTATATTTGGTGTTTAGCACATCTAAAAAGGAAAATCTCTATTAAATAAAACCTATTATGGTACTAAGGTTCTTTTACTGACCTAAAACCCTCTGTGCTTCTAAAACATTTCAGCGATAAGTATACCTTAAAATTTTTACAACACTGGAAACACACTGCCTTATACTTACAGAAAGTGGAATACTTATTAATCTTTCTGTATCTAGGTAATGTGAGTTACTGCAGTACCCTAGCAGAATATAGCAATTACTAGCGTGAATCGCTATGTAAATAACACTGATGTTCAAGAGCAGAAATCTTTTATCTTGGAGTAATTTCTCATTTAAACCAAAAAAAGAGCAACTTTCCTTTAGAAAAAGCACATCAACACTGAAAGTAATGTAACTGTAGTAAAGTTCAACTGCCAGGACTCTTCCCTTAATCTAAACCCCCAGCCATTACACAAAAGCTCTTCAATATCTGTGATGGCAACTCTCTCTTTTCCTCCTAAAATAGGAGTTGCTGTATATAAAATATCTTCAAAGGTTACCAGTGTTCTAGAAACTTTTTATTGCTTTCATGTGTTTGTGCCATTTTACTTTCCTTTTTACACTGGTACAGCTGTGCTTGGTAACCACAGATAGTGTGTGGCCCCAAGACAACACAAATAAAAGGGAATTTTCTCCCTCAATCTCTTCAAAGCCTGCCTTCTAGGGTCCAGCTTTTGCTTTCTTTGGGACTACAAAATTTTTTTAACTTAAAAGACATCTTTTTTTTCAAGTGTGTAAATTGATTTTTGTGAGAAAGAGTATTTTTGTAGTTAAGTTAAACTAAGTCTCGAGAATTGAAAGTAGACCAATCCCAATCTTTTGATGTATGTCAAAGATAGACTTGTGTTGTTTAGAAGGATTATAACTACAGTGTTCTTTTGAGCAGATAGAGGATTATTTGAAAGACATGTAAAGGAGCTTATGATAGCAAGCTCTGATGTCATACTAGATGTCATTAATGAAAATGTCTGTGGAATAGATTTTAGGAACATGACTGTGTTTTGTCAGCTAACAACCCTGTTGAGTTTATTTTGAAGATAATTTAATTATTATTAAGTACCAGAAAAGGGGACATAGCCATAACTAATTTTTTGTAAGACCAAAAGGGAAAATGTAAGGGGATACTTCCAGTTCCACTGTGCTTGTCCATAAGATGCAATGCAATGAATAAAAAGCATGTGTCATCTTCCAAGTTACAGAAAATTTTTTCATGAGTTATCAATATCAAGGTCTCTTCCTGCAGTTCTTGCATCAGAAGGAGAAGGTTTTCCTAAGTGTATCCATTTGAAGCATCAAAGTAGGTACTTTAAGATGGAATTCTGGCAGTATGCTCAGTAGTTACAGATCATCATAATTTGTAAGTGAACTCTATTGTGGAACAGGATGTAGATAGGAAATTGCCCATGTTTGCATGGTTATCATGCAGCTGGAGTAGTAGAACCTATGGGAAGTCAGTGATTTAATAAAGCAATCGCACGCTACTATCTCTGTCTTCTTTCTTAAATGATTTTCTTTCACTTGTGGTATGAAAAGTCTCAATAGTTTCTTAAATAAATGTGACATCAGATTTATCAGATATCAAATATCTCAGATGCTAAATCTTGGGGGTTTTATCTAGTATATGGTATTAAAGTTTGAAGGAACAAAGGACATTCAGTCCACAAGTTCTTATTTCTTCCACTTAATCTACTTACTTTCTCCTGGTTTCCACTAGTAAAAATAACTGTATGAGGTTTTATACTGTCAAGTCATATATATGGATAGCTGACTCCTTTTCACTTTTTACCTTTAGCAGCAAAATGTCACAGGTATGATGCTAATCCAGTCCAGCATTGATTTGTACGTATTATTAGTTAGTCCCCCTAAACTGCTTCAGAATCTCATAGTATCTTCAGGTATCCTATCACAACCATCATCAGCTTACTGGCAAACATCTTGTATGTTCTTAATAGAAGTACAGCACATAAATATCAAGTGTTCTTGGTTCTTCATCCACTAGCCTTTTAGACTCACTACAAAAAATAGTAAAAGAAAGCATTACCATAAATTTCCCTGCAAGTAAAACTGTGGAACTGGGGAAGGATCCTTTAAGTTCCTTTTTTTTTCTATTTTCATTCCATCAATATAAAAGTGATCACAGAATAGTTTGGGTTGGAGAGGACCTTTGAAGGTCATCTAGTCCAACCCCCCCGCAATGATCAGGGAAATCTTCAACTACATGAGGGATATTCAGAGCCCCATCCAACCTGAATGCTTCCAGGGATGGGGCATCTACCACCTTTCTGGGCAACCTGTTCTAGTGTTTCACCAAACTGGATCTTCTTGGTTTTAAAAATATATTCTTTAATTGTTGTGTTTGTACACTGCATAGGACTTTTTTCCTTTTCATCATCATTGTCTGATTGATACAGCAGATCTTTATTTTGTTTTCCAAGAAGTAAATGTTTATAAACTGATGTCCTACACTAGTATTCTTCTTTCTATTAAATGATATAATTTCTTTCTTTGGCAAAGCAAGTGCACTATTTCACTTTTATTTTTTTTCCTGAAAAATAAAAAAAAAAATGTGAGAGTCTTCAAATTTTTACCTCTGCTAGACTTTAAAAAACAAAACAAACCAAAACAACAAAACATACAACTGTGGTTTACTGTCTCTCAGAAATTCCACTTCACATCTGGGTCAGTTTGAGAGTACGTACAAGAGGCTAATCTGTTTAAAAGTCAGTTTAGGTTTACTTCCTCCATCACAGTTTTATGGCTGAAAATGCCATGTAATCAGTTATTAGAACTTGTCTGTTTAACATATAATCTTTGTTCATTTTCTGGACGTTAATATCTGGTTATCCAGTTGTCTGCTGATGCATCTTTTAAAATACATTTTCTTCAGGCAGTCTTCTGTGCTGAAGCTGAATTGCCTTTTTTTTTCTCTTTTTCTTTTCTTTTTTTTTTTCTTAATTTTTTTTAATCTATTCATCTTCTCTGTACACCTGCCTTAAACATCTCTATTGTCTGGAGTAATGCGGAAAGGAATTAAAAGCATGAAGTATTGACCTAGCTGATCTGTTGTGTGTGATTCTTCAATTCCTTCCACATTATTCTGGACATCCCACTCTTTTAGAAATTCCTTAATTTATGAGCATATTTCTTATTACACTATTATGAGAGGTCAGATGGTGATGTTTATTAGTACCTCACATTTTTTTCCTAAAAATTATTTGTTCCAGTTGTTTCCTTATACATCGTTCAGATACTACTGCTGTTGAAAGACTCTCCTTCTGATATCTTGGTCATCAATCCCCTGCCTTAGGGATGACAAAATCTGATTGGGTCTCTGTATATACTCTTCTTCTTGTGGAAAGCATAGCCCTATTGTCTGGAATAATATGGAAAGAGTCATAGAAACTAAATTATCAAAGGTAAGTCAACATTTATCTTTGGTGCTTGTAAATTATATCAGATTGACTACATCTGAAGGCTGAAGGTCTCTGTTTATCCACAGGAAAATCAGTAAAATTAGCAATTTTATGAATTTCCAGACTACCATCATGCTTCAAAACTGGCTGATAAGAAATCTTACTTCTAGAAATACGGTATCAAATGTCTGTGCCTATTCAGGCATTGAGTGCTTCTTAGGTCAGCAAATACTTTGATGTAGGCATTTACTTACAATAAATTGGATGCATGCAAGTATCCCAAAGAGTGGATACCACTGCAGAGTCTTCATATAGTGATGATTTTCTGTTAGTGCTACTCTAGAAAAGTTAAGAAGAACCTAGACGCATATAAACAGGAAATTGATTCCAGTCTTCCATATGATTTCTTCTCACATATAAATACGACTGAAAATAATGTGTGTATTATTTATATAATGATTAATAATTAATATTTATATAAATAACATTATGCATAAAATATTTATTTAAATAAAACAATGTTAATTTTTATGGACATTCATTCAAATGTATCCATGAGTGTTCTTATATCCTGAAGAACAGAAGACCTGCGGAAGGCTGATGTTACCTTCCTAAAGAAAAAAAATGCCTTTGCTTACTATTCTTTCTCACACTGCTTCCAAAACGATGCCAAGCTTCTCCCAGAACACCAAAGAAAATTCAAAAGCTTCTAAAATATTTTAAACAACTAAACTGTTTGGAACAATTTTAAAATTTTACACTGCATGAGTTCAGGAGGCAAATTTTGTACTAGATAATTTTCAGCAGAAGTGATACTTGATCTAAAGAACAGTGAGTATCCATGATTTAAAAAAAAATTGCTGTCTACAAATTCTGTTTATCCTCCTGCTGATGCTCACCTTACAGTTCTTGTGGTTGCAACATAGGAAAAATCCCTATCAATGTACATGCGGATGTACACACCATTCATTTTGCTGAGCTAAGTGTGACCAAGAAGTGCAGTTCAGCAGTCCTTGCTCAAATCAGTTCTTTAGAAAAACCTCAAAAGCAGCATTTGCTCCTTTTGATGAACCCGGTGGTTTGTTGTCAGGAGGATGACACGTGTCCTGGAAACTGCTTTAGAGTTTTGAAGTTTCTAATACACGTGTATATATACATTTTCTTATCCATTTAAATGGACAGTTCAGTATCAACCAATTAAGTTCCTGTGTGTCCTGGGTTTGCTTTTTCACACCACCATCACCCCCCTATCGAAAGTATCAGGATCCTGTAGTCTGTACTAAAAAGGTTATGAAATCAAATCATTCTGTAATTATTTTCAGTAATTATAATGTAACAGTGGTAAATGGCAGGATTTTATTAAGTTAGCGTAGCTTTCTTTCTCATTTCATTTGTTTTTATAGAGCTCTCATTTTAAATTTGAAAGTGAATATTAAGGTTTAGTAGTACTGGTTTTTCAGCATGCTATTAAGTAGAATCCATTTTTCATGCAGTTTATAGCAGCAGTTTCTTGGGGTTTTAAACAGCTGTGTGGCATGTTTCCTGTTATAGAACTAGTCAATTCTTTCTGCTCAGCATTAAGCAGTTAATTAAAGTGGATTTTTATAGTATACTGGTTTTGAGCTAGGGCTACGAAGATCCAGTTCTTACACTTGTAATCTATGTGCTTTAACTTCCAAGGGAGGAGAAAAAAAAAAATGGGGTGATCAGGGAGGGCTGGTGTTTTTTAACCATAACTTCTAAGTCTGTCAGTTTGTCTGTAAGAGCACTTGTGTACTAATTAAACATGCAGCCTCGCATTCTGATGTGAGGCTGCCAGAAAAAGCAGCATAGGAACCTTGAAGTATCAAGAGGCTATGATTTGTTCATTATCACATAGAGTAGGAAACAAAACCCTCAAGAAGCATGTTTTGTTAGAAAAAAAATATGTCTCAAGATAAAAATTATTATGAAGGTCACTGACAGTGAACAGAGTGCTGGCAGTACATGGCTACTGCATAAGAAAAGCTCGCATATTATGTTTTGTCTGCAGTTTTGATAAGCGTAGGGTTGCAAGTTATGTTTGTTACTTGTTGACATTCAATAGTTTTCCTAGTGTTTTTGTCCTTTCTTGCACTGTGCTCAGGAAGTGAAATAGAGGGGAAAAGAATATCTGAAATTGTTGTCCACCTCAAGACCCTGCTTCGCAAAATTTAGGGAGGATGTTTAATGTTCAGTTTCAAGAAACTGTTCTGTTCTGCATTTATTTATGAGTGCATATAAATAATGAAGGATTTTTCTTGCTTATCAATCTCAGCAAAGTAATTTTCATTCGAAACATTATTTGCTGAAGGGAAGAAGGAAGAAAAATACACATTTTTTATCATCTCTTGACCCTGTACTTGATTTAATTGTTGGCTGTATAAAATATCTAAGGTGGTATTTCAAAACTAAAAATGAAAGAAACAAGCTGTATCTTTGGCAGAAGATTGATCATATTTTTCCCTGTTCGGTCAGTGTTCTGTACGTTAACACCAACATAACACATTTGGTGGGTTGACCTTGGCTAAGGGCCAAAATCCTGCCAGCTGCTTACTCACTCCCTCTCTTCATCAGAGCAAGGGAAGAAAATAGGATGAAAAAGTTCACAGGTCAAGGTAAATACATGCAAACTGCTTACCAGTTACCATCATAGATAAAACAGACCTAACTTGGGGGGAAAAGAGTTGAATTTATTGTTAGTTCGAATAGATTGGGGTAGTGGGAAGCAAAGACAAAAATTAACACCAGCTGCTCTACTCCCTGGGCACAATTTCACTCCCTTGCTCCTGACTCCCTTAACCTCAATCCCAGAGTGCTGTAGGGGGATGGGGAATCAGGGGCTGCAGTCAGTCCGTAACAGCCCTTCTCTGTCGCACCTTCCTTCTCACACAGTGCCCCGCCTTCTGTGTAGGTCCTCCAGGGAATGTCCACCTGCTCCAGCATGGGGTCCTCCTTGGGCTGCCAGGTGGATACCTGCTCCATCATGACCTCTGTAGGGGCTGCATGGCAGTCTCTGCTGGGGCACCTGTAGCACCTCTTCCTCTTCCTCCTGTTCTCACCTCAGTGCTCACTGGCTGTTTCTCACACTTTTCCCCATATTCCTCACTGCTGGGCAGTGTTTTTCCCTTTCTTGCCATTTATATGAAGCACCACCATCTTGACTGCTGTGCTGAGCTGTGCCCCTGCAGTGCGTCCATTGGAACCACCAGTGTTCAGCATGGGGCAGCCCCAGCCACTCCTCAAAGAGAACACTCCTGCAGCACACACACATATTTGCCAGCATCTTGATATCTAAACACCTACATCAAATAATGCTATTGTATTCCTTATGTAGTATGTATTGCTGCTAAATATGCTGTTTTACACCACAGGAGAAAATGTAGGATGGACAGTTGTTTGCAAGGGCACGTTTTCATCAGAACAAGGCGTTCTGTAGATTGGCCTTTACTGTACTGCAAATGCCCAGCAGACTTAAATGCACTGCAAAAAAAAAACCTCAAAACCAAACCCCAAACCTTTAAGTCTGCTTCTCACAGCACATAGTCATTTTTAACCACGTTCATCTCTCTATTTGTTTACTTAAAACTCAGACAAGGTCCCAAGCTGAGAAGAATGACACATAATTCTTGGAAATACACATTCAGTCAAATTAGGTATCGTTTGATACACAGGATTCTTAGTGTCATTAGCTATATGATCCAGATGACTGTATATCTCCCTGAATTTTAATGCCTCTTTTAAATAGCTGTCTTTGTCCCTGTGATATCTTGTCTTCTAGCTATTTTTGCTTTTTGTCTTGAAAAATTGCTTTTCTCTAGACTTCCCAGATTTTATAACAGCAACTTGAAAGCCTCATAGGAAGGCAAAATCTTCAGAGTATATGTGATTTTTCCATTCATATTGATAAAAAATATTTAAACAGCATTTATTACCAAAAATGTTTGGGGTTTTTAATGTGTAAGGTTACACCTGCTCCAAAATTGCTAATGGGTACCTCTGCATCCAAATGCCAGGAAGTTTAGCACTGAGATAAACAAGGCTTGGGCAAGCCAGACTGCTCTGCGCTCTTGCGTGATATCTTCTGTACTAAAGATTTCCAGACTGCGATATGTCATATGAATAATGTTTGAAGAGGCAGGTGTTGCTGCTTGCATACATGCACAGCCTGATACAGAGCCGGAAATGTTGATGCTTTTGTTGTCATAAATGATGATATCTTGGAGTGGGGGGAGGGCGTAGTTAGGAAATGCCTTCTGTCAACTTCTTACTCCTTGTAGATGCAAAAAGGAGTGAATAAGGACTAGTTAACAGAGCACAGTCAGATCATATTCCTGCATTAGATGATATAAACGAAGGATGGTCTTTACTGAGTAAGCTTCTACCAGGAAAATGTATCCTAGGTGTTTGTTACTAGTGCTGTGACTTAGTTAACTCACATGCAAATGGTGTGCAGGAAAGGTTAGGGTAGTCTAGCGAGAGTCTCTTTACCAGACAAGACTGAATTAAGTAAGTTCCATGTGAACATCTTGGGTTTTCCAGACGTACTTTAAACTCTCCTAGACAGAACAAAGGTGCTTAAAGCCTTGAATGGAGCCTCTGAATTCCACTGTAGAATCAGTAAGGAAGAATAATTTATGAAGATGGTACAAGCAGTAACAGTTTACTACAGTTATTTTTTTCTTCTGTTGGTACTTGGTGGAACCAGGGTAGTCCAAATAGGGCAGTGTTTGTATATGTCGCTGATGCCTTGAGCATTCAAGCTTAATTTGTGCAAATCCTTTGCAGTGGAAACAAACCTCTTTACAATGGGAAACATTTACAGGGAGAGGTAAAATATTTGTTGCTTCTTTTGGCTTAATGTGTTACAAAGAAGTTGAATGAAGTCAGTTTAATCAGTTTACCCACTAAAAAAATTTGTCAGTACTAAATACGTTTTTTTCTATGGGTGTACATTCATTACCAATCCAGAATCAGTACTGTCCCAGAACCATTACTGTGTGGCACGCATTGAAAGCACACTGCGGAACAAATTAACATTATCTTCTTATCCGTGGTAAGACATTGTCTTCTTCCAGTAAATGAACAACATATTTGCTAGCATTTTGCATTGGCTGCACTGGCTAAATCTTGGGCAGAACATCAGAAAAATCTATGTTCTTTCCAGTTAGAAGCAGCTCTACAGTGTCTTTGTACATGCTCCCTGGATAAATAATTCCTGTTTCAAAGGTTGTCCAAATTGATATATTTACTTTTATATGTCATGTTTCACTTAATAATCCTAATGCTCTTACATGTGTCTTATTTCCCAGTTTGCAGGGCAGGAGAAAATATTCCTTAATTTATAAAAGCATAAATCAAGCAAAAGGAAAATAACTGATTTGTCTTCCTGGATATATTTAATAAATACTAAACTTAAGGAAAAAAGGGTTGCGTTACCAGCTTAACCCACAAGCAAAACTTATTAAAACTGTTTTAGTTTAATGCACCAATATTCTTTGTTGGCATATTTGACACATATCACTTTGACTCAATTTTGTTTTTTGTTTCCATTTAGGACGTGTAGGAACACCTCATTTTATGGCTCCAGAAGTGGTAAAAAGGGAACCTTATGGGAAGCCTGTAGATGTTTGGGGTTGTGGCGTGATCCTTTTTATCCTGCTAAGTGGTTGTTTGCCTTTTTATGGAACCAAGGAAAGATTATTTGAAGGCATTATTAAAGGAAAATACAAGGTAAATGACAATATACCTGAATCCTTTTCCAGTGAGAGAAGTTTTGCTGGTAAAATTTCTGGCAGTTGATTTTTTTATTTAGCCTCATATCATTTGAAGCTTATAGAAATCTGTGTTACACAGGAAGAGAGATGATTTTCTGTCTCCAGTCTGTCTTGTTCCTGCTGTGTTTTGTATTAATGTTGGTAATTAGAATATAGGACTATTTACTCAGATGAAATAATGAGTGCAACAACTACACTCTAATTACACATTTAGCTCAGTAGGATTGTGTAAGGCTTAGCTGTGTAGTATAATGTACTGTTCATTTCCTTAGCTTTATAGATAATTTAAATTTTTTAATCAACTGAAAGAACTATCATAAAGGCTTGTCATCATATTGTCTTGATGTAAAACAAAATGCATGTTACTGTAAATACACAGTTACACATTTTTCTTTATATTACAGTATATAGTAAAGTTCTGATGATGATTCAAAAGGATCCGCTTAGAACTGAAAGTAGATTGGTGTGCATGCAAGATAAGCATGTCTCACAATACAAGTATCCTAGAGCCATTGTGGAGACAAATTTAAGGCTTTGACTTCACTGCTTTTGTGGTTTTGCCTAAGATCAGTATGCAACTGAGGTCATACGTGAGTTGTGTATTAGCAAATTAAGAGTGGAAACTCCTAAAACTGCCTGATAGTCTGTAGTATGGTTTAGAAAATAATTTTATTATATGAATTTAACAGTATTCTGCTAAAATATAAGTGACAGCAGTGGTACTGCACTTGGTCAGGAATTTTGTATTCCTAGAAACAACAGAATTTCTTCATGGCACTAGTTTTGGAACTGCTTAGACTGGTAGATGTTCCAGTTTTACTTTATGGAAGATTTCTTTATGAAACCTCTAAAACAGCTAAAAACTTCTGGAAGTGTATGAGTTAACTTTTCTCTGGTTAAAAAAAAAAAGTAGTCTTGGCCAGTACATTGTGTCTTCTCAGTTCCTTCTCTGTTCCTGTTTCCACAATAATATGTCTGTTCAGTGAAAATACTGCAAGGATTTTAAAACCATCTTGTTGCAAATTTGCAATTATCTTCCTTCCATTAGAGCTAATTTTCTTTAGTATGGTTTTATCGGATGAAATGTTCCTGCCAGTGGCACGGGAGTTGGAACTAGATGATCTTAAGGTCCTTTCCAATCCTAACTATTCTGTGATTCTATGATCTTGACTAGTTGGAAACAAACCTGCATATGCACATGATGAGAATGTATTGAAACTCATCTTTCACATTGTTGTCTCCTCAAGATACAGTTCTGCTCTAAAAAGAGTTGCAATTGCTTGTACTGTTGATCACATGTTAGTAGGCTTTCCTGCCTGAGTGGCTGAAGATCCCTAGCTGTTGTAAAGTTGAAAGGAATTTATTGATAAGAGTAATAGTCCATGACACCTCTGGAACAGGACCAGAGGAGTCCTTAACAGGCATTAGCTTACTCCCCTCATAGTCAACATCACTGGCGTGAAATTGTGGTTTGACCTAGACAGACTATCACGCCATTCCTTGTAGTGATTTCAGGAGTAGACTTAATTTCTACATTTATCATATGCATAGGTAACTGTCAGACAAAGCCTAATTATTTTTTCTTTTTCTAGTGAAGAGTCACTTTTATCTGAACAAAATGTAGCATAAGTAGAAAATTGTGCTTCGATTATAACATAATACCAAGGATATATCAGCTTTTATGTGATACAGAGCTCACTGTTTTCAATTTTTCATGCCATTTCAATAGCTACTAATGTATGATTTTGTACATTATTACAAATCTTAGAAACGTCTTTTTACATTTATTGTAATAAAATGTTTACAAGTACCAACCGCTATTTAATCTATGCAAATACTTTACATAAAATGTAGGTTCTTTTCTATATTCTTATTATTAATTTCATTTAATTTTTTCTTGCTTGTAATCAGATGAATCCTAGGCAATGGAGCCATATTTCTGAAAGTGCCAAAGATCTGGTACGTCGCATGCTTATGCTGGATCCAGCAGAAAGGATAACAGTATATGAAGCACTGAATCATCCCTGGTTAAAGGTAGTAAAAGCAGTTGTTGACATACCAGTTTCCTCTGCAAGGGAGAAAATGATTTATTTATTTCTTTGAACTTTTCATAGAAGATGTGACATTGTAAGAAATGTGTCATAATGTGCTTTAAATACTTTATGCAATTAGAGCCTGAGCTTTTGATAATTGCCAGACTTGAACTCTTGGTTATCAGCAATAGCAAACTCACTTATGCATCTTTAGCAGCATCAGGGTATAGACATTGAAATGAGAAATGATGGGTGTGTTACACATTTAAAAAGTGGCTATTACTGGTTCAGAGCATTTAATTTTCTGTGGCAGAAACTGAAGGATTAACTATTTTTCTTTGCTATCCTCTTCATTTTCTATAGTGCGAGCCCAGGGTGGAGAATCAGAATATCAATAACTTAAACAAGGCACTTATTTGGAAAGGGTGGTATTCTGATGTCTACTCTTTGACTGCATATAAAGTTATACAGCAGACAAATATTCACACACACACACACCAAAAAAAAAAAGACCACAAAAAAAAAGAACAGGGGAAGTACAGGCTCGTCTCTTCTTCTTCCAAGTAAATGTTCTATCAGCAAATGGAGTTGGTTCTTCCACTTCTCAGCTGTCTTTCTGTCTCTGACTCTTGTATTCCAAGTTGCAGAATGGTCTAGCTTATAAAACGAGGACAGGAGTGTGCACCTCTTGGGAATAACAGTGGTTAAGACACTCTTCTGAATATTGGGAAACTGTGGGTTGAAACTTACCCAGTTGAAAGGAGCCAATGTCATCAGCCGTTGAGCTTGTACTTTGTCCTCTGTTAGACATGTACCCCTTCTCCCAAGCTTACCTGAAGTACCAAGCACCCCTTGAAAGAGTGCTTGAACACGTTGCTTCTCTGGGAGTAGCAGAATTACTTCATGTTTGCCCCCTTCAAACTTCAATGCTAGCCACAGACTAAAACTACAACAGTAAAACAAAAGGGTAGGGTCTTACTGCATAGTGGGAAGTAAAATTACAAAAATAAAATATTCCTGGCCCAAATTAAGAATTTTTTTCAAATATTTTAATCTCTCTCAATTTCTTGACATTTTCCTGCATTTGCAATTACTCTTCATTCTCCTTAGGATGCTTATAAGCTGGTACATTTCTTGTCTAGTTTCCTAATGCAGTGAGAATATTAAGAGCTTGTTTTTAACGTTTTATTTGTTTTGGTTGGGGGGGTTCTGTGTTTTTGTTAAGGAGAGAGATCGCTATGCATACAAGATTCATCTTCCAGAAACAGTAGAACAATTGAGAAAATTCAATGCAAGACGAAAACTAAAGGTAAAGTGAACGTACTGCTAAACCAATATAATTAGAGAACTTAAATTTTATGTGATACTTTATTCATTTTAAATGTGCTAAGAGAAATCTATACTCTGAAGTCAGCAATAAAATAGCAAATTGAAACAGAGTTCACAGCTGTTTACTGCAATGTCCTGTTGAGGGTGTTCATCCTTTCTTAATGCATAGATTTCAAACTAAATTTTAGTGCAAATTGTCAGATATCAAGCCAGGTGTGTTTGAGGTCTTTAAAATTAATTCAGTAACACTATGTAATACGAATTACTGGAAAGGAGAGAATGGTACAATGGCTTCTGTTAATATTCTGTTACATTTATAATAAAAGGAACATAATGTTTTAATGTCTTTTTCAGAAAGAGCTGAGATGGATTCTTCAGTTTATCCCCTTTATGGTTAACTATACAAAAGATTATTTTCTAGCTGTATTGAAAAGAATGTTAATGTTTTAGCCCAAGGCAACATGGTTTCCCCTCAGTTCCTATCTTGGAAAGTTTATCAGAAAAACATTTTAAAATTCACTGAAAGTTTAAGAAAATTGAAACAGAAGTGTGCAGCGTTACAGTTCATGAGTGGTATTTATGATTTGTAATAAAACACAGAATCACATATGCATATTGAGTTGCTGCTGTTCAAAATCTTAACGTAGCTGCAGCATTAGGATGCAACAGTTGTCATAGATCATCACAAACAGCAATTTCTCTTAGGTGGTTTGTCCAGGTAATGCTTTCATTAAAATGTTGGCTACTACATTTCAGAATACGACCTGTTTTCCTGCTCTAGATGCAGTTTCAGATCGTTCCCATATTTCTTCTGGGGAGGCAACTAAATTTAGTCACCAGAGAGATTTTATAGAATCATAGAATAGTTAGGGTTGGAAAGGACTTTAAGATCATTACACCTGTGCTATTTGTTTTCTATCATTTTAATCAAAGCACTGTTCTACAGAATGTTTCATGAAATTATCTATTGCCCGTTTTGCCTGCTGCTAAACTTGCTCCCATGTAACACTTATTTCATATAGATATATTACGGATATATAGTTCTGACAGTGTCAGATTCTGGCCATTTCTCAAACAACAACATATTGTGTTGTGTTAAAGGGTAAATTTTTGCTTGCTAAGCCACCCGGTCTAGGTAAGAGGGGAAGTGGAAATAAGTCTCCTGTCCCAAGGAACAAGGGTTAGGACAAAAGGAAACCGCCTCAAGCAGCACCAGGAGAGTTTTAGGCTGGATATTAGGAGCAGTTCCTTCCCCCAGGCATTGAAACAGGCTACCCAGGGCGGTGGTGGGGTCACCACCCCTGGAAGCATTCCCAAACTGTGTAGACAAGGCCTTAGTGACGTGGTTTAGTGGTGGGTTTGGCAGGGCTGGGGAGTGGTTGGAGCTGATGATCTTGAAGGTCTTTTCCAACCTGGTTGATTCCATGACTCCAAATTAGAAATTTTTATTACATTATAAGACAGGAATTTAGGCTTCACATTTATTATTTTAAAATAATAAATAAGTCCCCTTGCAAAGAACATATTTACTGTTTATTAGAGTTGTGTATGACCAGCTCTTCTGTTAGGTATGGTCACTGGTGATAGTGAAGCAGAGCTGAAGACTATAAAATCTGTTCTTCAATGTGAAAGTCAACACCTGAGAGACCTCAGGAGATTGAGTGATCCGAAATATCTGGAACTGTTTCATTATCCTTCTTTGTGTAATTTAGGCTTTATGGGTATTTTTATTCAGGGGGCAGTACTAGCAGCTGTGTCAAGCCACAAATTCAACTCATTCTATGGTGATCCCCCTGAAGAGCTGCCAGACTTCTCTGAAGACCCCACCTCCTCAGGTACTGTAACAGAAAGTATATTTACTGCAGTCAACCTGTCTTAATGCTGTACTGACTAGGGTACCAAGTATTTAATAATTTCTCATGATTTCATAAAGTTGCATGTTAAGTTAACACTTAAATGTGAAAGCATAAAGAGTTTTCCATAATGGTGCTGGTGACTGGAGAAAATGAAGATAAAAACTCTGCACAGTTGTAAGTTTCTACAGAAACCTGTCTGATTTTTTAATTTTTTAAATTATGTACATTTAATTACAAATGGTACTATAACCTCGTATTTCTCATTATATTACTTGAGTGTAAAAGCTTATTGAAATTTTGTCTTGAATCAGGGGCAAGTAGCAAGGGCAGTAGCAAGGTTCTCATACCTTACTAGTAGTTATTTATAGAAAGACAATATTGTGTACCAGAGTTTCTTGACCCCCTGTTTTGGGGAATAGTATGAATTAAGATGTCTTCTTTTTAGAAGGTATTGAACAGTATTTCTGATATTATAACTCAAATCTTCAGAGAGAGACAACACCTGTGCTTCAGGGACCTCCCAACATACTTCAAAGGGGAAGATAATACCTTTGCTGTGCTCTGAGCACATAGCTACGCCTTGGTCAGGACAGTGATCTTACTCCAAGTAGTCCTTTCGTCCAGGAATTCAAATAACCCAGCAATCCCTATACTAACACATCCCTATCATAGTTACATATCTTAATTCTGATATAATGTTACTCACAATGTTTGCAGTGCAAAAGTCTGTGTTGGCCTATCTGACCTAAAATTAGGATTTAGGATCAGGTTAAATGAACTTTTAAGAAAAATCAAAAGCAAATTGGACTCTTTTATTTTTCTAAACTGAATACTACTGGCAGAATATTTATTGTATACATCAACTTTACTGGAAGACATTTCAAGAACTTAATTACAGGTGCTGAACTACTGTGTGATGATTCTTTTCCTTAATATTTTAATAGGTGAGAAAATTATTTATCAGCTGCATATGTTGAGTGTTTTTTGCTTTTTCATATGAGCAAGTAGTTTTCATAAATTATTTCAATGTCATTAATGTAGGAATTGGGGGTAATTTTTTTGGTTGAAATTCTTAAATTGCTTTTCTTGGAATTCAGTTAAATCGCTTCATCTTTAGAGATGCACACTGCTTATCGTTGCTACAGAAGTGAATGGGAATCTCAGATTGTTTATTAAAAATGGGTAATAACAGCCTCATGGCCTAACTTCAGGCAGCTAGCTCTTGAATACTTGATGTACTTGTAAGTAAGTATCCATATATTCTTTTAAAGAAAGAGTAAGTCTGGTTTATTTCACCCAGAATTACTTGCAGTTCTTTAATTCTCGTTTCAGTTACTTCCCCCATTTCAATAATACAAACAGGCCACCAATGTGATTGGTAGTAGCATCTTTCCTAATCTGACAACTGCAATTCCTCTTTCCAGTTTCAGTCTCACATCAACAGGGCATGTGTCTTCCTCATATAGTGATGTAATTGCAGATATCAGTATATAACAAAGGTACAAGTTCTATTTTTTTCTGCTCACAGAATATATGAATCCTCTACTTATGTATGGATTCTATGCAATATGTATGCTGGATCCATTGTTATGTTCTGTTCATCTCTGAAATAACTGAAACAATAGCTTGGATTTCTAAGGAAAGCGTAGCTGTTCCCAGAATAACATCATTGATCTCACTGATGGGTGATCAGGAAATCATACTAAGTGAGTAGTTTTCATTATGTGTCCTTGACTGACTACATTAGCTGATAAAATATTTAATATCACAGGATAAACACTAATAAACACTGCAATGTTCAGCTTCTGTAATTGCTAGATATGGAAATCAATCCTCTTCAGAAGAACACTAATAAAGTTTTCAAATATTTTTAGCTTGTAAAGAAACATTCTTATAATGATTCTAAACTGAGCTGCTTTATAGATATTAGACATAAAACTCTTGAATTGCCCTAAAAACTTGGCTATCTTAGAGGATATTTAAGTTTCCTTCCTAACAGCTCATAATGCTATTCCAGACCATAAACTCTAATGAAGAGCATTTAATATTTTAAATGTTGCTACCTATTTAATCCTCCCATAAAATTTCATAGAGCTTATAATTGAATTTAAAGGAGTTGTCAGAAATGGGCAAATGAGGAACTCATACCAAGATAAAGATGTAAAAATATAAATGCTTATTGGGTTATGCAAATGTATATCCTGTCCTCCTCCAGGTCTTTCTAAACAGAGAAACAAAAATTTCAGTTCTTTCCTTTTGCTGGATCAATCTAGAGGTGTTCTTCCTCAAAATTCAGTGAACCTGGGATTGCTGGAACCTTCGAGCATCTTCCTATATTACCAGACGGCCTGGAATATGAAGGCACTATAGGTAGCAAGTCAGGTGACTTTTTTAGATGTAGAATCACAAAAGATATTCTTCTTAGAGAGCTTTCCAACAAGGGTCAGCAAATTGTATAGCTAAATTAGATGGCAATGGACACAAATACATTTCATATAAAATCAACCAAGTATTTTTCTGTACACATCTTCCTTTCATTCATAGAATGTATTAATACTTATTGGTTCCCACAGCTTGTTCTGGGTGATCTATTTCCTCTTTAGTCAGTAGCTGTCCTCAGAAAGACTAGACTTAACCCACTATCATTCTGTTGGTAACAAGGCAGAAGTCAGTCTCACTAAATTTTGAGACTGTATGGCAAAGGCTTTTAAAATGTTTTGAAAAATAAATATTTTTTAACTAAAATAATATTACTTTGCTGCTGATAGGCTGTGTTCAGTAACTTCTTTAGTAAAGCCACTAAACAGCTCAAATGACAAGCATCTTGCAAATACTTTTTTCCTAGAATGTAAAACATTTTACTGCCAGGTTGCCTGCCTGCAAGTCATTGTAAATGTCAGTTTCCCAAGTTAGTGAATGTTTTGGATATTTTTAATATGCTGTAACAAGTATATAGCGATCAGCAGCCCTAAAGGCTATATCTGACACAGGAGAAAAATTGGCCCAGTAAAGAGTATTAGAAGTGGACCATGAAATTAATTAGGTTCCAGAGAAATTACAGTCAGTTCACTCTCTGCTGCCCTTCTCCACCCAACTCCCTTCTCTCTCCCTGACCCTCCCTGGCTGTCCCATTGCATGATTGAAAATTAGATTAAGATAGAGAATTTCCTCTGCTATGTCAAATGCTGACCATTTGTCACCTTATGGAGAGTACGGAAGTATAATTTTCAAGTGTTTTAACAGAAGGCTGAAGAACGAACATCAGCAGTGTAAAGCTTTTCACTTCTCCTCCTCCTTCTTCAGCTTCCCCATTCTGCAGCAGCCCAAGGAAAGGCTGTGGAATTGTTTGACATTCTGACTTGGGAAGCTGAATTCGGGAAGTCCTTTCTGTTTACTTTGGAGTTTTAAATAGATTTATGATATTTAAGTTTTTAGGCCAACAATTAGAAAAGCCCATAAATTGAACAGGGTGTTTATGACTTTGTATTCCCAAAAATTGTTTTGTAGCCACCTTTTCAGAACCACTGAGTCAGTGTTGGAGTTAAGCCAGTGAATAGCCCATAGACTTTGGAAAACTGCGTAACTGATTTTTAGATTAAAGCAAACCTTACTTTTTGCCTGAAGGACTTTCCTCTATAATGCTTACTTGAATTGCTTGGTTTATAGTGCTCATATTCTGAAATGTGACTAACAAGTTTCAGAGTAGCTTTTTGCTGCAAAAAGTCCTAGGTTCCTGTAAGGTATCTTGTAAAGCTGTATTTCAGTTTAACCACAAAGAAGGTACAGGAGCATATTTTATAACACACTGACTGACCAAATGTACTTACTTAGGGTAGGCTAATAAATAGCACTGTTGCAGTACTTCCTGAACATTTCTGTGATTTCTGAGCTCTATGGTAACAATAAAGGTGACAAACATGGAAGCAATGCCTTTGCATTGCCCAGTGAGCAGGCGCTTTAAGCGTACATCAGTGTTTCTAGCTTGTTTTCACAACTGCAAGGCATAAATTTCATGTGGCGTTTTTACAAATGCGTTTTGATATTTTGTCTCAGGATTGCTGTAAATTGAAATTTTCATTCTTTTAATTTGTTCTACTGTTGTATTGAATGAGAAAATTTTAGCAGTATGAGATCTTGATTTTCAAATTTGAAAGTAATGGCAATGGGGAAAAAGCTAAATCAAATAGTATTTCAGAGTGAGATCAAATAGCAAATGTCTGGCCAAGTTTTTTAATATACATTAAACTAGCTTAATGCACAAGTTAGTGAGTGCTTAATAGTTTTATGGGATTTAGATTTCATGAGAAATGGGCAGTATAAGTCCATATCTTAAAAACTATCAGTTTCGTTGACACAAGAAAGAAAAAGAAATCCTGTTGTTATGAAAAACTTATGAATTATTTTGTAAATATTTGCAAGGGACCTTGTGTAATGTTTTGAAGCATGACTTTTTGGGGGAGGGAGGGAAATTATTTACCTTATCATTTACTGTTATTAATTCCTTATTTAGTATTACAGGAATAACTGACAGGTTTGACAGGTTTGAGATCATAAATTTGAGTGTTTCCAATATTCTATTATTATCTTTATAATTTTTCAGCTAACAGCTTCTGGTTCTGATATGTTTAGATACAAAACCTTTTAAGTATATGAAAGTCATTATTAATTAAAAACAGTAATAAAGTGGTTGTGTTTCTAAATGATTCTCATATTGGTTCTTACTGAAACTTTGGTAAAAATAACTTCAATATAGTATTACTAAATTCTAGTTAATAAATATTAGTAAATTAGTATGATGTTATGCTTCATTTACAGTATGTTGAATTAGTTTTTCAGTTCACCTTTTATGATAAACTTACTTGAAATCATTTTTTTGTTCATGAGTTTTTTTTAAATAGTTTAACCAATTTTGGAAAAAGTCTAGTATTATAGATACCTAGCACTGTGTACATGTGCTACATTCCCAATGCCAAGTGTTTGTTTTCCTCCCATCCCAGCCTGCAAGTCCCATTTGCTTCAGACATAGAAACCATATTAAAAAAAGGGGTGGGGGGTCCTTGTCACTTTGTTCGTACTATTTTGTGGCTAAAATAGTGTGCTAGGTTGCAGCTTTATAAATGGCTTGTTCTGAAATCTTCATACTGTTTGTTGTTTGTCCAAATGCTGCCTTCCTACTAGGACTTCTAGCAGCAGAAAGTAGGTATCCCTTTGTTTTCCTTTAAGGCATATCATTCAGTTATGGTTTGTGTCTTTGCATGCTTAAAAATCAACTTTCTTCTCTTTGCTATTTTCAGTTTTAATACTGCCTGTTCAAGAAAAAAAGCCTGTACATTTTTTACTAAATCTTTCTATAATTTTGACAGTATAATTAACCAGGAGTGATATGTTTTCCAAGAAATTCCTAAGATTCTAGTTTAGAGGCAGTATTAAAATTACCTGGGTTTTTTGTTTTTAATACTTGCAACACAACTGAAATAAAATTTAATTTTTATCAGATTAATAAAGGATAAAATGATTTGAGTTTGCATTTTAGTTCCAAAATAAATGTTTTCCTGGACTAATGGGCTTTTTTCTCCTAACACTGAACATATACTGTAATATTAGTCATTCATTCTTTTCTTGCTATCCTCTTGCATGAACATTCTTGACCATTCTGTGTTGATGTGATAAATGATATATGCATATACATTTTGTATATGCATACACCTGATGTAATTATCTTGTATGTGTCTCCTTAATGAAGGAATGTTACTGACATGTAGGGAAGAGGTTCTGCTGCAAAATAGTTGCACACTTCATGAGAGATTGAAAATGCAAACACTTCTATTATCTATAGACTATTTAGACAGAGGAGAAGGTGTGAAATTCTAGACCCTTTGATACAAACCACAACCATTTCGAAAACAAATTCAGCGTCTCAATACAAGCTGTAAAAGCTGGGTGGTTTCCTGCATAATTTTAAGACTTATAAGCTAAAAGTTCTTCCATTCTAGGTCAGGGCAGTATGACATATGCTCATGATCCATTTCTGATCTAAGTCATGGATTGTTGTTTGTTTCATTCTTTTGATGTTACAGGCTGTGCGTGATGTTGTTCCTTATCCGCCTATTTCCCTGTCTCAGAATGTTTGCCCCAGCGGAGCCCGTGCACAAGAGCTGTTGCGATGCCCCATCCCTGGAAATGTTCAGGGCCAGGCTGGATGGGGCTTTGAGACACCTGTTTTAGTGAAAGGTGTCTCTGCCCATGTCAGGGGCTTGGAACTAGGGGATCTCTAAGGTCCCTTAAAACTCAAACCATTCTATGACTGTATATGTGAAGCATGTGTCTCCCACCTTATTTTGAACTATTATAGGCATATACATACATAGAAATGCACACTCATGCTTTGGCTGTCATCTGTCCTTACAGAGATAGTTGCTCTGGAATGTAGCAAAGAGTAACAAATTACTATGTGAGGTTGGAGGCATCTCAGCTCCAGTGATCCTTGCAGATGTGGTTTAAAGTGAAGGGATCTGGTACTCAGCTTTCTCTTAATCAAAGAAGTTAATCAGCACAAGTAGTGTAAAGGTCCCACCTCTGTAAAAGATTCTTTTCTTGCCCTTAATGGAAACAGTGTATGTTTAGTAAATTCTTTACAGAATCAACATGCAGTAGTATTGTTCTATCTTACACATTTTTAAGTGGACTCCTATCAACTGCTACTAAGGCAAGCCAGGCCTGAAGTGAACAGTTTAAAATGTTTATGGGATTGTGATTTGCAAACCTCAGCAGACAGATTCTTCATCATTTCCACATCATTTTGGCATAGTGTTTAATTACCTAATTGTGTAAACTATTTATGTCTTGTGTTTTTAGGGTATCATAGTCAGATGCCAGCAAAACAAAACTACTGGAAGCATTCATTTATACAGTTATCACTAAATAGTCATTTAAAGGTGTAAGTTGCTGAGGTCTTGAAGCAGAAGCAATGAATCTTTGTTTTGTCATACATGAAAAATGAAAATTAAATCCGTGAACCTTGAATCTCACGTTACAAAGCTGGTGAAACTTACCTCATTCTCACTTCACCAGATGTGCTCTATCAGAATCTTGCGATATTTATAAAATACTTTTGTTCCTAAAAATAACTGCACTTTATAATAATGCCCATGCTTGGTATTATGAGATTGTATCCAATTACTTCATTTAGTGATCTTAATTTTTTATTTCTCTAAAATGTAACCATTTCTGACGTTTTTTCTTCTGTCCTTGTTGTACGTGCTAGCCTCAGATGTCTTCACAAAGTGAAATGTAAATCCTACCTTCCGAAATGCCTGTGCTTTGAGAGCCAGGTTTGGTTTTTAATTTCATTTACAGCAGCTGTGCACAAGAAGGCAGCCAAGAGATGAAGCTGGGAAAAATCAGGTTATGTCGATTTTAGCTTGACTGATGTAAGGATTGGATTACAATATATCGAGATACTGCAAATAACTGCTAAGATTTGGTTAGTCATTTAAAAACCACTGTAAATCTACGAGGCATAGTTACTTACCTATTTATACAACATAAAGAACAGTTGAAAAGCCAATCCAAATTAAGGTTGTTCATAAGAATGAGCAGATTTAAAATGACTGGTTGGTGTCAGGAACTAAATTTTATACGGTTCCTCAAATGTAAGGGATTTAGAGATAATCAGTCTTTCTTTAATAAAAATATACTATTATTATAATGATTGTCATAAGGTCTTCTACAGAGTCATTTCCTGGATTACTAATTGCAGGAGACTTGCAAAAAGGTCACAGTTTTATAGCTTTGTATTTAAATGAGGTCAGGCTTCCTGTAACAAGTTTTGATTTCTCAGAAGTTGTATGACTGATGAAGAATTAAATGGGCATTTGTAGTCCTTGGTCTTAAAAAAAACTCTATACTACCTGCTCCATGAGAGAGGAAGTCAATTGTACCTGCCTGGTTTGCTGAGCCTTGGAAAAGCAGCCCTTTGGGGTGCTTTATTGTGGAGACATATTGCTGTTGTAGATATATAGGCAATTATTTGAACAATATTTTAAGGATTTGTTCTCTTTCTCTTGTGGGAAAGAAGGAAGCAACTCCTACTGACCTCTAAAATTCAGTTTCTGTAGCCAAACCACCTGATCCAGATTAGAATAGCTAGATGCTAGGATGTAATAACAACACTTTATTTTACCAAAGCTTTATCTGCTTGCACGTTGATGAGCCAGTGTCCATACCAACCTCAGAAGGTATTAAGAACACTGTATGAGAACTAGAATTCAGCTTTAAGATAGAACTGTTTCTGGATTGTCCTCTCCATAAATGAGTTAACAGAACCTACAGGAAAATAACTGTGATAACTTTGACTACGTACCAGGTGAAGAAATAATCCCAAGTTGCTGCCTTTTAAAACAAATATGTCAAACTGACAGATAATAGAACTGCTTTAGTAGGCAGAAAGCTACTCAGTTCATCTCCATCTTCTTAGAAGAAATTTGGTATCACATTAAAAAGTCATTCCACTAACCATAAAAACATATCATGTACCAGTACTGACTTAAGTGTCATAAGCATTCTGACTTTTTTTTTTACTATAGTGAGAACACATAGGTTTAAACTTACTTAAAGCCCTCAGGAAACTGTCAATAGTTGCAGCCATCCTTTCTTAGGTAGTCTTACAGGAATACAAGAAAGACAAGGTTCTGTGCATGGCTCAGAGTATCACTGCTCATTTGCACCCTGAGAACATATATACATTTACAGTACGATCGCACAGAAATGTGTTGTGCTGATTTTGTTACTGTTAACTGTGGAGAAAAGTTTTCTGCCTGTATCACTGGAATTACAACCTTTTCTTCACAATCATATGTGTATATATTTTTATAATAACTTAAGGCGTAGGGTGAAATTCATGTCACTTTAGTGGTTGGAGCTGATTGAAAGTTCTGGGCAGTAAGCAGCATTTTCTCACAGTTTACTTTAGAGAGTCTTAAAACAAACAAAGCCAGTCAATTTAGTCAACTTTTATGGGCCTGGATTCCTAATATTTATGCATCATTCTAATTTTTATATTTGTGAATTCTGTCTGTAACAGCTACAGACCATGAGCAGTATGAGCTTTTAGATTGCATGGCTGTATAATAGCTCATTTAAGCCCTTCTCTTATAATCTGTGCTGAGGCTAAAATGGGTGCATTGATGAAAGACATTAAATCCTATTTCTAGATGATACAAGCTTTAATTATAAATATTGAGTGTTTTTACACTTTCCCCAAAGGTTAGAAACTTAGCTTAAATGTGATAGAGTATGAGTTTTTTTAGGGACAGGTGTAGTGCAAGGATTGCTTAGTTTTATTTTGTGTAGTCTTTTATCTGAATTTAAAACTCTTCTGAAAAGCATTTCTAGGCTTTCAACCAGATGTCTGTAACAGAGAGAATTTAGGTGTTCACAGAAACGCCTGTAGAATTGTTCTGTCGCTATTTTATATAATCACAGACTGTGAGTATATTGCTGCTGTGCCATTTTCTCATGCAGGCTCATGTTATTTGTAAAAGCATGAAAGACATGGCAGTAGATACAGCATAAGATTTTAGGTTAAAAAATTGAAAGATAAAACTGTGATTCTGAGAGATTTGCAAAGTCACTGTCAGAACTTCACATCAAACTTACTAAGTATATTCTTGGAAACTTTGTTTTACAGCTGTCTATTCAGTGCAATCAGTGGACAGGAGAAAAAAATACTTAATTAGCAAAGATTAATGTTTTGGAATTTCCAGACATCCAAAAGGTTGTTGAGATGCAAATATGAAAAAAAATAGTAACTTTGATTTCTCTTTGAAAGGCCCAAAGTATTCCACAAAATAAAATTCCCAAAGTAATATTGTTAAATAGATAATGTGATGGTGCAGAGCATAGTGATGGTCCATTCAGTGTTTCACAGTAATACACCAATAGAAACAACTTTGAACATACTTCTCGTTGCTTCTGGTTTTGGCTCATGTTTTGGTGGTTATGAGCAACATTGAGCAGTATTAGAGACTTAAGATAGCCTTAAGATATCCAACTGTTATCCTGAGTTTTCCTTAAACACTTCAAATTCACTTTGAAAGGGTTTGAACCCAGGAAGCAAAGTTGTGTTAGAAAAGAAAATAAGTAATTTGAACTCTTGAGCATGACAAGAACAGAAAGAGAATTGTAACGAATTTTCTTCCACTAACTGCATCCTGGAAAGTCAGGCACTTTCCTTCAGGCTTGAAAACCTGAGTTCATCAGCCTTTAAGTGGCATAGTGAAAATGTTTAAAGAAACTCAATACAGTCCCTTTTGAGTCCTCAGGTAGCTTTTTCCTTCTTTACCTTTAAGCTCTTATGTCTCCATGCTAAACGAGCAGATTCTCAGCCCCTGTATTTTCTCAGGTTTCCTGCTGTGTTTCCCAGTGTGGAAGCTGTGACTAAGGCGGGAGAATGTGGACAGTTTCTTTCAGCTGAGTATACTTATTCATTATCAAAGACAGAGCAGTTTTTTCGTCTTCTTCAGTGTACCTGACTCGTGTAGCAACTACAGTAAGACAAACCATTAGTTTTATTTGCTGACCAACCACCACTTTAAAGACTGTAACTTAAACTAATACATCAGTTGGAAATAACTAGTCAGACACACTCAGTGGGAGTGGACTAAGAAGGCTTCTTGCTGCTAAGCCAGGAGTTGTTAGCCTGGGTGTACAAAGAATGGTGAGGAGACTTCTAGGTTGAGACTTGTACTAAGTGTGATGTAAGTTTCAATACTTGTAACTTACTCATCCAGCCATGAGGTCACAAGCCTTATATAGGGTTTGTGTATTTTGTTATGTTTATTCCAGTTTTTCAAAGTTTTCGGATAAATAATTAAATTTGTTTCCTTGTGTGATTAAGAGAAGCTTAGGTTGCATCTGAAATTGCATTGGAAAATGCAATACATTATAAAAGGGGTTGTGTTAAGGAAGGCTGGTAAGTATTGTTCATGTAGTGAAGAATAGAATTTCACAAAATATCTCAATTTTCAGATATTATCTGTCCTGACAATGAATAAATAAACAAAATATGCATATTAAGGTCAAATTAGTGAAGTACAGAATGTGTAGAATTCAGTATCCTGAATTAAGAATTTATGTATGAAGAAACATTCACCATCAGACACCACCATTTTAGACGAACACTGGGTATGCTAACACCTTTCCAGATGTTTATACCACTGTGGAAATACCGAAGACAAGGACTGTGCTTAGATAAGCCAAAGTTACTGTTCTATTAATGTACACAAGTGGCAGCCACCTGATTTTCAAAACAAGTTCTTCCAAAAGGAGCCCATATGGGCTGGTTTACTATGGATTCGTGTTGTGTTTCTGTATCCTCCCCTGCTGTGAATTCAACTGTCCTCAAGGACTTCCATTTTCCATAATGTCTCCTGTTTCTCCTTTCTGTCCCCCTATCTCTTGCTTCTCTTTTCACCCTTACACCATACAAAAATCATGCCCACCTTTCTATGACCCAAAACAATCACTGGTCAAAAGGCAGCAAGTGCTGAGTCTGAGATAACCAGGCAAGCAGAACAAACAGAACAAAAAACGGAGCTCATGTTACTGACCTTTTTACCTTCTCTGGAGGACAGAGCAGTGAGCTCTTTCTTCCCTCCTCTATCCAGATGCTGATTTTAAAAGATTTTGTGAGAATGTTGGTTCTTTCAAGTTTTTACTGATTTGGAATATGTATTTGAGGTTGGCCAGCAGTTCAAAAAGTGAAAAAAGCGAAGGTTGGGGTGAGAACGATGAGGACAGGCAGATAACCAAAGTAACTTAATAAGACATCATTAGAAACCATGGTAAAAGAGAGCAAAGTAAGCTTAATAAAAACAGGCTTTAACCTCTTTTCAATTAAATAATTTCTTGTATATAATTGCACTATATGTAGGCACTGTTGATATGCGTAAAGTTTATTCAGTGAGTTTTCCTGTAGAAACTCCAGCTTTTTGAAGTTCCTGTTCGTTATACCAGATGAAGTGAAAGTTTCCCTTTCCAAAGTTCAGTTTACCGTGAGTCTTTGCTTTATTGATTTTTATTCTTTCTTTTTTCCTGTTTATTGCCCCATAGGAGCAGTCTCACAGGTGCTGGATAGCCTGGAAGAAATTCATGCACTTACAGACTGCAGTGAAAAAGACTTAGATTTTCTTCACAGTGTTTTCCAGGATCAGCATCTTCACACGCTACTAGATGTAAGTTTTCTGTTCTAAGCAGTTTGAATGTGCTTCTGTATCTGTTGCTCATTGTGTATTTTGAGGGCTTTTGCTTTATATTAGTTATATAATTTAGTGTAATTTGAGAGGAAATATGCTCTGCCAACACTGGACAATGAAAACCAAAAATGGGTGATGAGCATAATCAGAAGATGCATTTCAAAAATGCACTCCTGAATCAAAACTAAAATGCTCATGTGACCATATAGATGATGGCTGTTTTATTACCAAATGTAACGGCTTGGATACCACAGTGAATATCACAAATCTAACAAGATGTCTATGCTTTTTACCCAGTGGAAGACACCCAGCTATCTCATCTGCAGATAGACGATTATTGTTGTAGAAACTTCAGTTTCTGAAAAATTGGTGAATGCTTTAGTTCCTATATGCAGCTTTGTAGGGGCATGGTGCGAATGTAAATGGTGCCATAGTTCCTCGGGTGCCCAGACTCTTTAAAATGTAGTAGATAACTTGTACACTTCTTACACTTTGTGTAGTGATTAGTGGGCTACCTGAATTCTGTATATCCTTCAAGTTTAACTGATTCAAATCCTCACACACTTCTTTCCGAAGAGGACCCAGCTGCAGGGTTCTGAACTGGCCTGTATGAGAACATAAGCTTTCTAGTGGAGCTTCCCCACAATGTAGCTCTATGACTCAAAGAGTCATAGATAGTTAGCTGTTAAGTGATGAGTGCATTGCTTTGGCACAAGACTCTACAATTCTAATTTTTGTTCTTGATAACTGTTTATGCATTTTACATTAAACACTCATGGGATAAAATTATATGAAGCATGCAGGAAGAAGGGATTAGGAGCTCATGACTTTCCTGAATTGCATCTCAACAAGTCGTCTTGCAATTTGCATTAAAATTTGATATTTTCTTTTTTGCCCCCAGTCAATTCATCTAGCTTGTGTTCCAAATGCTTACATTGCTCTGTATTTTTATATCACAAGCTGCAGTATAGAAAGTTGATCAGATAATATGAATGAGAAATAAAAACCTGGACAGGAAAAGATTAATGTGAGTCTAATAATGAGAACGAAAACACCTTGTGTCACTCATGCAGAAAGGTTTTAGGTATTTATTAACCATTCTTCTATGAGGAAAGACTGTGAGAGAGTTGGGGTTGTTGTTCAGCCTGGAGAAGAGAAGACTCCAGGGAGACCTTATTTGAAGCCTTTCAGTTCTTGAAAGGGACCTATATGAAAGACTGGGAGAGACTTTTTAGCAGGGCCTGTTGAGATAGGATGAGGGGTGATAATTTTAAACTAAAAGAGGGGAGATTCAGGCTGGATGTGAGAAAAGAAAAATTCACAGTGAGGGTAGTAAAATGCTGGACCAGGTTGTACAGAGAGATGTTGGATGTGCCATCCCTGGAGACATTCAAGACCAGGCTGGATGTGGCTCTAGACAATCTGATATAGTTGAAAATGTCTCTGCTCATTACAAGGGTTTGGACTAGATGACCTTCGAAGGTCCGTTTCAACCCAAACTATGATTCTATGTTATATAACTTCTTGGGCTTTGATAAATCAGATGGCTTTTGTTTAAGCATTTTGGTCTATGACAGGTTTACCAGACATTAGCTCATGCTTCTGCAATGCTTTTACTTTTTCCTGTTCTTTACAATACCAGTCTGGTTCATAGTACTTCAGTAATGATCTGTTATTTCTGTAATGGTCTGCCCTACCCTTTTAAACAAGAAAAAAATGCAATGAATTAATATCATTTTGCCATTCTTGTATTTAAAAGTCATAGTCATTCTCTTAGACAGAAATGGATGTATGTAAATGCACACTATAATAATATATTTGTGAGAACAAAATGCTATCAAAATGCAGTTTTGTTCTACTATGTGAAAGGGAAATGATAGAATTGCATTGATACTATTCCAGTTTCTGTTTGAGGTCTGAAAAAATCATCAGTTGTACTTGGATGAAGTTCTGTCAGGGAAACTGTTTACCTCTCTTGGAGTATTTGGGGTTAATGAGGCCATCAAAACACGTCACCTGTAAAGCATTATATACCACTAAGTAGGAATTTTCTAATCTGTTTTGAAGTTGTGGCTGTCTTTTTGCATTAAAACTACTGTTCCTTTTCCTTGGCCTTTTTCCACAGTTAAATTTGTACTCATGTTCCTACTCTTTCTCAAGAGTTATCCTTATTTTTAGACTAGGCACATGATGGTAGATCACTCCTGTGGCTGAAAATACCTCCTTTTCCTTCTGAACTAACTCTTTTTCAGAAAGAAGGGGGAAAAAATAAGGAAAAGTCTACCTTTATGTTAAGAGTGCAGGTTACCCACATGTTTTTTTTTTTAAGGTACAATGTTTTGTACCCACTTTTTTTTTATCACAAAATTAAAGTCTTCTTTCTCAATAATTCATTAACTTCTGTGTTATGAGAACAGAGATGCCTTTGAAGGCCATAGAAGCAGCAGTCCTGTCATCCCATCAATTGTTTTTAATTGATTCATTTATGTATGTCTGTTTAGATACCTATTTCATTACTCTCTTCCACACTACTTGGGTGCCAAAGCTTTTCAAAACAAGGGGGAGAAAGGTGCCAACTACTTACAAGTAATTCATATTCACTCCAGACCAAACCCTGCAATACACCAGCATATCCTGATGTGGGCTTATTGAATGGGTTGATTTTGTAATTTTTTAGTTTCTTTTTTGTTAAATAATTTTACAGAACACCTATATTCCTTCAGTGTTTTATTCCTGTACAAAAGTTGCACAATTCATGACTAAAAACATCATTTTGTTTACTGGGGAGAGTAAATAAAAGGGCCTTCAGGAAACAACCATTTAAAAATATTAACTACCAAAAAAAATAAACGTTTAATAATTGACGTTTCTTATAAAATGAAAGTGTAATTTTGGGTTGGATAATTTTTTTTTCTCATTTCTGTTAGAAATGCCATGATCAAAATTTTGGTGAACACTGTAGGACATTCCTGTCTGTGACATAGAACTGTCCTGGTTTATGACTATGTAAATCTTTATACATGGTTTCATTCTGGTATCCTGTTTAGATTATAAAGAAGGTAATAAAGTTAAGTAAAGGATATAAATAACTTTATGGAAAAAGAGAGTTAAATTTCAGTAGTTAAGCAGCTTTAATTACCACTGACAGATTTTAGAAGTCTTACCAAATGCTTGAATTGCGATTTTCCTTTTTTTATTGGCAGTCATGAAAGAGACCCTGGAGGCAGTGTTGTCTTGTGTCAGCAGTACTGATAAAGAAGTTGAAAATAAATGTGAAGAGGTTATTGATTCTGGAGGCATTTGTGTTCAGCTATTTTCTGTATCATGACACAAGATTTTACTTTAATTATTTGTTTTGAAAAGTATACTGCCTTCAAGACCATACCTAATGGAGAAGATCTTTACAGTTTATGTTTTATCTCTGACAATGCATCAAAGGAAGCAAGGTTTGCTAAAAAGTAAAACCAGAAGCTGCTGTTTTATGCAGCTCCCTACGCTGAAGGAGACAAGAGAAATCATTCTCCTCTTGAGTCAAGTAGTTTGGTCACCTCTTCAGGGACACTCTCTGTGGGTGATTCTGAATGCAGATGTCGTTCGGTTTACAAGTGAGATTTTCACTCAGCAGGAGAACAATATCAGCTTTTGTGTGACTGGGGCCTCCCTATGCCACTGGCTTTGTCTGTGCCTGTCTGTCCTGAGTCAGATAGTTCTCTAGCCTGGTATCTTTTGGCTGTTAATTTAAGAAGTTTGTTATATTACTTTCATAGATGTAATCGTGAAGGTAAGTGTTGTTATTTCTGAAAGTATGTCTACGATAGGAGCATTATGAACTTTCTTAAAAGTTTATTTTACCTCTTGCTGGCATAACACATTACACATGTATGGTTTTAACTAAATGTGATTAAATAAATTTTGGAGTAGCTATAGGTATTGTATCTACATGTGTAGCCACTTCCTTCCTTTAGAGTTTAATGTATATTCACAGTGTATGCATTTAAGTTATAATGATTCTTAGAGAGACTTTTGTCTGTTACCGGTTGCTGATAATGGTAATGTTTCAAATGGAACATGCATCCATGCACACTTCAGAGTTCCCTTAGTATTTCTTTTGAACTCAGTCATCCAAACAGATATGGTCTTGAAGTCCAGACTTTTAAGGAAGCATATTTTCTCTTTTGCCAGAATCAATGTTGTCTGAATCTCAGTTTAGCCTCTTACATGGCTGGCTAAATCTTTCTACTGGATTTATTTCGGTTTGTTCTGTTTACCCTCTCTATGCTGGATGTTGGCACAGTAAACTTGAACATCTTTTGTAAAAGTTGCAGTTACTCAGCCACCACTGATACTATAGTTCTCTATTTGAAAATGTTTTTAAACTCTTTGAACGCTTATTCCCCATTTGCTTTTTTCTGAACAAAGTGTATTGATTTAACAATTCTTTTATATACTTTGATAAAAAAAAAACAAGAGACATTTTGATTTCTATTTTCAGGACATTTTTGTTTTCTTCTCTTTTCATTTAAATCACAAATAGACTGGTGGAATATCAATCGTATGATATAGAAAAGAAATAAAACCAGCAACTCTATAGAAAAAGCTTTAATATTTTAGTGGGTCATCTTTTTTTTCTATATTTTTATTTGAATAATAATGGCTTTCCATGTGACTCACATGGTATGGTTCAAGTTTTTCAGATGAACATTGGTCCATACCCTCTTGAATACTGATTATGTTAAAACGAATAAGCAGAACATGTTTTAGTGAAACATGAATGCGTTTCTTTTACAAAAACAGTTCAGAAAGTGTATGTGTACTACATGTCTTGCTAAACTCCCCCAGAACATGTTATGCTTATGTGAAATACTCCTTTCCTATTTTTAAGAAACCTCGTTTTCCTATTTTTATTTATCTGTAAGAGATATGTTTGTAAGACAAAAGCAAATGGAAAATATTTGTTTAAAAAAAAAAAAAAGCTATGTTGGCAGGAAAGCACCTTGCTATTTGAGGAATCAAATCTGGCTTTTATCCCAGTCCAGCAGAGGCAGCATGCTCAGCCCCAGGGAGTGGGAGGGACTGTCTCACACTGCAATGGGAACTCCTTTCCCAAGTAGTGTAGAAGGAACAATGACCAAGCCTTAGGGAGAACTGTCTGAAGAATTCCTTCAGCAGGTGGGCTAGATCATCATCACCAGTGCAGTATGCTTTTTCTCTGAAAGGTAATTTCTCTGGGAGGCCATATCTGCAAGAACACTAAAAGCAGAGGCTATTCTAGAATTCCTTCTACATTGTTTCATAGTAATTTTCTAGAATACCTTCCATTTTCAGCTTCCTTCATATCTTTGCATTTCATTTTCTGTGTTCCTGGGATATGTAGATTACTGTGCTAGTCAGCATCATCTCATTGTTTTCTTGTTTTTCCTGTTTCTCTGTCTTATGAATTTATATACAGAATTTGTCTTATATTTATGCTTCTGAGCAGAAATAATTTTCGTTCCATGTTTTTATTATATCTCATATAGCACTGATATACAACTGGGTCTCTTAAACCTAAGACTAAAACAAAGAAGAAATAACAGTAACTTTTATATTGATTTTAATTTTTGATGAATGTGTGTATCCGCCAGTTTCCAGCAATGCATAATTCTGGGTTGGATTTCATGACACTGTTATAGTAGCTTTGTCGCACTTAGACTATTTTCTTTCTAATTAATGTTCTGTCATTTCTGAATATTTATAAGCATAGAGCTGATGTGGTGAATCATGAGGTGAAATTCAGCTTAATAAAGTATGTACTTTAGAGGAGAATTGTACTATTCAGCCCGTTCCTCTTGGCCTAATGTCATCTTCCCTATGTCAGTGGTGTGTCATTATGAATGTCTGTGCAAGTGTGTGTCTGTGTGCACTAACATATCTTACTCCAAAACCATAAATCCATAGATCTTAGCATGTAGAATTAAAAATTCCCTTGATTACAGTGTATTTTCATATTATTGGGTCCTGATCTGTCAAAGTACTCTAGAACTGTATTCCTGGCACTTGCAGAACATTTAATTAACTTCGTTGATATTGTTTTGAGGTAAAGAGAATCATTTTCATATTTGGCTTTCTACATTTTCTTCACTTTTTTTTATGTTGTGTGTAGTTCAAGTTAGTTTCCTTTTTAACCATAAGGGCTACCTGTTTGGGGTGGGGTTGTGTGGGGTGGGAAGGTTGTTACAAAACTTCAGATTCTCAAATTTAATGTTTCTCCAGGAGCTTGGGACTTACTGTGAGAAATGCTACAACACCTGGGCTACAGTCCGCAAGTCTTGAATAACATTTTGCTTCATTGGTGCTGGGAGCTTTCTTCAGAATTATATTTTAGTCTACACTTGGTTTATCTTAAAATACCCAAGGCAATATAGTAACAGCCCAGTAAGCTATCCTTCTCTCTCTGAAGTCGGTCAGGCCTCACTGCCTCTTACTTCCAGTTACGCAAGTAATTGGCTGTTACATGTTGACTGCTCTTTGTAGTAATGAGGTCATTGTGGTATATTTTTATTCTCAGTATACCATTACAAAAAATTTACATGGATAGGGAAAACCAAAAATGGCTGAAATGCCAACATTAGCAACTCCTGGTGCCAGATATGCTTCATGTCACAAAGCAGGTGAGAAGCTTTTGCCAACCCTCTGTAATCACTGTGGACTTAATTAGTTTTATATGGATTTTATATCCCCCTGGAATGATGTTTGTGGTCATTAGCATCCTTTTCTTCAAGGTGGTGATCTAACCCTGAAGAGTTAGTTCAACTGACAGCAGGCTTGAGTCTGTAGCTCCTGCTGCAGGTCATTAGTCCATATTTGAAGGGGGGAGAGTGTGGGGAAAGAGAAGAATAAAGGTTATTCTGTGGCGTGTATCAAGGTGTTGTCCATGTAACATAGCTCTTTTTATAGTCTTTCCTGTGTTGAGGGATTCGATTTCCCTGGGACTTATGGAATCATTTAGGTTGGAAAAGACTTTTAAGATCAAATTCAACCATCAACCTAGCATTGCCAATTCCACCACTAAACAATGTCCCTAAGCACCACGTCTACATGTCTTTTTAGTATCTCCAAGGATGGTGACTCCACTGCTTTTCTGAGCAGCCTGTTCCAGTGCTTGACAACTCTTATGGGGAAGAAATTTTAACTAATATCCAATCTAAGCCTCTCCAGGCACAACTTGAAACCATTTCCTCTTGTCTTGCTTGTTACCTGGGAGAAGAGACTGACACCCACCTCACTACAACCTCCTTTCATGTGGCTGTAGAGAGTGATAAGGTCTCCCCAAACTTCTTTTCTCCAGGCTAAACAACTCCAGTTACCTCAGCTGCTTCTCATAAGACTTGTGCTCCAGACCTTTCACTAGCCTTGCTGCTCTTCTCTGGACATGATCCAGCACCTCAATGTCTTTAATGCTTGCTTTTATATGACCAGATGCTTGGTGGTTTAACCAAGGTGGTTTGCCTTGGTTTCCTTGAGGTCAGCTTCAGTTACATACCTGATGCAGAAAAAGAAATTGTGTCCTTGATATTACAAATATGATAAAGAACCTTGTGAAATAACAGTTGAAGCCTGTGCCAGTAGGCAGTGCTTCTGCTACATTCCAGAATGAGAGTGGGGTTTTTTTTTATTGTGACCACTGAATTTATTGTGTTGCTATGCTAATTTTCTTGGCACTGCGATGTGCAAAGCAGTACCTTTATCTCATTCTAGTCTTTAACTTCTTTTGGAAAGATAAAAGAAGTAAGGTTTTGCAATGTGAACGGAGAAAAATCTGGTTTACAATATAGGAATGAAGTTCACAGACACATGCACCCATACACCCACCCCAAGAAAAATTGGCTGCAGGGAGCTGTGGCAGAGTTCCTGAAACAGAAAAAGATTAGATGGCATACTGAAGATGTCTTGTAGTCTGTAATGGGTAACTGAAGGGTATCCTGGATATCTGCAGTCAGCTCATGGCAGCAGAAACTGAAGAGTTCTCACCTCCTTTAGGGAGGTAGGAAAACGGCCAGTCTACTTAAATCTAAGTAATTTTTTTGTCACTATGATTTTAAAGTGTACCATCTATTCATTTAAGGTTATTCAATGCCAGGCTTTGCTTACCACACTTTCTAATTTGAGAGAACATATGTTTACCTACATGTATCACATATGATCTAGAATTTTTCTTAATTGCAACCTCTTCCTCTTTGGCAAGCTATGTACATGTACTGTCTGGCATGTCTTTTAACATCTGCTATCACTTGTTGAGAACTGCAGCACTTACAGCCAATAGAATTTTTATTATGATTATTAATATGGTCTTTTTCTTTAAATATGCAATAAATTACTAGGTTAGAGTCCTAATTTATAGTGAAATATAATGTCAGATACTGGAGTCTGGATTCCTTACATGGATGATGTATTTAGTACGCCTGAAATGAAATAGAAGGAAGTAAAGTCCTGTATGATTGTGAGGAGTAATGTAATAGTTCATTATTGATACATCTATGACGCAATTAAAAAAAAAAAAAGAATCCCCTTCTTGGCACAATTTAAAAGGATGATTATGGAAAACACACACACCCTGCAGTTTGTTCTGTAAGAATATTGTCCTTAGCACTTTTACCTCTAAAGTGTGAAGGATTTGAATTTACAGGGTAAGTGTATATATAGCATGCAGTAGTTTCTATTTAAAAGGTATACATTTTACAATAGAGCTAAAATCTGTTCATAGCTCATGTAGGCTGAAGGTTATAAGTCAGTCCCTTGCAAAGAAATAGAACGAACAAATGAGATACTACTGAACATCTTGACACATGACCATGAGGTCTGAACCAGTATAAGCATGTGTCTTTGAATCTGCTTTTAACTCTTATCAGTTTAAAAAAATAAAATTAGGTCTAAGATTGATTTAGAACACTGTGAAAATGTTTTACTTTCTGTTGAAGACTGTAAAACGCAATGTGCCAAGGATGATGCAGAAGTAGAAATATTTCCTTTATCATTTTAAAAGCTGAAATTGCTGCTTGTCCAAACTAGCAGTATAAGAACTAGTTAAAAATGGCTACACCCACACATGTAAGCACAGTGGATTTAGAGTATTGAGATGCACAGATTTGTGTAGTCTTAGTTTCAGATTGAACTTTGTGTGATTTCCCCACAGTTCACAACTGCCTGCAGTTTCACCACAGGATTGTAGCCTATTGAGAGAATTTAAACTTGGGCACATTTTCACTTTTTGAAGTTTTTGATGAAAAGATACAACAGATATCCCAACATTTAGCTACATAACAAAATGAAAATACACCTTAACCTTTCAATGCAAGATTTGGGTGATAAAATATTGAGTGGTAACATATGTAATGCCACTTGGCATCTTTGCCTGTTGCCAACACTGGCAAAGGGCTGTATGATTTCTTTCCAACTGTCTGTCACAGTTTAACCACCCAGCAGCTAAGTATCGTGCAGCTGCTCACTTACTTCACCACCACGTTACCTGCCTCCTGATGGGGTGGGGAGGAGAATCAGAAAAAGGTAAAACCTGCAGGTTGAGATAAGAATAGTTTAATAATTGAAATAAAGTAAAATATAATAACAATAATAATAGGAAAGAGGAATGAAACCCAAATGGTGCACAATACAGTTGCTCACCACCCATTGACCAATGCCCCAGACGATGGTCTAGCAGCAGTTGCAGCTCCCCACCAACTCTGCCCAATTTCTATACTGAGCATGACATACTATGGTATGGAATACCCCTTTGGCTCATTTGGGTTAGGTTTCCTAGCTGTGCTCCCACCTGGCTTCTAATGCAGCTCCTCAATGGCAGAGCTTGAGACACTGAAAAGTCCTTGATTTAGAGTAAGCACTACTTAGCAACTAAAACATTGTTGTGTTATCAGCATTGTTCTCAGACTAAAGTCAAAAACATAGCACTGCACCAGCTACTAGGAAGAAAATTAACTGTCTCAGCAGGAGCAAGGACACTGTCAAGTAAACAAATTGCTACTAATACACAGACCCTGTGAAGACAATGAGGAGGATTTCTTTCTGGGTTTCTTTTTACCCCTTGGATTATTGTGAAGGCAATGCATACACAGTTCTTCGGCTGTGCACTTCTTTGGGTTTGGGGGGATGTGTTTTCCCTCTAAAAAGACAACTGTGATTTTTCAGGGTTCCACCTTTGTCAGACAGATAATGTATCTGTCACCTTCTGTCCTTTAATTTATATTCATCCTCAGTAGTATGAACCTTGATCATTTGTGCTTTACTGAGATGCTGCTCTGGCAACTCAGTAGGACCACAGCTGACAGGCAGTGTTTGTTGTCACATTGTTTGCAATCATGTGCAGAGGGAATTGTGCTAATACACAGAGAAAAATATTTGGCTCGGTTTAGGTGAGTTTCCTCTCTTCTCTTCTTCCCACAAAAGTTAAGTTCTTGATTTAAAATAAGTGAAGAAGCCCAAGTGTGGGATGGTTCCAAAAAAAAAAGAAACAGCTTGAAGTTAAAATTCCATAGCATTGATTGACTTTACCTGGCATAATTTTTTCTTACCTGTTGTTTTAGGTAAAGACATAAGAAAATCTGGTTCATTTCTAGCACAGGTAGCAGTAAGTGTAACTCTATTCTGCAAGTAACACATTGCGAATATGTAAGAATGCAGATGACTTTTAAAAGCAAGTTACAGTTGGCCTACATTTTACAGATAAGTGTTCCTCTAAAAATCAAGAGTATGCATATTTCAGTTCTATCACATAAATAAAGTGAAGTTCAGAGTTCTCTTTGCTACTGTAAGAATTTTTTTTACATAAAACATAATTCGTACGTTGCATGAATGGGAACACGTAGAAAGAAATTGAGTATTTCAAATTAACGTAACCTCTGTCAAGGTTACTGAAAGTCTGAGTGCCTGAACTAACAAGCTGTAGTGATGGCAGCTGTCAGTTCTGTGGTATGACAGAAGCAAATACTGTCTGTTCAGACAGAATTAATGTACTGGTTCAGACTGTCTAGTTCTATGCATACTGTGTCAGGGAGACTTCATTTTAGCAGATTCACTACTTCCTGAAGCTTTCTATTGAGTTAGCTTTGTTCACTGTTTCATTGCACAGCATTTCACAGTGTAAGGAATTTGAAAGCAGAGGTTGATCGTACTGCTAAGTGTATTGCATAAAGAAGTTTGAAGCTGTGGAGAACTGAAACCTGTAATGCTTTAGAGTCTAGAAAATAGAGTGTTAAAGAAGTTTCGGACTTTCATACAAGATGTGATTACAATGTGTTCTGTAGAATTATAGCATTCATTATAAATTAATATTAGGTCACTGATGCTAAAATGGTAACAGTGAGCTTCAGACACAGACCTTAACAGTGAAAAATAGGAGATTTAAATGAACAAACTGTCTTTAAACAAAGTTGAAGATAAAGTCCGTGCTGACTGTGACCTTGTTACTCAGTATGTTTTTCAGTAGGAATTGTTACCTTCAGAGATAAAGGCGTAGAATCCCAGGGAAAGAGGCACCCATAGGAAGGTTACAATATTGTAAACAGAAAAGGAGAAACGAAACAGAATTTGTGGAAAAAAGAATGAGGTGGTCTATTATCTAATTGGCTTTTTAATTTTAGCATTTCGTTGATATTGCTGCTTGTGAATATTATTTCATTCAGCAGAGCGTGGATTTCTTTCAGACTTGCAGCACATGAAACCTCTGGAGTAAACGGAGATCCATGATAGGGAGCTGTGAAAGGTAACAGAGCAGCAAGCCTATTTGTTAGTAAATGTTGTTGTGCAAGGGGCAACACCTCCACCCAAGAATTTTTAGATGGTACAAAACCTAAAAGTGATGAAAAACAGTCCTCTAATCTCGTTGTATTGTACATATTTATATTGTTCAGAAATCAAAAATCAAATACATAATTACATGTTTCAATGATTTAGATGTTTCAGTTTGGAGATTTAAATACTTGAGTTTGGCAACCCAATATCTATCTGTCTGAATAAGAATGGAATCCTCAAAAACCATGTGTTTGTGTTGAAAGATCAGGGGATTTTATGCTCTAGCAGTTCAGTAGCTCTTGTTTTAACAAAAGTTTCTCTTTTGCATCACAGTAACTTCCAGATTTTGGATAAAATATTTGCTGATTTCACTGTGTGATCTATCTTTGATTGCATTCAAGATCTGACCAGACAGTGAGGCTAAATTTCTCCTAGTTGTGATGCATCTAAATTTTTCAGTGTGACATTGAATGGGGGTTGTGTTTGGGCAGTATTATGACTCCTCTTACAGGAAACAGTTAAAAAGGAATTTCTGCACATCTGAAAAACTAGTCAGAAGAGACGAGTTTGTTGTTTTGTCTCGCCTGCCTGATTGTGGATTAGGCTTTGGGCTGTCTGCTTTTAAACATCAGAAGAAACGAGTTCCTTTTATACAGATAGAAGACAACTCCTACGAAGCTGGGCAACAGATAGTGACACAACTTGACTTCTTGTGGGTATTCTCTTCATACTGTTTGTGTTCTAGAATGTAAAACTTAAGCAAAATATGTCTTTTTAAGAAGTAGTTTTAGTCTATTATTTAGCTTTAATGTCAATTAATGTTTGTTAGGTTTTGTTAACATATCTGTTGTGACTGTTAAGCTTTTCTATAGCAAGCTCTTTTTCTGACTTTCTGTGTAGCAAATGCCAAATTGGTGCTGAGAAGTGAGACTGAGAAGCAAAATATTCAGAAGTCTGGAAATTCTAACTATTACAATTGCTGTGGCATTTTACAGTTATTTTTAATTATTATTAGAAATTTACAGTTATTTTTATGCTTATTGCTGAGTGAAATTCTTGGAGGTTGGGCTATTGTAGTGAAGGGCAGAGTTATTTGCTGGAAAATAAAAGCATCCCAGGAAAAAGAGAGCCCATTGTTGGGACACATACAGATTTTACTCCACTGAATGTCTGTTGGTATTACATAGAAAAACGTTCTGTTGAGGACAGTGAAAAATGAGCCACTTTATTCTGTTCCATAAGAAACCACCTTTAGCATGGTCCCTGAAGGACTTAAGAGTTGCAGGGCTGCTGAAAAACAGCAGCATTGTAAACAGGCTGGTTTTCTGTGATTAAAATTGTGTAGCTAACTGCACATGTTAATATATTCTGTACCACAGGAATATATGAGGCTTGGCTGGAACTGTCATTAATGTTTACTTTAATCTACAGTGTGTGCAAACAGGTTTCATTCACAGTTTTCTTAAACATTTTGTAAAACATTCATTTAAAGGTGTGTTAGATACATATGTCTAAGGGAACAAATATTCTTCTTATGTGTTAAAATGAAACATCTAAACTCAGATGCCTTCAGAGTCAAATTATAGAGTTGTACATTTCTTTTTCTTAGTTGCTTCTGCTACGGCTGCTGTTTAAGTGCAAAAATACTTGAAACGTGTTGCAAAACAATCTTTTTTTTTTCGAAGATTGCAAAGAAACTAGGACTGCTCACCAGTTCTGGTGCATTAATTAGCTATGCTCCTCTTGCCAGATTCTGCTGTATTCTGACAGAAAGCTTCTAATAATCTTCTGTAGCCAATAAAGACTAATTATTGTTAATGAGTTCTTTAAAATAGGGTTCATAACATAATGAAAATAACATAAAAAATTCTGTCCAGACTGCACATACAGTTACTAAAATTGGAAATGAGAGATACAGAATAATATCCTGGATGTGTCCTTCTGTTTATATGAGTCCATACCAAACAAGACAGTTTAGAACTAGATTTATTTTAGTGCCCAAAACATTCTGTGAAAGCATTGCTGAAATGGTACCTTGAAAAAAATTAAAATATTAAGCAAATACTAAGAGGTGCTAATACTTCCTTTGTTTCTGGGTTTACTTACTAGTACTTCCTATGATTTTAAAGATATGTCTTGGTTGTATCCTAAAAACTTCATGAGCTAATTTGAATTAGAGTATACCAATTCAACCATGCCGTGTTTCAATTAGAAATTCACCATTTAAATATGCATTTCAAGTTGGAGAAGTTCCAAGTTTCTTTTCAGATTTATTGCGTGTTTTGTTTCCTTCTTGCTTTTTAGAGTTAAGATTGGACAGAACTTTAGAGAAAAACACATTATACTTAGGGTTAATGTAATGTGGTGTAGGCTGTTTATGTAGTGTTTCTATTAGACTCTGGGATGAGTGCCTTCCACTGTAATAAGCTTTGAAGGTAAAGTACCCAATAAGATTCTGTAGAAGAGAGCTGCTTGTGCTAGGGAAGCTACTAAAAATACATCCTTTCTCTAATTGAGGCTGTCTTCTACCTCCAGAAACAATTAATGGATCCTGTGTCTTGGGTAATATATAGGCTTTAAGCCTTAATACAAATATGAAGCTTTTTCTTTTAAGTACTGTCAGAGTCCCTCCTAATAGTTCGATGCTTTGGAAGCAAATCTCTGCAAATAGCATTCCTGGAAGATGAAATACAAGTGCCATGCCTCAGCATGAGAAAATAAATGCACCCTTGTTTAGTCTGAACTTTGCCTTAATTTTTTTTTTCTAAACATTCTTAGAGGCACTGCTTTCTACTTTCCTTTCTGCCTCCTTCCTAGTCTCAGAAGATAACTCTCCCATGATAGTGAGAAAGATTGTTTCTGTAAACTGCCAGTTCCTTTGAATCGCAATAACAGCACTTTGAGTCGTCCACAACTTCAGCAACTTAGCTTATAAACAATTGCTAGAATAACTAATAAAGATATTTTCATGCTAACTCTTATGTAATTTCATTAATCTTTTCTGTGATTTCAGCAATTTCATTAAACAGGATATATGTGTGACTCAGAAAAATACACTCAATCGTATTCATGTTGGGTATTAGCTCCTACTGCACTTAGTATACAGTGCTTAATGCAGTTTCTTAACAGTTGTATGAATGTGATACTTAACAGTTTGAAGTTGTTGGATATCGGGTATGTTTTGTTTACTTATTTAAGAAAACAAAAAACCAAATAATTGTGTATGCAGCTAAAATGTCTCCTGAAGTACAAGACAGCAGAAAGCTTGTAATTTAAAGACTTCACCAGTGGTCAGTGCTGCTTAAACTGTTAAGTATTTTGGCAGCACAAAGTGAAGTTGTTGGATGTGGAAGAAACTGATTTAGCTTGACTTTTCTATTTTTCCTCTTTATTTGCATATGGACTTGAAATGTTCAGCATGTGGGATAGATTGTTAGAGAACACGAGGAAAATTATGATGATGCTATTGGATTGCATTTATTGCAATTTGCATCCCTTGTAAAATGGAATAGTATTTCACATGAGAAATACAAGAGAGCACTTCTGCAGCATGACAAGATTCCCTTTTTCAAATATCTGAGGTTGTCCTCAGCCAACCCATGCAGCTGTAAGCTTCTCCAAGCAAGCTTCTGGTGCAACCCCTGCTGAACAGCCTAAATGGGGCGTTCTTGTCAACTCATCCTTTACAATGTTAGGAATGCCAAAGGTGTTAAGAATCCCTTGTGTGTTTTGAATCTTTGTTTATGTACACTATTTTGAATTTCAGTCCAATTTTGAGTATTTCCAAAGTTGAGAGACTCCACAACTTCCCTGGGCAACTTGTTGCAGAGTTTCACCACCCTCACTGTGATAAAAAATTCTCATCCTGAAAATAGTTATTTGTGTCTTTTTTCTGTCTAACATTTCAAAGAAGTCATCTAACATAAATAGGAATAATTACAGGCATGTCCATCTTCATATCATTTGAAAAGTAAGCCAAAGGATTTTTATTTGAAAATAGTACTTATTACAATGCCTTTTTGTTCTTAAGTATCGTTTATTCCTTTGAAACCTACACAGTCTGTTAGGTCTGCATGAAAGAAAGCCTGTAATATCTATCTCTAATTTGAAACTGAAGACAGATCTTTCTCCTATTGTATTTTGCATAGTTAGGGGGGTTTAAAAGTTTTCTTCAAAACAAATAATTAACCTGGAAGGTTTACATTTCCTATTTAAATAGTTTGGCATTCTTCTGTCCAATAGGAAATGCTAGTAAAAATAAGGGTACTTTTTTTGTGTGTGTGTGTGTGTGAGCACTCCTTCTTTGGAAGTTTTTATTTGCTCTTATAAGATTTTGGCTTTTGTACCCTTCTGTCTTCAAGAGCATTTTCCCATATTCTGAGGTTTATTTAAATTACTGTTCGAATGTTTGATGCTTTGATTTATTGAGACAAGCGTGATACACAGAATCATTTGATTTTATAGCAGAATGTATGGCTCACAGCATTTATTTGAGATTCATAGGATCACTTCTAGTAGAAGAATATAGTTTCTGTAAATCTGTGGAAAAAGCATGAGAGGTTTGCAGAATCCCTTAACCTCTTGAACTTTCCCATGTCATCCTGTGAACTCTGAATCTATGGCACTGTTCAAATCTGGAAATGTTTAAAAATGAAAAGCCAAAACCCTGAGCTGCTAGATTTTGTATATAAAACATCTGTGGCTCACACAGTTTAACAGTCATGTTAATTCTGGTAGCATAAGCAGGCTATTATTAGCACTCATCATTACTTTATGTAAAGTAGCATATGATTTCAAAAGTTTGTTTTCCTGTTATTTCAGCTTTATGATAAAATAAACACAAAATCTTCACCACAAATCAGGAATCCTCCAAGTGATGCTGTACAGAGAGCCAAAGAGGTAATGGCTTTAAAATATTTTATTTTTACTTTGAAAGTTTGATTGTATTTCAAGTGAAACTTTTTTATTCATTAAGACATCGATACATATTTTGTTGTATAATCTGAATTATTTCTGAATTCTACTGTTGCTTATTTAAGTGACATAAATGTGCATCATTGAATTATGTCTGTGTTGCATACATTACTCAGTTTTATCATTTAACCTTTGCTGCAACAATAGCGGTGTTAAAAGGAATACTCTTCTTGGATAAATGCAGTATCTTTAATATTCAGTTTATCTGCAGAATTTTCATGTTTATATGATTAAGTCACAAAAAGAAAAAAAACATTTCTAGGTATCAGCTCCTTAAATTCAAAAGCTAAGTTTATCATACATAGCTCTAAGAAGAGCAGACCTAGAAATGCAATGATGGTGTCCCATTTGACCAAAGATAATAGAGACAGATATTCATAAGTATACCTGACAGACAGTATTTTGTTTGTTTATTGCAAGTAATAAAAGCAAAATAGCTGTATTACATATTATAAATAGGTGCAGTTCTTAAGGGTAGTGTCAAAGGGAAACACTGTTAATAGTGGTAGTAAAACAGAATGAACAGGTAGACTTTAAAACTGTGTCTAGTAACTGAAGTCACACTGAGACCCTAAAGTCCTATTCAGCAGATTTTACTGTAAGTTAATCCTGGAAGGTGCTTCCAGAAGTAAATTACTCTGCTTTTGTTTTCCAAGTAGTTGCATGTGAAAATAAAGGTGTAAGTACCAGGTTGCAGGCAAATGGGTTAAAGCTTGTTTACTTCCTCTTCCTTCCCCCAGCGATAAGCTGAAGTATGGCTCCAATTTTACAAAATCTGGAGCTTGGAGGTGAGATAGCAGATGAACTGCACCTACACTTGATGTCTTTAACAATCTAATTTGTGGGAGAAGGCTTTATGAGTCCTTTTAATTCTGCTTTTAAACTGATTATTTTAATAAATTGAGATCATGTGTAAAAGTAGCAATTGGTGGTGGTGCTGTGTGTCTCCTATTAGCGCTTCCTTTCTGATTCCATATATTTAGCTGTTGGAGGAATACTTTCAATTGAAAAAAAAAAAAAAGGAGTAACTGTTTCTTTCAAATTTCTGCTTTAATCTCTCAGAAAAAAAATCTTTTGGGGGTAGCACATTCTCCTAAGTGCTCTCTTGTCAAAAATATTCTTTTGTATATTGTTATAGATATTCTGACTGATCAGTGAGGGGTTTTATTTGTTTGAATAGCTTTATTTAAAAGAAGGTTATCATGGGCATTTCTCCTGCTTATTTTGCAGGTATTGGAAGAAATTTCATGTTACCCAGAGAACAATGATGCAAAGGAGCTAAAGCGTATTTTAACACAACCTCATTTCATGGTAAGCAAATAACCCTCTTGGGTTTATTTTTTATAATATTCCTTACATTAGACAACTTAAGTTCAGTAAGTTCTCCCTAAAATCTGCAAGTGATGAAACTGCATATAATACAATATACTTATTCATAAATTTTTCTGCTGGTCTGGCAAAATAGTTACTGTTACTATTGGTCCTCATTACTAGCAGTTTGGAATAATCTAATTATGGAACAATTTCACTGTCTTTAGGGGAGCTATGTTGCACTTAGAGTGAATCCTTTTTGGATGTGCATAGGCAAAACTGGGATCCTTATTTTTCTTTCTTCCAAGGTCTTGTTAGGATAAAGATGAATGAATTAATTGCAAAATAAGTGTTTATTCAACACGATTTTGCTATAAATCAATAGCTTCTGCAGTCTAGTTACTGATCAATTCCTACTGTGTCTGTTTCACAAACCTGATTTGTTGGCAGTAATTGTCCTAAGTTCTGGGATGTGACTGCTTAATAACTTGATTCAAGTTAGTGAAGCCCAGTCTTTTCAAACTACTTGAAGGATTTCTTCTGTTTATGCTGTTGATGAAGTTAATAAACTCAGAAATAAAAGTGCTTGCTTAAATCTGCTGTACCCTATTGTCAGTTTAAAATCGTGAATTTGACTTTTCCTTACACAAGGGTTATTGCAGGGGGCTTTGTCGAATTTGCTCAACTGAAAGCTGAATTACAGTAAGTCTGAAGGATAAGCCTAATTTCCAGGAAAGAGTGAGCTGAAACAAACCTCATATTCAGGTATAAGATTAAATCTGGATAGCTGCATGTCCCAGTGTGTTCTTTTGTTGGCCACTGTAGCCTTGGGTACATTTATTTTAGTACTTAAAATCAGGGTAGGAGTGTGTTTCAAAGTGAATCTCCTGATTGTTACCTTATAGTGCTTTGGCTTGTATCATGTGCCCCAGAGCATGCAAACTAGACTCCTTTCAGCTAAAATAAAATTCAAAGATGTACTCCAGAAGCCAGTGTAATCCAGCATCTAATGGACATTCAGTCCACAGGGCAAGACAGAAGCTGGTCAGAAGTAATCACTCCTGCAACATGTTCAGTGTGTACATCACATCCTAACTAACCCAATTGTTTTACTTGCCAATTCATTCCTGTTTAATTACGCTAATCACTAATGCAGACATTGGCTTTTGATGTTGTACTTAGCAACACCGATATGCTATTGCCTGGAGATGATACCTATCCTGAAGTCTGTAACAAATCTGGTTGAATATTTGACAGGAATACTTGCTTGAAATAGAACATAAAACAAGCTGGAATGGTACTTAGCTGTATTGTAAGAAATATTTAGGAAAAAACAGAGAAGGAAAAACACAAGAATAATACTCTCTGGTGCTCTACTTTCATTTAATTTACCTTTTTCTTTGCATAATTACCACACAGTGTTGAAAAGACATTAGGCACTGTGGGGAAAGACCATTTTTTAAGTATGAATTATTTTCAGAGTAGGCATCAATAAAAATGATTGTGGCATATAAAAAAATCATGTATCAAGCAATAGGAAAAGTGAGCTGGAAATAATCTTTTACACCTGATATCTTCCTAAACATAAAACCATCTGTCAGAATTCTTTTGCTGCAATTTTATAAAAATTTGGGGTGGGGTTTTTTATATGGAATAAGCTGCAAATCTGTAATGAGTATTTTTGCTGAGGAATAATTTCAGTTAGTCTGCGGTGTCCCAGGCTAAACTGCTAGTTGATGTAGTCACATTCGCTCTCCCCATATTTCATCCTCTCCCTTGCACGACACTTTGGTACTGTACTGTGCCAAACTAGTAGAAAACTGCTCCAAAAAAAACAATGATCCATTTAGCAAAAAGATTTAGGGACAACTTAAATGCTGCCAGAGCCAGAAGAAGCAAGGGAACAAACACACAATCCAGGTTAGGGAGGATATAAGGTGCAGACACCAAGGAGTCTCCAGATGCCAGAGGCAATCCCGTCCTCTCCCATCATTCCCAGTCCTGCTTCTGTATACACCTCTTACAAGGTTGCAGACCTTACAAAGGTGTTTTTTCTGTGTCATGCTAAACTTTCTTTCAGAGCCAAAGCCTTTAAAATAGATAGCATTACGAAAGGAAATAATTTTATAAAACAGTATTGTCAGCCTACACTCAATGTGTTTACCAAACACTGTACAGAGCAATACTCTGGTTAGTAAGTTGCTAACCATAGACTGAAGCATGGAGACTGAAACAATAAGGTGTAATAAGTAGGATCATTTGTGTTATCACCTGTATGATAGCATTGTATTTTACTATTGTTTATATTATTATCTGATGTGTATACCTGATCAGAAGACAATGGAGTATAGTCTGAATCATGCACTTAAACACAGTGTTAGTGGTTTAGACTATGTATAGGCCTTTACAAAACCAAAGCAAATAAAGCATTTGTAGGTACACTTACTGGCACCGAGATCTTCAAGTTCAAGGTTTCTTGTTTTAGCTTTGGTTTATCCTTGGGTGCCTCATGGCTATGGGAGTGAATTATTAATTTAGTCTGTAAATGCTTAATATTTAATTTAAACGAACGTATGTCAATTTTGCATAGAGATCTTCCAGTGGATAATTAATTTAAGAATTCTTTAAAAGATTATCAAGTACCTCATTTGTTGTGTTCAAGGAGCTTTTATTCCATTAGACAACTAGTTTTTCAAATGCGACAGTTTTATTTGCAAAGGGTTCTATTACGTGTGTTTAGTATGTGGCAGCAATTGAAATGCTTGCTGTACTGGAAGAACTTTACTTAATTACATATTGAAGTTTTAGCCATCATCATGTGCCTTCCTACGCTGTTCTTTACAGACAATGGTCCTACAATATAGTGGAAAGCAGTTGTTCTCACTACACTAATTTTCAGCAGGATCATGATGTTTTGCAAATGAAAAGGAGACAGGAAATATCTAAGTTATCAAACTTAACAGAAATGCATGAAAATTAGCATCTTTAAGTCCAATATCAGTCTTTATATTAAAGGTTTTCAATATTTAAACTGAGCTTGCTGTACTTTAATATCTGGTGTTTCTGAATTTGTGTTTTGTTAGCACATTCAGAAATAATCTAGTATAGTTATGAGCCTTTAAAAATGTTCAAACTACCATACTTTAGCATCCTACAAAGTGTATATTATTGCTAAAAATATAGTATAGAGCAAAGCAAATACATGCTGTGAAACAAATGTAAGGCCCAGCATTACATGAAAAGTGTAATGCTGAAGCATGGAGAGTATAACATATACAGGCAGGTGCATGAAGTTGAGTAGCTTTGAATAGATTGAGCTGAAGGAAGCATAGAAGATTATCTTGCTCTGTTAAAAAGCACTTGCACGCAAAGCCAAGACCACACTCACTCCTAGAGTGGATGTTTCTTGTAATGGCAAGATCTAATGCATGTTTGCACACAGCTGCTCTTATCTTATTTGGCACAACTTCAAACGGTTTTCAAATGCTAGAATGAAAATCAAGCTAAATCTCTAAACCTATATAGGAGTATTCACACAAAAGGTTACACCCAATTAAAAAATCATATTAAGAATTTATTTAATTAAAGTGATTTATCTTACATGTATGGTCCAGATTTCTAACAAAATGCTGCTTTAGTAGTACAGACTAATGCAGAGGAATTGTAAATTTGAGCCTAGTGGTTGACAAAATAAGGTGAAAACAGAAAATGCGGATACAGGTTAGTATTTAACTAAAAGCAGTATTTGTGTGGGTGGGCTTGAAACACTAGAAAAACAGGAAGGAATGTGGGTAGAGCCTTGCTAATTTAGGGAATTCCATTCCGTCATTATAAAGCTGAATTCCAAACTATAGTTTGAAACTGATTTGAGGAAAGGGAACTTAAACTGTTTATGAAATTACCATTTATAACATGGTACACTTTACAGTTCCTACCTTGGGGACAAAGAGGGTTTTGTAGAGGCCATGAAACTCCCATTTCTCCCTTGGATTCTACTTTAGAAATAACGTCTTTTATCACTTTTTTTCATTTTAAGTTCTACTTCAACATTTTGAATGTTACAGAGTCAGATTGCTTTGCCAAAATAAATTCTAGATGTCAGTCTGAAGCCTTGCAAGATTGGTGTGTTTTGTAAGTTAAGAGCTTTGAGCATTTAGATGAAAATTAACAAGATGTGAACTATAATATACATGGTTCTAACTGCAGTGGTTGCTGATATTTCTACTGTTGTAGAGATACTGCAAGAATTAGACTTGATTTATCAATCCCCATCTGAGAAACGTAACAATTTGGGTATAAAAGCAGGATCTATGTCTGATGCTTGATGAGTCAGTATAACAGTAGAACTAGCATGTTCACATATAAATAATATCTAGGTTTTGGACAGAAACAAGTTTGCTATAATGTTAAGTTGAATGAAGATATGAAATGACATTTAATCAATTATGTGCTGTACCATTCCCTACATTAAGAAACAGAATAAAACCTACAAAGTGCTATTTGAGCAGTTTATTGGTTTAGATGATAATTTTTATCAGGCATTCAGAATGCAATGTGGTTATGCCGTGTCCATGCTGTGGAGGAAGGAGAGAATATGGAAGCGATTATGCTGGTAAACAACAAAAAAAAACCAGTATTTCATTCTTTCAGACAAAACGGATGCACAGCCTGTCCTAATTAGAATAAAATACCACAGGATCTGAATAGCTTTCCATCTTATTAGGGTAATTACTATAGAACAGTTTGCTCAGAAAGAAGGTAGCTTCCTAATTCTGTGTCTAGGCACATAAATAAAGATGTCTTCATTCTGACACCTTGCAGAAGATGGAGAAAAGGGAAGCAGCATCATTCTTATTGAGACATCTACAGTAAAAAATCTAGTTTACTCATGTAGATTTTAAAGGCTAGGGTTGTGTGTATACATTTGAAGTCTGCTGAAGTTTATCTTAAACTTTCTTTAAGGGAAAAGTTCCTATATAGACTGTGAGGTACAAATATCTTGGATTTCCTTTAATTTCTAAAAAGCTTCAAAAATATTTATAAAAAACGAGTGGTTGGCATCCGAGATTATGGAAGTCTGTTATTTTGTTGCTGTAATCTCCTCTAGGCCTTACTTCAGACTCATGATGTAGTGGCACATGAAGTTTACAGTGATGAAGCGCTGAGAGTTACACCTCCTCCCACCTCTCCATACCTAAACGGGGATTCTCCAGAAAGCGCCAACGGTGATATGGATATGGAGAATGTAACACGAGTTCGACTGGTGCAGTTCCAGAAGAACACAGATGAACCAATGGTATGGAGGACACCTCAATATTATTCTTGACTCTGTGTTGGTAAAGATCAGTATTATAACGATTTTAATGACATTTTCTGCACTTTGAAGTGGGGTTGCTGTTATAACTGGTATAGTTCAGCAGCCATTGTAGATATTTATTCTCCTGTGTATATACTTAAAATGCTATGTATGCATTCATACTACTGCTGGTCTTGTTTAAAAACAACCTTGTACTTACAGCAGATTAAGCTTTTTACTAAACTGGACACTTTGCACTGTAATACAGAATTGCATCTTTAACAAACAAGAATGCTCATGCATTAAGGTATTGCATCTTCACTTATAAAGAGTGTTTTCATTGCTCATATATAAGTGAGTGGCAAAATTTTTATTATAACTTTAGGACTTACAGACTGCCTTCAAGCTTTTTTCTTCTTTTTTTTTTTTTTCTTTCTAGGGAATCACTTTAAAAATGAATGAGCTGAACCATTGCATTGTGGCAAGAATTATGCACGGAGGAATGATTCACCGGCAAGGTAATTACTTGTCATTATTAGCTTTGTCTTCAAACACAGTTATTTAAATAACTGTGTACAAACTGTGTAATGGTTGTACTCCTCATTTTGATTGCTGCTATTCCATAGTAGTGTACCTCTATCTGGATGGAGTCCAGATGACCACCTTTGTCACCTTCCAGTCTGCATTTTGAGATGAGGGCCCACTGTGTTTCATGTAGGCCTTAACTAGGGTAATGGAAGTATAGCTCAATACGAGATTAAAATGCCAGTAATTTCTGGAGCTATACTTATTTAATGCTCTGTTAAAAAAAAAAATTAAAAAAATCCCTTGACTACTTACAGAACTTTTCCGTGTAAAAACAAAAGAGCTTTGTTCAACAAAAATGAAAATAAATTTCTCCATGTATTTTCACACAGCATCTTTGTACTTTTGATGTTGAGGCTCATCAAAATGATTTTTGAAATAAAAACATTTCTTGTGCCTGGAACTTGAATCTTTGTTTTCAGTTTTCACTACTGTAGCAAATGCTTCACACACATCTTTTCTCATCTCCAGTCTACTCCTTTTTCCATTTTGTATGTCCAGACCAGATGTAAAAAAAAAATAGTTGGGATTTGTCCTACTTTAAACAGATAAACTTCTCACTACATTGTTAGCTGCAAGGTTGGATTGCACCTTAGAAGTGTTACTTTAGTTTTTCCACTTTGCCATCTTCTTCTTTTGATGAATACACAAATTTTCATCATCTGTCAGACCAAGGTTTCTTCTAGTCTACCGTTGTGTTTCAAAGGATGTTAGGAACAGGTAATTAGGGAGATAGAACATAAAACAGGGAAAGGGTACAGCAGTCCTTTCCCTGATATATTCACTTAGTCTCCTTGATATGATCAAACCTATCAATAAGCAGGAAAGATAAAACTTTCTGTACAAGCAAAAATGGAATTCAGATGGACTTATGTATTCCCTTAGAGGACCCTCTGAACTGAAATTTTTTGGCTTCTAAAAGTGAATTTTACAAGGAGATTGCTCTAAGATTCACAGGAAAAAGGTTTTCTTTCAACTGTACTTAAATAGTGGAGATCTCTACAAAGAATTTTTTCACAAGACTGTATTCCATAATATGGGTGTAGTAAAACTTCTAAAACCTGTTAAAAGTGGTTAAAAAAACAACTATGCCCATTAACACTCTGATATTTTCTTTTTAATTATACAGTGTCTTTTATTTCTAAAGATTTGGGAAACTTAACCTATTTTATATGTGCTGCACTTAAGGTAGCTCTTCTGCATGTTTCTATTTTTGTTAGTGCTCTAGATGCTTTCATTCACTGCTTCATTCAACATACCTATATTTAGAATATTTTTACTGAATAGAACAATATAAATGCAAGTTCACAGTGATCTTGAGCACAACATGTCTTTGAATCCTATTGACAGGATCTGTGGCTTTTATTTGGGGAGGAGAGGGTGGGAGAGGGGGGTATGCTGTTGTTTCTCCTGTCTTCTCTTTCTGTATGGACAACTGCCAGAGCATAACACCAATGACTAGATAACAGATCTACTGGGAGGGTTACTGGAACTGTATAATTTCAGGTCTAGCAATATTAAGTACAAACTGCATAATTCCTATGATGTCTGCCTTCTATCTGTATGCCAGCTCTACCCAGTCCTGCTGAGTATAGTTGTGCCTATTCAAAAGTTAAAGTGGGAAGATAGGCTTGTAAAGATGCTGTCTACTTGCACCTACCAGAGGATAGTTTCAGCCATTAAAAATTGTCTTTTTGTTGACCTGTCTGCTCTTGTAGGATAAGTACATGAATGTACCTTAGATTTCAGGCTTTTAATTATGTCTTTCACTTCTGTGTCTGTGCCTTAACTTAGCTCAGTTGTCCATTCAGTTTTTACCTGTGGATTCTTTTTAGAATACTTACATTGTAAATATTATTTTCAGGGGATCTGCATATGTCTCTCAGTACCTTAACCCGTATTTTTGCTGCTGACTGGTTTTGGGGCATATGTGCTTAAATGTGAAACGATTCTTAAGATGCGTTTAAGAAGAGGTCCCAGTATGGCATTTTAAAAGATTTCCAAATAAGAGAGAGAATTTACTGGCTGCCCATTTATCCTCACCAGAAAAACAACAGTTGTGCATTGTCTATACTATATTCTCGAAGAGTCTTAATGTAAATCTCACATTAATTCTTAAAACACTGATACCTCTGATAATATTTCTTCAAGTCTAACAAAACCTATGTGAAGACTTGGTGAAAATATGATTATATGTTCACAGCCTTTCACTTTTCAGCTTCAGAATTTCCTTTTGGCTACAAAACATGTTTCTGAAGAATTTGTTCTGTGCTCTTCCTAATAGGGTAGGATTTCTCCTACTTCTGTGCAAAGCAACAGCACACACTTCCTAAAACTGTCTTCACTCTTGCTTGCAAAGACAAAGAAGGAAATAATTTGTTCCAGAAATACATCCATTCTTTATTGTTACAAATGAGTTATGCATCAATAAGTCATGAGTAGTTTAAATTCTAAAGAAACACTGGGCTGTCAATAGAAAAGGAACCAAATGCAACCAAAATTAGATGGCTAAGCAAAGGTATCATGAGAGCTACAAATGGTACAGAACCCCCCCTTATTAAAAGATGTCAAGAATACTCTTTTCCAACAAGAATATTTATGAAGAGTATAAAGTTTCTACAGAATAATAATAGCTTCTTCCCTGAGACTGAAAATGTCTTCTTATGGTTTCTTAGCTCATCCACTCCCCAAAACAGAATGACCATCTACTACTAAATGTCCATGCTTTATTCCCAATTTTTGTGTATACTGCTCCATTCCAGGCACAAACAGAACAATATTCACTTCTGTCGGAATAACAGAAGTGGGAAATGCTCCAGAAGAGGGAATTTCATTTAAGTGCACTGTTGAAATAATTTGATACAGGGATATTACTGACTCTAATTCTCATTCTAATATTTAATCCTATCAGATTTATATTTTGAATAATGCTAAAGAATCTTAATCCTATTCCAGGGCAGTGTTATTCAGTTTTGTTATTTAATAACAATTACACTCAATTCAAACCCAATTTAATTTTGGCATGATACAGTCAAAGGAAAGCCTCATTTATTTATAATATTTTTTAAGAATTGGGTATTTAATGGCTTCCTGAGAAAGCATGAAAAGAAATAAACTTTCCAAGTGTTTTACTAGAGGTTTGGTCATTAATATTCTAGATGTGAACTAGATTGATTTGAAATTCAGGTGCAGGACTGTTGCATTCACATTCAGTAAACTATGAATTGTGATAATCATTGTGATGAGTCCTTTTTTAAAATTTCACTATCATCAGATCACTTCCTAGAGAATTGTTTGGAGCATTTAATGTGGCTGAAGGACTTACTCTTGAGAGTACCAGGAGTTTTTGTGAACTTCGGGCACTCTCTGTAGCACTGCCAAGTGAGCTTCTGTTTTGCAGAAGAGATCCAAAGGAACAGAGCTTTTCAGGATGCTTCTCTTTTAGACTGTGCTTATGTTTAGCAGGAACACAGTTTAGTTTTCATACCTTTGTCCAGCTGAAAGTTGTACTTGCATGGTATTCTTTGGAAAAACTGATTAGTTTGGTTCAGGAAAGGATTTTAAGGATTCTTCAGGATTCAAGTTGATTAACTTTTTTCAGGTAATTTACTGTATATATGATTTAGTTTAGGAACGGTTTAACAGTTGCTAGTTTCCCAAATAAGATTAATTGTATTAGGTACAGCAATTGTATTAGGTACAGTATTTAGAAAAGTGTGCTTGGACAAATTACTTAAATCATACAGTGGAAAGAAATGTATGTGAAGTAAATGGTCTTGTCACATTTGAGAGAGAGTGGCTGGAAAGCTGCCTGGTGGAAAAAGACCTGGAGGTGCTGACTGAGAGCTGCTGAACATGAGCCAGCTTGTGCTCAGGCAGCCAAGAGAGCCAATGGCATCCTGGGCTGTATCAGCTATAGTGCATCCAGCAGGACCAGGACAGTGATCATTCCCTCCCCATACTGGTGAGGCTGCACCTCAAATACTGTGTTCAGTTCTGGGCCCCTCACTGCAAGAGAGATATTGAGGTGATAGAGTGGGTCCAGAGAAGGGCACAAAGCTGGTGAAGGGTCTGGAGTTCAGTGAGAAGCAGCTGAGGGACCTGGAGTTGTTTAGCCTGGAGGAAAGAAGGCTTAGGGGGACCTTATCACTGTCTACAACTACATGAAGGAGGATGGAGCAAGGGAGTGGCAGGTCTCTTTTCCCAAGTAGCAAGTGATAGGACGAGAGGTAATGGTCTCAAGCTACACCAGGGAAAGTTTAGACTGGATATTAGGAAAAACGTCACTGAAAAGGGTGGTCAGGCATTGCAGCAGGCTTCCCAGAGAAGTGGTGGAATCACCGTCCCTAGGAGTGTTCAGAAACTGTGTAGATGAGGCCCATAGTAACATGATTTAGTGGTGGACTTGGCAGTATGGAGGTAAAGGTTGGAGTTGATGATCTTAAAGGTCTTTTCGAACCTAGCTGATTCTATGATTCATTATATACAAAAAAAAAACCAAAAAAAAAAATTTCTTGCTAATGATAAACCATGGAAGCTCTTTTTGAGAACTGATAGAGAATTGGGTGGGCTTGAGCTACTCAAGTCAGAAATTATAAACCAAAAAGAACCTCCTAGGTTGCTTTTATTCCTAAGGATAACTAATTCATTCACTGCCCTATCCTTGTTTAGCTTTTGTAGTGTCTTAGAGCCATGTTGTAGCATGCCATTCCCATCCCAGCTTCAACAGGTCAATTTATGACTTGCCTAAGATAAGTAGATATTTGTTTCATCTGACATTGTAGGTAGTCACAGCAATCGTTCACATTAAAGCTGAAGTTAACTGTACATACAGAAAATGCATACTGTAACTATGATATAACAAAATCAGAAAAATGAAAAAATACAGCAGTCTAACAGATAATATTAAGACTGTGTCCAGAAACCAAACTGCATTAAGTAGTCATCTGATAAAATACTGCTTGAATATCTCTGTTGAACATTTTCAGCTGATTACTTGCATGTGACTTTCTTTTCAATGTGAGGGGTTTTGCAGTGTCCTGGTATAAGGGACTTACATCTTTCACATGTACTTTATAGGGTGCCGGCACATCTCATGCTGGTGCATTGATTGTACAGACAGATTCATAATAGCTACTGATGTCCTTATTTTAGTGTTGTTTCATATTTATGCCTTTTTATGAATATTAGTACTGTCTTACAATTATCTCATTTTGTAAAAACATGTTTGAGGTGATTGTGTTTCATTAACCCCGCAGGTACGCTCCATGTAGGAGATGAGATCCGAGAAATAAACGGAATCAGTGTGGCAAATCAAACTGTAGAACAACTACAAAAAATGCTTGTAAGTGCCTGAAATCATTTACATGTTCTTTACAAAATCGTTTTTTCTTCTCAATAGTTTACTAATGTATGTAACACAAAGTCTTTCTGTGTTCAGCTGTGAAAGCCTTCTACAGGCTCTCTCCTGGTTTTTAGTGAAGTGGGTTTTTTGCACCTCATACGCAGGAATGGTATAAGGAACCTCCAGTTGCCATTTTATTTATTCAGTTTAGTAGTCCCAGCAATAAGATTATTGATACCAAATCATTCCTAAGAGATGTACATCTGACCAGCTCTTAAAAAGAATCTGAGTAATGGATGTTCCCCAAACTCTCCAGGCAGCTTACTTTAGTTTACAACTCTTCTGTGTTTTAGAAAGGTTTTTCTAATGTTTGAGTTTACTTTGAAATGCAGGAGTTTTGTTTCTTTTCTCTGGTGGACATAACAGAAAAAAATACTGCTTTCCTCCTATTACTCATCCCAACGTAGTCTGTAAACTTCATGCCCTTGTTTTAAATCTTCAGTCTACATCAAGTGTAGGAACTGAGTATACTATGAGAATAAGCTTTTCTTGACTATTGATATACTTGTTACCCAGATACAAGGGCAATAGATCATAGAACCATTCAAGTTGGAAGTAACCTCAAAGGTTTCCAGTGCAGTCTCCTGCACAAAGCAGTCTCAACATTGAATGCAGCCCAGGTTGCTCAGGGCTTTGTGAGATTAAGCCTTGAAAATATCAAAAGACAGAAATTTGACAGGACAGGTGCCTCTTTAGGCAAACTGTTGCAATACTTATTATCATCATGGAGAAAAAATATGTTCTTTATATGTAGCTGGAACATCCCTTCTTTCAATTTGTAACTATTGTGGTTGATAGTTATTGATGTTACAAATAAAAAAAAAGAAAAAAGAAAAATACAACATATCTTGAGCTCAGACAGTCTTGTCTTTTTGCAGGAAAACTCATGCTTGGGTCTTGCTAGTAAAGTTTGATATTCCATAACTTGCAAATTTTTCCTGTATGCAGCCATCACCTCGGGATCTTGGATATCACTAATCCTTTTGTTGTGTCCAGAACCATATAAACAAACTTAAGTGAGTCCAAGCAAATAGCATTCTTGATTTTTTGGCTCACAATAAGCCAGACAGAGAGAAAGGGAAAAAACTCCAAGATTACTTGAAACAATCCGCTTACCTTTCTGCCTAGGTCAAGTCCTGCAGTTGTCAGATATTTGGTGACACTTATATTCAAAATGTCATTTGAGAAAATATGGCTGAGCAAGTGTGTTGCCACAATCTCCTGCTACTCCGCAGTTACTACTTGTTATGAATATTCTTGCACCATAGTAAATGCAAACTAGCAGACCCCATGTTCTGTTTTGATGAAAGACTATTTCTTACATTTCTACCTTCAGTAGAGTTACGTGCAGCTTTGCAGAAACTGTGAATATGCTTTTGCTATTTGAAACATATGATGAAAGGGAAGAAAATGTCACTTTAGTATAGCTACAAAGAAAAGATTGACATGGAAGAAACCTACACATTTCTGAATCTCTCACCTTAAAATACAGCTCTAGGTTCTAAGCATTCAAAATCTGTCACAGAATCACAGAATCCTGAGGGTTGGAAGGGACCTCAAAAGATCATCCAGTCCAACCCCCCTGCAAGAGCAGGGTAACCTAGAGTACATCACACAGGAACTTGTCCAGGCGGCCCTTGAATATCTCCAATGTAGGAGACTCCACAACCTCCCTGGGCAACCTGTTCCAGTGCTCTGTCACTCTTACAGTAAAGAAGTTCTTCCTGATGTTAACGTGGAATCTCCTATGCTCCAGTTTACACCCATTGCCCCTTGTCCTATCACTGGATATCACTGAAAAGAACCCAGCTCCATCATCCTGACACCCACCCTTTACATATTTGTAAACCCTGATGAGGTCACCCCTCAGTCTCCTCCAAGCTAAAGAGACCCAGCTCCCTCAGCCTCTCTTCATAAGGGACGTCCAGGCTAACAAACTAATAAAATTATTTATCTTTTAGATGAATGAGAGGAAATTTAAATGTTTGTTTACAAGTGATATGGCAAATTAGCCCTTGCATTTTAGCTTTGCTGTATATTTATTTTAGCAAAACATACTGCTGCTCTCCAACTACAATGCTTTCCTTTCAAACAATTAGTGATTTGGAGATTCTATTTTCAGTATCTTAGTCTTTAAAGAAGTGCTTCTCTTTTTGCAGAGGGAAATGCGTGGAAGTATTACCTTTAAGATTGTGCCAAGTTACCGCACGCAATCTTCATCCTGTGAGGTAATGAATTTAATGAACCATCCCATTTCTTCCTCAGTTCTGTAACTAACTGCCTGCTGATGGCTGAATGTTACTGCTTTCTGGGAAATTGTTTCTGCCTGTCCTGTTAGATCACGCACACCAATTTTACAACAAAGATAACGGAACACGAGTAGGTCCCACCTACCTACTCAGCCCTACCTTCATATTCATCTCATCAGCACCTTAACTAACTCTTTACAGCCTGGTTTTTTAAAAAAAAGAAAAAAAAAAGGGAAAGGAAAGGGGATCCTCAACTCATGCACTTAGGAAGCCCCTTAAGCCCCTTTAAAATAAATTACCATTTAAACTTATTCTCCAGGAAGTCTATTAAAGTTCCTAAGCTGAGGAACAATCATTTTTTAAGCACTAAATGTTATTTTACTGCTTTGGGCTGTTAAGGGTTAATTGAAGAATTTGTTTTTGTATAACCCTGTTGAGGTAAATTTGTGATGGTTGTCTGTAACAGTTACATGTGGCTTAATAGTATGTTTCCATGAAAAAATGGTGTTGTCATTACAGAACAAAAACAGATTTGGAGTGAGTTCTTGTTGAACTAGAAACTTGGTATTATGATTTGTGCACAGTAACATTTAATTCCCTTCTGCTCACAAAGTTATGTTCCAGATTGCAAGTGAAGGGAATTAAATTCTAGAAAATGCTACTTCAGAGTACTGTTCCAATTTAAGCATACAGATGGCATATGCAGTAGGTAGATGATGCCAGTCTTTCTGTGCCGCATGCTTAACTGCGCAAACAGTTCCCGAATTAGAATTCTGAGAGTGAAACACAGCCCCTGTTGAAGTCAAGCACCTTATCTTAATTAGAGCTGTGATTTCACCCAAAGTGTTTTTGTGTCCTGGCAGATGCTAGAACACACACAAACTGCTATTGTGATTATCAGAACAATCTGTTTGCAAGAAAAAATGACTGCCTTTTGGTTGCCTTCTGTTCTTCTAATAGAAGTACAAGAACTAAAAGGTTTTAGGGATAGAAGTTTTGACAAATTTTCACCTATGAGGATGAGTTTCTTAAAAGATACAAATATGAAAGCAAGAGATTTTCGTGAAATGCAGAAGCTTTAGAAAAAAAAATAGAAATTTAGAGTGTGCTGACAAATTCACATACTGACTTTTGTGCTGTAAAAAGTAATAATAAAAGCTATCTCGCTCCCCAGTATTTAAATACAGAAACTGATGAAACTACAGACCTGCTGGGAAGATGATTATTTGGAAAAAAATAATTCAGCGTAAAGTTTTAAATTAATACTATTAGGTGTCATTTTAGTAGTAGCCGGTCCTCTCTTTTCCTTAGCTTTGTGTCCTTAGGTTCTTAATCACTTTATTTCACAGGGATAAGAAAAATGGACTCTTACCTTCCTTTGAAAAAAAACAGCAAAACTAGAAATGTGTGATCAAATACAGGGTAGGGGAAGCATGTCTAATTATCACACTTTGTGGCATTTAGCATTCATTTAATCAGAGGTGGCTGAATCTGTGCCACCTACTCAGCCACACTATGACTTTGGCTAGATTTTCAGCTGTTACAAGTGTACACAAAAAGCCAACATTTTTAAATCACCTTACTTAAAGCATCACTGGTCCTTTGGTACACAATTTTTTAATTTTTTTTTATAGAATTTATTAGGATTGTGATTCAAATGATGAATCAAATTCTTAACCATTGATAAAGACTAAAAATGAATGTTGAAACACTTTACTAAGACACTGAAAGCCTGCTTTGCATGCTGTCTAGCAGGATAAATTCAGAGATATTGGGTCTTTGTTAGTATAATGTTACTAGTTAAGGTACTTTTTTGCAATAATTTAGTATAAATGTGTGTTTGGTGTCCCATCCTGCCTCACCCTCCCACTTCAGTCATAGACTGGTGCACACATAGTATAGTTTTATCAGAGGAGGAGTATAAAACAGAAGTGATAACTGGGGATTTTTGAGTCTCCTACCATGATCATGTCATTGGATTGAAAAACATCTTGAATAAGAAAGACTAAATATTAGTAGAATCACAGTTGACCTGCCTTTTACATAGAATCTGTCTATAAGCCTCTATACACAAAGGTATAGAGGGGGAGCACAGGATGTTCTTTTTTAAAAAAATAACTAAGAATTATATTTCACTTGCCATATTTTTCTTCTTTTGTAGGCATTTAAGAGAAGTGTTGTGGTGGTGTTTTCTAAGTATTAAACCACTTTTGCATACCTAGGAAGTTTTGTCCCTATAGCATGTAATGGCACTTCAGTGTCACTAGGTAATTTCCAAAATCTCAGCTGAATAATTTGAAGTTTCTTAGGGATTTGTGGCTTTTCCTGCACTCACACCTTCCATTCAGCTACTGGGCCTTGTATTTCGTGGCACAGATTTTGCTTGAATACATAATACTTATGAATTCCCTTCTATAAAAATTTGATTGGCTGATCTGCTCTGAGATGACCTGTTTAGCCATTGGTGTGGCAAATGACCTGAAGTACTCAGCTACTGACATAACACAATGACCAGGATGTTATCTGCTTCAGAAACCCAGGAAATTAGGGTTACATAAATATGAACTTACGTAATTATTGCAACATATTCTTATGGCTGATGACTGGATTTGCTGTTTCAGTTTTATCCAACTGAGTAAGCATTTTGCTTCAGCTACATTTGCATTTTTACTTTGTACTGACAAAGCATTCCAAGTGTCAGATATGTGAGAAAGGTAAGGGAATTGCCTTTTTTTTTTTTAAGTTTTACAAAACCAAAAATCACTTCAGATCATTTTTGTGCAATGCTTCAGCTGTTTCATTAAGAAGAAATGCCTTTACATGTATATGATATTCTAAAAATGTGGTGATAACCACCATGGATTTTTTCCTTTAGTCTTGCAATGTTTCCATTAGTGCTCAGATTATAAGACTCTTATAGCCTTAAAACTTCTTTACATTTGTATTAAAAATATTGCCAGGCAAGTTCCTCAGGCAAGTCTGAAATGGAAATGTATTTTCAGAATTTTGAAGAGTCTCTCTCTAGTCAAGTTATCGCAGAAATACAATAACACTTCTACAGTACTCAGAACTGTTGAATCCTCCAAGCATTCCTCTGCTCTTCTTGCCAGGAAAACCAGGGCTTTTTCTGATATAGTGGAGAAACAAACTCATAACCACAACTGAAGTTTTCAGTCCTGTCCTAAGCAGTCCTAGCATTCTACAGGAATCTCTCTACTGACTGATTTGCTTCATAAGATTGTGCACAATGCAGTTTTTCTCTTAACTTTTGAGTCTGACACTTAGGAAATAAAGAATCTTAATGACTTTGAAATCAAGGCTGAACTGCCTCATTATTTAAAAATTGTACATATGCCTCTTGACTAGCTTGATAGATTAATTTCTTACAGTTAGTACTGAAGTCACCAACAGCACTTAAAATGTGCATTTTCCTCAGTATGTTATGATGAACAGTTGCTTTGAGTATTATCCTGTATTCTGTTGAGAATTGCTGGAGGAATACAAATCAAAACATTCTCAAACCGAGAAAATTTCCTTCAAAGGGAGAAACCTTCAAGAGTCCAGAAATAGTGGCGTTCTCTACATTACTTTAAACTTGTTTTTCCTCCAGATTTCTTGGGTGCTTGCATCACTGTCCAAAGCTTTCCCTTACTAAACATCACTGACTAGCAGATCATAATAAACGAGGTTAAAAAAAAAAAAGGAAGAAAAAGTAAAAAAGATAAAATTAATTTTTCACCTCTTGAAAGTGAGAAAATGGCAGAGACAGAAGTGCATAGTGAGCAGAAATTCTCCTTATAAATGAAGGAAGCCACTGCTCTTTTTGAAAACAGTATCTCCTAGCTGCTTTCTGAAAAAGGTAATGCTGATAATCCTGTAGCAAAAAAAAAAAATCAGATTAATGGTTCCTTTAGGCTTTTCTTTGCCTTTTTGTTTGTTTTTTTTTTTCCCAGTAGTGAATAGCTTATTTATTTGGTCTCATTTGAGCCTTTTAAACCTGTTATGCTGGAGTGATTTTGTAGATAGAATTAGAGCTGATTTCCCCCAGTCTGTTATTGTATGTTGCAAATAGTTGTATTGAGTATTTTGTTCTTATGCCTGTAGCGGAAGTATACAGACCTACATACTTTGAACCACAAGGATTTTAGAGCCATGATATTGTCAGATCTGTCCTCAGCTGTGTGAAAACCAAAGGAAGTATCTAGACAACTGCATATTGAACTTTCTGTGAAATCATATCTAATGAGTCCACAAAAAAGTGCAGAAGTCCTAGATGAGGTTGTTATACGTCAAGCATACAGGTAGCAAGAGAGATGAAGTATGGCCTGTCATTTTGACGCTTTAAAATAGCTATGAGTGCTATCATGTAATTAGTCTAAGCTCAAGAATACTAATAGAAAACCCTTACTTTGTTGCATGAACAGTTTAGCTCCAATTCTGGGTTTTAATTTCTTCACACAGGGCACTTTGTATTGACAAAATGTGACAGGGATAACTTTGTTTTCTTTGAAGAATGTTATAGCCCTTCTTTTCTGCTAACCTTGACATTATGCAAAATGACCAGATGTTCCTAGATTGACCTTTGACATGGAATATTGTATTTCAAAATTCTTGGGAGGGTCAATGAGATATTTTTTTTCCCCATGGTGTATGAGTGAATTGTTTTATTTCCTGAAGAGGTGGCTCAGTTACCTGATCTTATGGAATTAAGTACCATACAATCAAAATGGCATGTGAAAAAGATTGCTCTGCAAGTTACTCGTTTGCCTTCTCAAAACCCAGTCAGAAATTCCTATTAACCTCTCTGTAGAATTGCTCACTATACACTCTGCATCTGCTGTCTCCTCACGGAAGTGTAGGACCATACTGGAGTCTTGACTCGTAAGAGGTGGCTTTTTTAAAAAGTGATACATTTTGGCAAGGTTTAACACATTTAAGTCTATAAGAATGCTGGAGGAAAAAGCCCTCAGTGTGCTATAAAATGTATGAGGAGAGAGAAGAGAGTGTCCAGCTTCCTTCTCAGTGTTAGATTCAGTGTCTTTGAGGCACTGAAGAGAGATGCATTTTACAGAGTAGAAGTCACAGTGATCAACGCTGATCACCACCACACAGCTGAAAGAAAATTTAGAAGCATTTTAAAAATGGAACATGTGCCTCATTCTATTCAATGTGTTGCTCAGCATATAACTTTGAGGTGATTATGGTAATTACCTCTGACAAAGACACCTGTATGACCAATGGCCTTTAGCATTGTCAGCCAATGAGATCTAAGAGGGCCCAGATACTCAGTAATTAAAAAGCTTAGGCAGTATCTAGGATACATCAAGATGTCAAACCTGAGTCTTAAACTGTGAAAAAACTTGTCAGACTTCACGGAGTTTGTAGTGGGGAAACTTTCACAGATAAAGCAGCTAAGCAAATGGTTATAAGGCTGTGGATGTAACTGTTCTTTTAAATATATCTGTGTTCCTGTGATAGTGTTGTGTTGTTAATGAACCTTGTGTCTTATTTCAGAGAGATTCCCCCTCTACATCCAGACAGTCCCCAGCTAATGGTCATAGCAGCACTAACAATTCTGTTTCGGTAAGATTTCCAGTTCCACACAGAGAAAGTGTGAAAGTTTTGTTGGTGCTCATCTGCCATTACTGTGATACTTATTGTGTGGTCAGTGGAATATTTTGTCCTGATGGTAGAACCAGGGTTATTATATATGTAATTCCCCATTTTCTGTTTTTAAGGGTTTTTTTCCAACATCCTCTTCTCATTAAAAGCCATATAGTGAATTAAATGTTAATAACTGTAATGTGATACTCAGTCATCCTTAAATCATTGTTAGCATTTTCCTCAAAACTGAGCAAGGGTTTAAAGTGGAAGTTTTGTTTCCATCCTGAACTGGGAAGCAGTGTTTGAAGGAGTAACTGTGCAGTTGGTATTTCAAGATGTTTTAGAAGCTTTTAAGTTTTGTGTTTTGAGAGACATCTGGAATGTGTACTGGTTTCCGCTATCTGAGTTAACGAATTGGTGTGCCCTCTGCTGTTGTGGTACGTGCACATACTTTGTGAAATATGAGCCTTGCCTGGATATGAAAAGCAAAAGGAAGTGGCTTTAAACTGCACTACAAACCAAGCTGTTGTCATCACATCTTTAACACAAAGTACTTCCGTTCCATATGTATTCAGGTAGCAAGGTGCTGTTGATCTGCTGTTTTTCTAAAGTATATTTATGTTAAAATTTGTCCTGTTTTATCATTTGTCATCGTTTGGACCAATGTGGTAATGATACACGCAAGTTTCTTCAGTATCAGTGCTGTCAATATTAGAAGTTCATGGGACTAGCTAAAAAAAAAACCCAAACCGAGTAACTACTCTTTTGACTATTAGAAATTATTTGCAACCAGGTAAAGTGCTTAATTGATACAAGAAAAAAGAATAGAAATAGTTGCAAAATCTAAGAAATTGTTGTGAATTAAATTTCATTTGTAACATGATTAGTAGTTATAATCTTATTCCTCAGCACAATTACATCTTTTATAATTTTTTACTATTTATAATAGCCATCCTTCTCTTTTAAAAACAAGATTAAGTATTAAGTGGAAAAGGCGTTCAGATAAAGAGCCTCTTTCACTTGCTGGTGCTTTTGTGTTGAAGATGCTGAATTATTTATTAAAAAGCACATTCTCTATCTGCTTAAACTTTTTACCTGCTTTCTTCAGCTTGCTGCTAAACAGCCTGGGTTTGATTTTTCTTTAAAGAAAAAAATACTTCTAAACATTGGTCAACGCTTTATACTTTTGTCTGACTTACCATTTACTGTACTGTAGTATGAATCACTAACAAATGGTGTTGTATACCCTTAAAAAGTAAAATGAAAATTTCTTCTCCCGGGTTGACTTTATTCTGCAGGACTTGCCATCGACAACACAACCAAAAGGACGACAGGTGAATAGATATCTTCCGTGGGAATTTTTGTAAACTTAGCTGCTAGTGAACATCCCTGCTTGTCTTTTTTTTTTTTTTTCCCTGTATGTGCTGGACTAAAACTTTTAAGCCTGGAAAATTTGGGGTTTGGTTTTTGGTTTTTTCATTTTCATTTTTCTTTTTAACTCATTTGTTTGTGGCTAATTCAAAATAGCTTTTCGTGTGTGTGTGTGTCTCCATACATGTGAAAGTTACAAAATCAATCTACATTTAACTAGAGATGTTGTTTTAGTTCAGAATGCGTTAATAGATTTACTGTTGTGCAGTGACCTGTGCAGATTTTAATCTTAGAGGAAAGCTTAACTTTATATTTTGGCTGAAATGGAGACAAGTCGGGCAAATATCTAATACTTTAAAACATTGTACTGACAAAGAATCTAAAGCTTAAGTTGGTCTATAACTAGTCATTAACAAAGCTCTTCAAACAAAAATATTAAGGGCAGTTTCTATTAATGGTCAGTAAGTCTGAATAGAGCCTCTTACATTTTCAGTCCTAAGGCCTAGATTCAATAACCTCCCTCAACTTGACCTGTTGGTAGCAGATGTCATCATGGACCGAAGAAAAATCTTCCCTCTCCAGAGAATTCCAGGAAAGCCCTTAAGGGCTCTTCAGAGGATTTCCTGTGATTCTTTTTGCAGTTTTAATCTTTTTTTTTTTTTTTTTTTTTACTTCAGCCTCCAAATCAACACGTACAATCAAGTGATTTGCATTTCCTCTTCAGTAACTCCTCCATTTATATATGGCCCTTCCAGAATCTGCTTCTGAATCTTGAACCACAGACTCAGCCTCTTTATCTAGCAATGGCTTTAATAATAACTCTTGCAATTCCATTCAGAATAGTCAATTAACTCCAGGATCTGTTGTTTTTAAAAATCTTTTTATACTACCATCTGGTTAAATTGGCTGAAATATCTATTACAAGAATGGATTGTTATCACTTCATTTCCCATAGCTGTCTGTTTTTTTCAACTTCCTGTTGTCTTCTGAGATTTCCAGCTGAAAAGCCTTCCAAGCTGTTAGGTTTTCATTTGTCTCTCATAAGGTGTTTTTTCCGTAAGAAGAGACTTCGTTCAAGGCAACATCAAAATAATGGTGTTCCTTGTACTTACACCATTTACATGGGGTTTTTTTTCAAGAGTCTTTTCCCATCAAGCCAGCATATTTCTCTGGTAGCTTGTAATCCTTGAACACTGTAGGGGCTTGGATAACAGATATCCTGCTATTTGTACAAAACTCTTGTTACTTTCCATGAACTGCCAATATATGGTGGGTAATGGCTCAAACTGGAGGAGGGACTTGAAAAGCAAGGAAGTTTCTAGGTTGTAAAAATACTGCTTACATTTCTGGAACTATATTAGATAAGGTTGAGGGGAAATATGAGATTGGTTCATTACTGATTACTCAATAGAAAGCCAATTACTGCATAAAAGTAACTGGTTTCAAAAGATCCTATTTTTCAGGTAACTAAAAGAAGTTGGGTTACTTGTTTGAAATCACACACTCAATGCGCAGCAGAACAAGGGTCAGATTTAGTATATTCCATGTTAATTTATTCACAGGTTGGGTTGCAGGTTGGACTACTATAAAAATTCACTTTTTTAAGTGCCATGAATAGTGCTAACACTGTATAGTTTCAGCTCCTTCTGAAGCAGAATTTGAGCAAAATTGAAAAGTGTTAGTTGCAGTTCAAATGAAAGATATGACTTTGCAATGTAATTTTTTTTAATCTAGTCAGTTTTTAGTACGAAAATCAGCAGTAGAATAAACATGGCCATCTGAGATGCTATAGGATGATGTCTGAAGTTCATACACAGTAGAAATTACCCATATTGGACATGACATTTAATTCCAATTTTAAGACCCTTGGATGCATCATGGCTGTAATTAGCAACCAAAATGAGAGATGACTTCAATTTTTATTTTCTAGAGTTGAGACCTCACTAACATACAAAGCGAGGATTGGTATATTATTTTAAATTGTCAAGACAGAATCTGAATTCTATCTGTTAATGTTGCTTAGATAATAACTTACTCAAATTGTTAGTTTCCATTCATGTATGAGTAGAGTTCTACTGAAAAACCCATGCAGAGAATTCCCATATTCCTCACAAGTAGCTGTATGTAGTAGGTGCAACTTCCTGTTAAGTTTCAGAAAAAGTACTGATTTTCCAGTCTAAATACTAAAGATCAGTACTGTAGCCTAAATTCTTTATATTCTCCAGTAAAATTTCCTGTCAGACAAATTTTTAAATCATGGGACTTCAGTTGGAAAGTACAGCACAGTTCAGTTGTAAGGTCCTGGCTTATAGTCTGTAATATTTTATGATAGTCAATATTGATTTGAAGGACTCTTATCAGTTTATTACACGTGTTCATTTTTGTTGTCAGGTTTGGCAGTTATGTAGGAGACTGCTTTAAAAATAACATCGTATGTCTTTATTGTTTGCTGGGGGATTGTTTCATTTTCAGCTATCATTCAGTCACTCGTGCTTTTGCCATTCTGTTTCTTCCTTTGCTTGTTGCAGTTTATGTAGCTACATGCAGTTACGCTCAATACTGTACCTGTAATAATATCGCAGTGTCTTTTATAAACTCTTTTTTTTTAGATATATGTAAGAGCACAATTTGAATATGATCCAGCAAAGGATGACCTCATTCCTTGCAAGGAAGCTGGCATCAGATTCCGAGTTGGGGATATTATCCAAATCATTAGCAAAGATGATCATAACTGGTGGCAGGGTAAACTTGAAAACTCAAAAAATGGTACTGCAGGTCTTATTCCTTCTCCTGAGCTTCAAGAATGGTATGACTTTAAATTTTCTATAAAAGATAATTTGGCTTTGTTTTTATTTCTGTCTTTCATGCTTTTCATTGTTGTATAGCTTCGTTTTGTATATTTTTTTCAGGGAAAAAAGGGTCTATTGCTTCACTTTGTGTGGCATTGATTTTCTTTTTTTCTTGTACATGCATAGCTGTAAGGGTTATGTGCAGTATCGGGTGTGTGGTTACATTAGAAAAATAAGCTCCCCTGTTAGTAAACATTGTACTTTCTGATATACTACAGGAAACTAGGATTGAAGGCCACATACAAATTGTTTATGTAACGGGGTCAATTTAATTTCTCTTTTAGGTTCTAACTAGTGTTTTCATTGGTACTGCTTACACATAAGTGCTGCAAGAACAAGGTGTTAGCAAGGCATCAAGCACAGAGGTCATTGTGAGAATTTTGTGATTTCTCTCCTTTTCATTTTTCCTGTGAAAGATAAAAAGTAGAAAGAAATCACAGTGCAAAGATTCCCAAATTACAGATTCAATGAGCAGCAATGGCACTGAGTACCAAAAAAGCAATGCAGAGCCTTTGAACAACCTCTTGCAGAAGCTGGTTAGTAAATATTTGAAGTATATCAGCACAAAATCTGCAACAAGCACTGGGCCGTGAAAGTCACGGTCATAACTCAAGAAAGTGTATCAATATGGAGAACATAGCCCAAAATATTTCATGGAGATTTGCTACATAAAAGAATTCGAGTGTTATAATGGTTTAACAGCACCTGTGACACCTGGACTGACAAAAGGAGATTTTACTAGAAGAGAAACAGAGGTAGACTATACATTCCATCTGAAGACCTCCCTTGCAAGCCCTGACACAAGGGGAACACTGGTACACATTGCAGCAGGAACACCTGCAATACTTCATCCTAAAGATCGACCTTACAACGGTTCCACAACACAACTTGCTCTGTATTAGTTTAGACCATAGCGGTCTTTTCAGACCTGATGCACTTCCAGTCTAATGTAACCCTTCCTCCCATGCTCACTTGATCTGTGAGCTTTAATTATCTGTCCTCAAGATTTTCCTTATATCAACGTGGGTTTAAGTCATTGAAAAATAAAAGGGTTTGAAAGGTTTTACTGTACTCTTGTACTATTAAAAGTCTTATTTTTCTAACTCATTCTGTGTGACTTTTTAAAACTCAATAATTACAACCGAAAAAAAATTTCTCCTTCATATGCCAGGCGAGTTGCTTGTATTGCCATGGAGAAGACCAAACAGGAGCAACAAGCCAGCTGTACTTGGTTTGGAAAGAAAAAAAAGCAGTACAAAGACAAATATTTGGCAAAGCACAATGCAGGTATGAAAAAAAAGACACGAGTATCTTTAACAGCTTATATTTTTCACAATCTAAACTTTGCCCCTAATTGTTCAGCTGGCACTGTTACATAAACCTAATGAGGTACTTAGGAATATATAAGCAAAATTCTAATTATTATTACATTATTACGCTGCTTCTTCTTTGCTGTTTAAACATGTAGCTTAATCAGTGAGAGGCAAGCAACAACATAAATGCATCATAATATATCCTAATACAGGCTATATATGCACCAATTAAATAATATAAATCTCTATTTTCACATTTCTTCTTACCTGTGCAATCTTTCTGTGACATCAGAGCTCACCATGTATCAGTGCTACAGAATTTATGTTTCCTTAAAACTAATTTGAAAATCTTAGAAAGTCAAAGAACAATAATTGTCACTTATAGTCCTTAATTCACCATCACATTTAAGGTGTTCACAGTTAAATATAAAATTACTTGTTACCCAGAAACCCTTTATAAGTACAGATTGGAAGCTTTAACTTGTTTACTTCCTTTTGCTGGTTTAACATTCTATTTGGTTTAATATTTCCACCCATTGCAGTAGACTAAACCATGTTTTACTAATTATGACCTTGAGAAAAAGTGTTGGGATTAAATTGGATTTTATGACCTACAGTCTTTGACAGTACTGGTTTTTAAGTATTATCAATTGCTTCCAGCATACATTCCCACAGCACTGCTGCTCCCTTCAGTTGTGTCAATATAACTTTCTGTGACCCTGCTGTTTACTGGATTAACTGAAAAACCACTTGACAAAAAAAATTGATTCTTTTTCTTTAAGGCAGATATATTTCTTAATATAGTTCACAGTGCAGGTATATATTTAATAATGTCAGCATGACAAAGCACAGCATGCTACAAAGGAATAAGCAAAGGAAAGAGGATGGCCAGAGAAGGAGCAGACAATTACTTCAGGAGTAAAACTAGCTCAAAGATTTTGTATCAGTTAACCCCTATGTGCTATGTGGTGCTCAGCTACCAGCTGGGGCTAACCCTGAAAGGAAGTAAATCTAGACTTCACTGTCTTGATGTAGGGAGTACATTTTGGAGAAGGTTGACAGCACTTTGAGTCACACAATTTGCTTGCCTTAGTGCTTGCCACCATCAGTGCTGTTAGCCACTTTACATCAGAGCACAGTGTTTGCCAAAAATTGGAAACATGGAATCATAGAATCAACTAGGTTGGAAAAGACCAAGTCCAACCGTTACCGCAGTGCTGCCATGTTGACTACTAAACCATGTCACTAAGGGCCTCATCTACACTGGTTTTGAACACTTCCAAGGGCAGTGATTCCACCACTTCCCTGGGCAGCCTGTTCCAATGCCTGACACATAAGGATTAAAAATTATGATAATGACAATTAAAAAAACCCGTTCTTTTCTGAATACCATCTGACACTTTCCTTTTCCCCTCAGAAGTCAACAGGTTAATGAAAGCACTGATTACAATCACGATTTCTTTTAGAAATATTTATTGATTTTCGTGTCCTTGAGGTACTAAAGGTGATGCCAGTAAAATTGCAGGGAATGATGCCAAATGTAGGATATAAAGAGGTTTGCAGAAATGCTATGGTGCTCACTTAAGTTTAAGGTGATATTAAATTTGTCTTCTCTGAACTACTCTTATCATGTCTGGTATTGTTAATCAGAAATACAGCAACACTGGCTTTTACAAGCCATCAGTGCATCTGTCTCAGAATAAAAGCAAGATTTTTCTCTTCTGTTATATCCAGAATAAGTGTGATTAACTTAGCTCTGAGAAGTCTAATCAAGATGTCAAAATGTTGCTCTTACAATAAAGTAGAATTTATTTCCCTTACGTCTTAGTATAAAATTCAGTAAATCGTTTAGCAGTGTGTAATCTATTTGGACTTCCATGTTATTTTTGTCTTAGGGATGAGACTGAATTGGGGTACTGAGAAATTATCTAGCACAATACTCCATAGTCAGCTAAGATTTGTGTGGCTAGCTAATGATTTGAGAGTGAGTATTTGCTGTGAAATATTGGGATATTACTGGAACTAGAAATTAAATTATTCTGCAAATCAAGCACAGTTTGTGAAGTAGAGGAAAATATTTCACTTACTTTTTACAATTAAATGCAAATATATTCTCCTTTACAAGAAAAATATCCTGTTTTTCTTTCCTCCATACTTGATATTAAAGTATTGTGTCTTTCAAGAGAGTTTCGCAATCATGCATCTTATTGTAAAGTCAGTTTTAAACCAAAGCCCACAGGAAAAAAAGAACTATTTTCCATTATTAATCTCACGGACATTTTTATAAATGCTCTAGAGATATACTGCAGTGATATCTAGATATATTTTTTTATTTTACTTAAGTATTATTGCAGGACTTCATAAAATAACAGTCTTTAGAATATACTAAAACTTTGCTTCATATTATGCATAATGCAGAAAATTACCAAGCTTTTATAAAATATGTTTATCATTTTTTAATGTGATTTATTTGCCTTGTGTTTAGACTATTGCATGGTAAAGTTTATTTTGTGCATATACTTTTTATTTTACTAATATATTACAAGCCATATCTCAATGACCCCTGTACATTTTTCATGCTGTCTTACTCCCAATGGCCTCTGTGCATGTAAGTAACCTGTCAAGTGACAATGCCTCTTTATTTGCTTCTTACTGTTTCCTTTCAAGATCTCCTTTTATTAGCTAGTAACACAGAAACATTAAATTTCAGTGTTTAAATGTGCCCTGTATTCCTTATCTTGTGTATTAAAAAATTAATCATTTTTCTTTTGCATTTGAAAACCCTGCAATCATTAGTGAAATCCATGTTTACTGAGACACATCTTCTCCATGCTGCTAGTTTGTGATGAAGGCATTAATATGTATCATTTCTGTTGTTTGTTCTTGTTGGGTTTATCTAACATACTGTGGTTTTGTTCATGAAGAAAAGAAAGGATTGATTTTTTTTTTTAGAATCATAGAATAGTTAGGGTTGGAAAGGACCTTAAGATCATCCAGTTCCAACCCCCCTGCCATGGGCAGGGACACCTCACACTACACCATGTCACCCAGGGCTCTGTCCAAAGTGGCCTTGAACACCACCAGGGATGGAGCATTCACAATTTTATTTTTTTTTAATTATTTATTTTCTTTAATGGGAAAAGATACTTGCAGGACTAGATAGTTAGAATGGTAAAACTGTTTAGCATGTTGCAGATCTTTAGCCCTTTCTAATATTAAAGGAGTTATTAATTAGTTTAAATATTGTGAAGCTGCAAAAAGGACTGTAGTAATAATTGCGTGTGTGTGGAATACAAGAAAAATATGACTAAATTCTTGCTTTTAGTATTTGGGAAAAGGTTGAAAGAGATTCCTTAGGATGAAATTCAAAATGCTTCAAATAAATTAGGAAATTTTCATATCTGTATCTTTTCAAGGTATTAAAGCTGAGTATGTCAGTTTGCTTGATGTGCAGTTTGACCAAACTGAAGTAGTTATACTTTTTCGCTTCAGTAAAAAAGACTGCCAGTGAATTGAAAAATCTGCCCTATAAAAAGAAATGCATTAAATTAAATCCTTTGCTGCTTTAACTGGGACTTTTGCACAAAAAGCCTGTACCTTCTGGTACACTCCACAGTCTTAATGCTGATCTTGGTGGCTGGAGACTTCTGGAGCAAGCAAACTAAAGCTTCCGCCTCTACTTTCCTACATGGTTTTGGACGGGGGGGAGGAATATATCCGGACTTATCCTAAAAGATGGATGGTATGTAGTAGAGGTTAATACACCAGCTTAGAAACACTCAGAGATCTCATACTTTAGATGCAGTCTCTCCTCCCTCCTTCTTATAGCATGCATAAATGCAGAACTGAAAACTCGTTCGTTATTCTGCTCACAATTGCTGATAGCTGTAAATTTTATAACTGTATTTAACAGCCTCCTGGCTTCTTTTTTCATTAGAATTCTGCAAGAACTACCAAAGATTATGTATTACTGGGCACAGGAGGAATAAGCTGGTTTTAATTAACAGAACTTGATCTGTCAGTCCTTGTATGCCTTGGCAATTGGCAATAGGCTGATGGGCATGATGGAATTCATCCAATTTCAACTGCAGTTGAAATTCTGAAATTGTACTTTTACAGTTTTTCCCTAAATATGGTGGAGGTTCTTTTATGTAATGCCATCACTTTTCATTAGAATTCTTCTTTCTGTCACAAGTTTTAAAAGCATGTCCATTTAACTAGCACACTTGTTTAAAGAGAACTCTAAGTACAATTAATGTGGTGGTAGTTTTGAAGAATAAATACCACAAAGTATTAAGACTCTTCTCTATGCATCAAAGTATTAGCACTCTTCTCTATACTTTTCTCATAAATCTTGTTAAAACATGACTATGAAAATATTCCTATCTTTAGTGTAAATAGATGTTCTCATATTGTATTCATGTTGGTCACTGTCTACTGATTTTTCTTTAGTACTGCAATTTCTTAGGAATGCAAAAATGAATGGCATGCCATTTTAGCTAATTTTTGTCGTCTGCTGAATACTGCATGAAAGAACATGCAAACTTTCCTGAGCATTTCAGTACCTTTTTTATTGCTTTTTAACGGTTGTTTTTTTATGAATAATTTTGTAAAAATTGCATAATGAAATGCTTTTATTTTCCATAATACATCACTTTGTATTATAAACCTAAACCTTGCTAAAATTATAATTTGTACTACAGTTGATTATTACCCTTAATATGCCTTTTTTTCTTATCCCTGTTGGGGTTTCTTTTGTGTTTTAGTGTTTGATCAATTAGATCTCGTCACATACGAAGAAGTAGTAAAACTGCCAGCATTCAAAAGGAAAACGCTAGTCTTACTAGGTAATTTTGAGTTATTATTCTGAACACAGTAGCATAGTTTTGAATCTTTTCTGGTGGAAAAATTATCATTCATTTTTGTGTTGTGGATTAGGTGCACACGGTGTTGGAAGAAGACACATAAAAAACACACTCATCACAAAACACCCGGACAGATTTGCTTACCCCATTCCTCGTAAGTAGCAATGCTCAATGTGTACTGCAAAATTCTTTGTATCATCCTTGACAACATACCTATTGTACTGCTATGTGTGTTCAGTTCTGCTGAGACGAATCCTGTCTTCAAGGTGGGAACTATGATACGACTGGGTACATTTCTTCTTTTTTGGGGTGGAAGTGTAGTAAGTAGCACCACGCATGTTTCTTAATATTCACAAACCTTCTTGTTAAGCACACCTGCCTCTAACCCAAAGATTTGTTAATTTAGAATGAAGGTTAAAACTTTTTTTTTTGTGCTAATTTTATATTTACAGTTCAGGTAAGACTGGAACAGCCTTGACATTTAAAACTGTGGATAGTTCCCGTGAGAAGACATATGAACTGGATTTTGAGGAAACCTTTAATGTGTTCCTTATCTGGATGTTTTACATTACTTTTCACAGCCTAGCCTTGAGGACTGGTATTACACTAAAATAACTTCAAGTTTCCAGAGATGATAATAAGAAAAAGAAAACACAATTAACTTTACTGTTTACAAGTGAGTTGTTATGAAGAACACTGGTGTGTTTTTCTTTTGTGACAACCTCTATCAATACAATCCAGGAACAGCATATCCTACTACATAATCTCTTGGAGATGCACTCTTTTTCCTCAAACTAGGCATTCTGAAACAAGAGTGTTCCAGCAGCTTTATCTGTCTGCTGTGTTTCAGGCTGACTTCAGAAACGTCATACATGCCTCAGAAGTGACATTGATGACTGCTATGCATTGATTTATTTTCTTTATACCTTGTTAGTGATTTACTCTAGAATGGTACATGCATGGTTTGCTACCTATGAGGATTTCATTGTTGCTAAAAAATATTATTTTTAAGAACTTACCTGCACACCTATTTGGAAACAGAAAAGGATTTTAGTTGGCTGCTGATTTTAGTTCCCCTGGCTTGTTTGCTAAGGAGTTACACGAAGACCAGTGCCAGCAGATGGAAAACAGAAAGACCTAGTAGCCCTTTCAAAAGCATGAGCCTTTGGATCACCCCAGCAGCAACGCTAAACTGCACTGTTTGTCACACTAGTGTTTATATCTAGACACTAAAATCCTAGATTAGACACTTTAAAAGTGCAGTGCCAGGAATGTTCAATAAAATTGTATATATATATAATATATATACAATCTTGCCAATACAGACAAGATTATATGGGGGGAAGGGAATAGTAACCCAGCAAATATGCTTTCAGTTTCAAAGAACTAAAACAAAGAGTAATAAATGCTTTACAGTACACTTTTCATCCGGTCTCTCTCAAGTACTAACTGTATTGCTGTGAGGAGGTAGAAGCTGAACTAGTGAGTTCACCTTCAAATACATATTAAAACAGACTCACCTAAATTGTGGCAGCCATGCCTTAGATTGCCTACACTAGGTTCCTGCTCACTCTGTGGTAGCACTGGAATTGTCTTACTGATTATATAAGGCTAAAAAGCCTAGACTGCAAATCAGCATGAAATTCAGGTGCTTAAGCGTCAGTATGATGTTTAGATGCTTGTTTTAGACATCACCTGACCTCCAGACCCACTCCAGAAGAGCAATGGCCTCCTTTAACTCCTCTGTTATATCTAGTAGTTCCTATATGTATATTTCAGACTTCAGGCATTTAGGGGATTTGAAATAGCACTTTATGCTGGTGTTTAGAGACTATATTAGTTTGTTGTTAGTGATATAAATAGGTCACATAAAATATATCACATACCCTTTAAGTATTATGGAAACCTGCTCTGTCTTTCAGTGGACTCTAGGTAATTGAATTTATTCTCTACAACTCTCAGGGATGGACTTCACTGCATTTTCTGCATTCTTTTACAAAACTCTGGTAGTAGTAGGTATATTTTGAAATAGGCCTTAAGTTGGGTATGGAGTTTTGGGGAGTGCTTTATGAAGAAAATATGCACCTACTGAAAACCTGATTGTAAAAATCATGTCACATACAGTAGTATTTAATTAAAAGGATTATTAGGCCATACATCTCTTATCACATAGGTCTGCAGAAGCAATATATTCAAAAGTGCATTATTGCTAAGTAGCTTTCATCTCTCTGGACCAGAAGTAATTAGGCCCTCACCCACTTTTTAGGCTTCCACTTTCACACTGAATAAGGAAACCTCACAAAAAATTAAGTAAAAAAAAAGGAAAATACAGACTTTTTTTACAAAAGAAAAAGGTGTGGGGGAACTACAAGAGTATGTAAGTTCAGTAGACATAGGGCAGCAGTGAGTAATAGAGTGATATTATATGGTTTATATAATCCGTTGTTCTTGCATTCCTTAAAATAATACCTATGATCTATAATGCATCTATAGAACTTTTCATCTTTGAAATATGCTGATTAATCCTCAGTACAATAATAGGTATAATTGAAAACAGAAGATGAGCTCAATTCTTTGATACCTTGTTTGAAATTATGGTAGGGGTTTTGGAAGATATGGGATTAGATTGGTAAGAGATGTGGTGTTTGAGATTTGTCACTGACATAAATATGATAATGGAAAAATATGAGAGAAAATCAGTTTGTGAGAGAATACTAGAAGAAAGAGAAGCAAGTGGATGTCAGCATGCCTGTGTGGGAAAGAGAAGCAGATGGCCTACAGAAGCACAGAATGGTTGACATCCCTGCCTCTGGAAATCGTCTGGTCCAATCCCTCTCTCTGCTTAAGCAGGGCCACCTAGAGCTGGTTGCCTAGGACCATCTCAAGGTGGCTTTTGAATATCTCTGAGGATGGAGACTCCATCACCTCTGGGCAACCTGCACCAGTGCTCAGTCACCCTCAGAGTGTAAAAGTATTTCCTTACATTCAGGTGGAAGTTCACATATTTTAGTGTGTGCCCATTACCTCTTGTCCTATCACTGAGCACCACTGAAAAGAGACTGCCTTCACCTTCTTTACACTTTTTTGGATATTTGTACTCATTGATGATAACCATCCTGAGCCTTGTCTTCTCCATGCTGAACAGTCCCAGTTTTCTCAGCCTTTCCTCATAGAAGAGATTCTCCAGTTCCATAATAGCCCTTCAATGGACTCTCTCCAGTAGGTCCGTGTGTCTCTCGTACTGAGAAGCCCAGAGCTGGACACGACACTCCAGCTGTGGCCTTACCAGCGCTGAGTAGAGGGAAAGAATTGTCTTCTGCATCCTGCCAATACTTTGTCTAATGCAGTCCAGGATACCTTTAGCCCTTTGCCACGAGAGCACACTGCTGGCTCGTGTTCAACTGAGTGTCTACCAGGACCCCCCTCAGGGCCTTTTCTGGATAGCCGCTTTCCAACTGGTCAGACCCCCACATGTACCAATGCATGGGGTTGTTCCTCCCAGTGGCAGCACTAGGCACTTCCCCTTGTTGAATTTCTTGAGATTCCTGTCAACCTGTTTCTCCAGCCTGTCAAGTCACTCTGGATGGCAACAGGACTCTCTGGTGTATCAGTCACTCCTCCCAGTTTTGTATCACTGGCATCCTTGCTGAGGGTGCACTATGCCCCATCATCCAGATCTTTAATGAAGATGTTGAACAGGCTTGGACCCAGTACTAGCCCCTGGAGTAAAATGGAGATGTTAATTGAATTGATTAGAAACTGTAAAAACTGTGGGATTTGGCCTTTTTTGCTGTTGAAAGCAGCTGATAGGATCTGATAGTCTCAACCAAGTAAAGGTTATTTATGAGCTTCTGTTCTTACTCTGTTACCTTTTCATTTTTACCTTTTCCACATCCCTTATTCTCCTGCTTTTCCCAGCCTCTGTCATTCTGCCTACCTCAAGCTCATGCTTCATGGTTCTATGTGTGATTTGACGGGTCATCATTCAGCAAATAAATATTGATAAACAAAACAAAATGCCATATACAAGCCTAATATTGCTTTTGTACTAAAAATGTTTTGTGTTTTCAGATACAACCCGACCTCCAAAGAAAGATGAAGAAAATGGGAAAAATTACTACTTTGTATCACATGACCAAATGATGCAGGATATATCAAACAATGAATATTTGGAATATGGCAGCCATGAGGATGCAATGTATGGGACAAAACTGGAAACAATACGAAAGATCCACGAGCAGGGACTAATTGCAATACTTGATGTAGAACCTCAGGTAACCATGAGAAGTATATGAAAATGGGACTCATCACAAATCAACCTTATTTTATTGAGATACATTTATTGGTTGCACAGTAGATAAGTAATGTATACAGTAATATGAAACAAAAACCCCTGCACCACCAAGGTATGAATTTGTGAAGTAGAATTCTGGTTGGGTTAGAAGAAAAACAGCAGAAACAAGTTAATACTTTAGCTTGGTGTGCAAACACTGTAGCTTGAAAATCTACTTACCATGTAACTTTTTACTATATTAGCCTCATGTCCAGTGAAATGTATCTAAACAAGTGATTGTCATTGCCTGCTAGCAGTAATGTTTTAGATATTTCAAAAATTTCTCTTTGAAGCTGTTACAGATGGTAATCTTGCTCCTGACTGACTCTTGGCTCCATATCACTATTGAACATGGTCAGAAACCAATATTAATCCTGTTTGCAGAGGGACCAGACCAGTGTTGTTACTTCATAAACTCCTTTCTGTGCTGCGGTATTAGACTTTTCAGAAGAAGGCAGGAAGGAAAATCAGGCTCCAAAGAAACATTAAGAGATTGTTCATTCCTTATATAGAATCTTCAGTGGAAAATGCTGATACATTTCCTTTGTTACAACCAGGTAGTCATGACTTGCAATTCACAGGGATGCATTTGTATGTTTTGTTAAGTGGAACAACATGAATATGGACAAACATGATGTTTATGTTATTCTACAATACTGATGGAAATGGGAGGAAAGACAGAATTGTTACCAGAAATTTGCTGCCCTCTTTCTTTTTTGTGAATGGATTCAGGAACTTCAAATTCTTTAAGAATTTCATAACAGAAATAAGATACCTGACTAAAATATTTAGGACTGTTCACATAATACGCTGGTGTGGTGCTGTTCTGAAAAATAAAACCCCATATTTAACAGTTCTCAGGGAGAGCAGCATTTATGCTTACTTGAAATGGAGCAGCTAATAAAAGCAAATTCTATTGATAAACCTTTTCAACTTGCATTATTCAGAAACATCACAATTCTCAGAAGCCACTTCAATCTTTCTTAGCATGCATTTACATTTGGTAACAGCCACCTTTGGTACACTTCCTCTACCATGTCTATAGGAATCCTCTTTCTTAACTAGCTTCCTCATGCATCCATCTTAGCTCAGTAAGACCAGCCTGTCTGTGGACTTATTCCTAGTTACCTTACACCACTTGCCTTTTTTCCCTTAGGTACTCTTAGTTGTGTGAGTTTTGACTTTCATATATGGGATTTATCTCTCTGGTTTGAGCATGTTGGCATAGATAATATACATAGGTCAGTTTCAAGCAGCAGAGAGGAAAACCTCTTTAGCTTGGGAAAAGGGTGGATTGTGGATAGTCTGTTTGCTTGTTTTAAAAAGAAAACAAACTTTGGAAAATACAGGAAGTAGAAGGAGCAAAAGACTGGCCTTTAGCCTTACTTCATCTTGTCCATCCATGTGAGTTCAGCTGATGTACATTTATTTCCTTTCCTGTGCTTCAGTCTAGCTTGGATCTGTACCAAAGTTTTACATATGGCAGCTCTGAGTGTCACTCAGTTAAATTATGACTGAGTCAACTTCTAATGATAATTCTTTTCTTTTGTATAAATTTGGTTCAGGGCATTGGTGCTGCATTTACTGCATCAGTGCTATGCTCACTTTTTAAAAACTTCACTCACATCATATTTTTATTTGTTTCAGAGAATAATAATGAAGAGTGGGTAGAAAAACTTAGAAAAAAATGTAAAAAAAATATATTCTAATTGGTATTTATTCTAAAATACAGTTGGCTCTTTTCCCCATTTATGGCATGACTAAATATTTTTACCTGTTAATCATTCAGTTTAAATGCAAATGGAATTCTTGATCTTTGAGACTGTATGGGAGGAGCCTCTCTGAAAATGCTAAAACTTTTATTGTCTTGAAAACTTACTTAGATTAAGGATAAAGATACAGTTCAACCACCAAAAATGTAAAATAATGCAATAAGCTAAGTTTCTGTATTACAAAGGTCTTGATTCTTTTTCATTTAAAAACAAATACCAATGTTGGTAAATCATGATTTTATACCTTTTGCTTGTGCGACTAAACTTGTTTCATATTGATTGTTGAGGGATTCTTCTAAAGTATCTGATTTTCTTTTTTCACCCAGGCATTGAAGGTCCTGAGAACTGCAGAGTTTGCTCCTTTTGTTGTTTTTATTGCTGCACCTACAATTACCCCAGGCATTAATGAGGTATGGCATATTGCAGTCTAATGTCTTATCAGAGGCAGAATTAAGGATGAGATTCAAATACGCAGATAAGCCTCTTTGTTTCCTTGTCTGTAAATTGAGAGGTAGAAAGACAGCTGTATGGCAGCATTATTAAATTGATTGAGAGATATTTATTGTTTAGTAACAGATTTTTCTAATTTGAAATTCAAACTTCAAGTTAAAGGTTCCATACAATGTATTCTAAAAACACATATTCTTTTATTTCATTCCCTAGCCCAGAGACCTGCTTCCAAGTCCTTCACAAATTATTAGCACAAATTACTCAGTTCTGACTTGCAATGCTAGCACTAAATCACAGCCTGCCTGAACTGAAGAAATGGATGTGCGTGACTGTGCTGACATCCCACCTTTATCTTTAGTATTTTTTCTATACAGCAAACATATGTGTGAGAAATAAGCTGGTTAGTTTCAGAGACTGTTCTCTAAGAATTGGAAGCTTTGACTAAAGGGTTAATTGCTTCTAGAACAATGTTAAGTATTCATGGAGGTCCACATCCTGAATTTCTGGCATTATTTCTATAGAGTATCCACTCTGCAGATTATTACTGATATCAAAGATGTTATCAAGCAATTCTGGATTTAGAGCTCACAACAGGGCAAACAGTATTTATATGAACACTTTATCTGCTCAGCCTTTTTTAAGCCATGATATTAAGGTATTTAATCAATTGGATTTGACCATGAATCTGTTCCAAGTCTCCTACATGTCTCCTTGATCATGCAAAAATAAACTCAGAATCCCTGTTTCTATAGAAATGTAACTACAATATCATAAGTATGAAACTGAAACATTACAGCAGAGGCTTGCAGGAAAATAAGGAACAAGACAAACGTATTAAATGCCAATACCCTGAATGATTATTAAAATAGTAAGTGGAGAGTTAAAAACATTGGTCTTGAGCTGCAATTTTACTGGCAGCTGAGGCACTCTACTAGTTCACTGTTGCTGAAGGGGCTGATTCTCTCCAACTTGCTTCTGGGACACGTACTGCCACTCTGCACTGGCCATGGCACATACCAGATCCTTTAGTGAGCTACTTTAGCTCTAAATGGGATTTTTTGTCAGTTTTGAAGCATCTCACAAAGGCTCTGACAAGCACCAATGCCAGAAAAAGCATTCATTGTATGTTATGGACCCATACCCTAACTGGTAAATGTCATGAGCGTATAGATGAAGATATCTCAAGATATCACAATCTGCAGTGCTAGTGAAGTGACCGTTTGTCCAACTGCAGGTGTTGATGTATGCTGTAAATTAGTACAATCTTGAGAAAATACTAAAATTTTGTATTCTACACTGACTTTGCCACTGTGCAAACAAATGGCATGACAGCAGTTAAAAAAAATAACTGTTCTTAAGAAAACTAACTGTTCTTAGGATGTGTCTGGCAAGCATTGTGCTTATAGCAGTGTTCAGGCAGCCAGGTACCCTGCGGAATTATCTGACTGCCTGGGTATATTGCCTCCATTCCTGTGTCTCAGCTCCCACATAGTATTACTTGCCCTCACTCACCTGCCAGTAGCACTTAACTTTTAATCTTCCAGCTGTAGGATATAATACAGAGATAATTTGGGGCAGTTCATCTGAAGCAGAAAATGTTTTCTATGGTACGCTGGGAAGAAGACAGAAATGTACCTCTTATAGTAGTGGTGGGGAACTACTTCTTCATGCCAAAGAAATATATGTAGAAGTATTATGTTCTAAATATTTGCCTTTATGCTGTGAGACTGTCTTTATTTTAAGCTTTTGTGACTAAAGTCTCTTCAAACAGGGTTTCACTCAGGCACATGAATTGAACTGAGGCCATGCTTATTAAGCATGCTAATTTATGGAATCAATTAAGGAAAGGGAGGGGCAGGAAATCATAATAGGAACAGACCTTACCCACATAGAGGATCCTATTTTCCAAGGTTTACTGGCCTGCATGAAGGAGATATGCAAACTGTGTCTGTGTGTGAGCAGCCTGCAAGGCAGCAAACAAAGGTGGAGAGTGTGTTCCATATTTCCCATTCATGCTTCCTTTTTGAAGAGGTTCATTTGCATAATTAGTATCCCTTTCTGTTTATCCTCTTATCCTGCTGTGTTTATTTTACTTATGCTTTTTGAGAACACTTCTGTAAATGACTATCCTTTTTCCCCCCTTATGTTTTCTTAAATTCATCTTTGCTTTTCTTTTCATTTTCTCGCGCTCGTACTAATTGTACATAGCTGCCAAAATGGTGCAGAAAATTGCCTGTAAGTACCAGCTAGGGGTGGACAAGGTAGTCGTGGTTATTTCAGTAGTTTTAGAATGTAGATATGCTTGTTCCCATATAACGTTACTTTTGCCATTGAAATAAAAAATTAAAGTAATGATGACTTCAGATACCTGCAGTAAAATCATCAGCATAAGATTTCTGCTCCTACAGCTGTAGATCTGAACTTCGTGGTAAAATCAGTGCAGAGGCCTGACCTTAAAAGTATCTCTCTTGAGACACTTTAGCTTGTCACAGACCACACAAAGTATCTCAATAATCAAGGACCACACAGCAAGAGGTAGGAGACAAAGTATTATGCTTTCTAACAGAATACATAGAATCATAGAATAGTTAGGGTTGGACTATGAGCAATTCTGCAAAGCACAAAACCAATAAAAACAATATACGAAGTCTCCCAGAGTGTAACCACCTGTCTAATCACAAAGAAAGCTTAAATCAGATTATTTCTGTGCTAAAACAGAGAGAAGAGAGGATATCAGGAAACAATGGAGTAGTTCCTCTTTCCTCCAGCTGTTTTTTACTCACACTGCCCAGGCAGCAACACATAGGATTTGACAGGCTCCACTTTTTTTGATCTAAATCTTTACTGAGCCGTGTGTAAATCTTTATTGAGCCAAATTCTTCTGAAATTTAGCTGTGCATTCTCCCTTCCTACCACCAAAGAATAAAAGTGTATTTTCTCAAGAACTGTGCATTGCACCAGCTGTTTAAATTGAGGAGAATTTCTTTCTGTTGAAGCAAAATTGGCAAAGGCTCGATGGTATGTTTATACATTATTCACAGCCTTAGAAGGGAATATTAGTAATTTGTTAGGCTGTGCTTTGGCTGTCACAAGTGGTAGCTATTGGCCTATGTACTTTAAAGGCAAAAAATAAAAAAGAAACCAGCCCTCAGATACTAAAGGTACTACTTGCAGCCATTATGTACAGGGAAGAGATTTCATAGATAAAAGCCATGTTTCACTCCTTTCTGTCCCACCTACGATGGAGAATGAGAGAAGATTAGCCTGTTACATGAGAGCTGAGGAAAGAAGAAAAGACAGATATGTTCTGCTCCCAGATGTGGAATTAATGAAGTTGTGGCCACTTGTTTGTTTGTCTGCAGCTGGCTGAACATTTCTGTAAATATCTTTCTTGACACTATTGAGAGCACAAATGATGGAGAATATTCCTCTTGGAGAATAATCTGAGGTGTTCTCTATTCAAAATTTTATTCAGAAATTTTAAAGAAATTGAGAGGATCTCACTACAGCAAAAATTTTGAGGAAGTGTTAACTTCAAAGATGCATTTAAGACTTACACAGAGGAAACAGCAAAGTCTGATGTGGTTTTGAATGTACAAATAGATACAAAACACAAACACAGGTGAAATTTGGTCACAGAATAGCACAAAAATCAAGAACTGTAATCTCTTTTTGCAAAACTTGAGAAAGTTTGAACCTATTTGAAAACTGCTGCAATGGCCTTTGTCAAACTTACTACTGCCCTTAAAAGTTTATGAAAGAAGTAATGTTTTACATTTCCAACAGACTAGGAAACTTAGATATTCCAAAATACAGTAAAGTTAGATCTAAGAGAATCTAAGACAGAAAAATATTAAAAAAACAATTTTTTAAACAGTTTTGTGACATCTATATGTACAAGATAAAAATTAGTATTCAGTCTTCTTTATGTACCAGCTGAGGTTTTCTTAAAGTGAGATCACTATAAATTTTTAAGATTTTTATTGTCAGTCACAGTAAGACAGATGCTTTACTGAGAAAAGTTAATTCTCATACTTGTATGTAAAGATGACATGGGAAATCTGAATAGCATTTAAAAAGCTACATAGGACTTAACAGTTCTGAGGTTTCATGGGGAGTTTTCAGGTACTGTTAGCCTTGTGCCATGAGATTAAAACTCTTTTATAGGTGCAATATGATTTTGTTAAGACTGGATTTAAACATAAAATAAATCTTAGCTAGATGTATTTAAAGCACTGGAAATATTCTGCTTGACAAGTATGGTTTTATTTTCTTTGTAGGTTAATGTAAGCAGAAAAGTTTGGATCCTGTGCTGATATAAATTGATGTCTCTTTTGGAATCCATGAGAAGCTGGCAGTGTACCTAACTAGGTTTTTGGCTTAATGACACTAAGCCATATGAAACACTGCACAAAAATATTTAATATTAGTATTGATCCATATTGTTCAATTTCTTAACAGAAGAAATTGTATTTCCATACACTAGTATTTTCTATGGAAGTTCCAGGAATCGCTGGCAATGCATAATGGTCCATGTAAGGAGCATCCCTTGGACAGAGTGCATGTGAGGGATATTTGTCTAACCTGGAATGAAATTTATAGTGATTATCATGTGAAGGAGAATATCCTCCCTCCCCCAGTTTGAGGCTGCAGCTTCTGGAGAGAAGCAGAACTGTAACTTTGGTAACAGAACTTCTCCAGAAGTGGCTGGTTTCATTGCTATAGGGAAGGAGAACTGTCTCAATGCAGGTTATTCTCTTTAGAGGACCTGAAAGCCACTGTTCCATAGCTACTTGTCACTATAATTGCAAATACTTGGAAGCTAAAACAGAAAAAAAGGGAAGGCAGGGATTCTTTTATTAGATGGATTAAATAATAATAATTTATTGTGAAAACAGCTATGGGCACTATATCCGTACTTCCTGGAGCCTAAAACTCTCATAATGAAGTGTATCCAAATTGACTGATCAAGTAGGATGATCCTATAGATACTACAGAGCAGCAGGAGTTTATACTGTTCAAACCTATGGGGTGGAATGGACTTGATCACTTTCCTGTGACTATTTCAAGGTTCACAAAAGCAGCAAATTACTTTTTTACTTCTGTTTGATTATTTTTTCATTTCTAAGGGAATTTGCAGGAAGAAAGTTCAAACTTGTAAGTGCTGCAGAGCATTAGAAAGAAGCTGTTTGCAACCCTGATCTCTCAGAAAGGCAGACCTCACTAACAAAGCCTATCACAGTAGCATTGCTGGCTGCATGGAGTCCAGCAGCGCACCCATAAAGCAGGATGCACTTGTTTCTGTGAGGACATTGACACCGAGCCATGGAGAGCACCAGTCTGCTGTACCTGCCCTTCTTGAGCATGGACTATGTGGTTTGTTCCTCATGATCTCACACTAGGAGATGCTGGGAATGGCATGCTCTGAAATAGGAACCAAAAAGTAACATGGGTTGAAAACTTCCGTATCAGAAAATTATTATTAAAGGAAGTAGGCCCAGAAGACTGATGCTGAACAGAAAACATTACCAAAATCAGGAACAGCTGATACCTGACAATATACCTGCCCTGTTTCTCATGTTCTTACCTGGCCATAGGCCATGTTTGTGCTCATACTTGTGCACTTCATACATTTTATTCACATATGGTGTCTGCTGCTCATGTCTGTGCTGCTTTTCTAAGCTTCCATCCTCTCTGCCTTCCTTTGTTAACACTAGACTCGTGTTTTGTCTCAGTATTAATATCTGAGTGCTGTTTGAGTGTCAGCTTCAAGAGAGAAATAGTGTCATTTCTCCCGTGCAATTTCCATAGATAGAGGTGGGAGATCTAAACCACCTAGACCTCCCTAAGGCTTTTTTTCCTGTTTCCTTCTCTGTAAGTAACAGTTAGAAAGCTGGTTTAGAAGCATACAAAAGGATCCAACTTCTCTCTCCCATTTTCTTTTCTGACCACCAAACAGGATGAATCTCTTCAGCGCCTGCAGAAGGAGTCTGAAATCTTACAGAGAACATATGCACACTACTTTGACCTAACAATTATCAACAATGAAATTGATGAAACTATCAGGCACCTGGAGGAAGCCATCGAGCTTGTGTGTACAGCCTCACAGTGGGTCCCAGTCTCCTGGGTCTACTAGACCAGTCATGAGAGAATTGAAAAGAAAAAAATCTGTCATTACTGGGAACCACCTCATACATGGAAAACCTCTTCGTTATTGACCTTGTGTCAACAGGTCTTGGGCCCTAGAGACTACCTAGATGTAGTGTGACCTAAAATATAATTATTGTCATGTCCGAATAGATAGGAGGAGGGGGAAAAAAAAAATCAAACACTAATTTAAAGAGACAGTATCTTTTTTTTAATCATTTCTCCTAAACTTTAATAAAATGTATCTTTAAATATATGTATTATTCAGTCCTTTGGAATGTTATATTTTTGGAAATCATAGCTTTTTATTTCAAGGGCCCCTAAAAACTGCACAAAATAGATGCTGCTTTCTATAATCTATTTTAATAGTAATAATAATATGATTCTGTTACCTTAACTTGGGGGTGGAACACTACATTCTTTTTAGAGTCTGATTTTATGGATTGGAATACTTCGCTTTCCTTTATTTATTTGAAGTAATTAGTCTAGTGGTTACGAAACAAATTCATAAATTTTAAAGGCCTTTTTTCGCTCTTTTTTTTTTCTAGGATAGCATTTTTAAGTACTTTTGTGTAACATCCAGATAATGTGATACTGTCTCTTTGAAGAACTCTGTAAAACTTAGAAATTTGAAATTGGGTCTTGACTCTTAATGCATGTGGACAGTCGCAAGCGTTCATGCCGTTGGTGTATCTGTGTTGATAAAACCTGTAACCTACAGCAAAGTACATTCCGTTCATGGGAACACGTACCCAAGGGAATAAAGTAAAATATTATTCTGACTAAGTTGTAAACCTATGCACATCCCTTGCATTTTGGGCAACTTTATAAAAAAAAAGGAGAAAAAAAAACAAAACTGATTTTTATTAATAATAATCATGTAGTGAAATGTGTTTGTAATTTTGTCTCAATTTAATTTGTTGTAAGGTGGGAGGGGGCAATTACTGGTTTCACCATTTCAGATCCGTGTTGTCTGAGAGTATTAACGTTTTAATTAAGTTTAAGCAAAGAAATGCTGATTTTTAATATGTATGTAATTGTTTAAAAATGCACACATTTTAAAGGAAAATACTGTGCAATGAAGAAACCAGTTTAGGCATTGCGATAAACTGACTATTCCAAAAGACTCATCTACAACAGCCCTGTAAATTCCTTCAAAAATGGTAATTGACTCTACAGTCTGACCAATTTTTTTTATTTTAAATATACTTCCTTTTATGTGTTCAACAATTAAATGCTTTTGGGTCCTTCATTTCATTGCAGGGAGTTTCAAGAACAAATCAGCGGCTCATGCAGTAAGCAAAGGTTTCTTACAGTCCGTTAAGGGAAGGCCCTTGGAAGGGCACAGCCTGCAGTGTGTTCCAGGGGCTCTGCTCCACCTGTACAACCACAAGTTAAACTAATTTAGAATTAAGAGCAGAGCCAAGTAAGAAAATTTAACTACGTGCTGACCTGGTGTTTTGTTTCCCTTCTTCATGCTCTTACTGGCCCAGATGCTTTGCATTTTTTCCTGAAAATGGCTACCAGGAGCAAGCATTGACACCTCTTTTTAGGTGTCAGAAATGCAGAGTTCCTTAAAACAATTTATCTTCAAAGCTTGGTCGGTGTGCTGTTGTGTAGTATGAAGTTTAGTGTTTATATTAAAATGATACAGTGTCCTCAAAGGATTTATCCTCAGAGGTGAACTGTCAGATGAAATTGATCTGTGGGCTGTTCCAGTTGTTTAGCACCACTGCACATGTAATCAGAAAAAGTTCTCACAGTTCAACTTTTATCATAGGGGTAATTATCTGAAACTGAACATGAGCTTGCAGTGTGTGCTCGCAGCCCAGAAAGCCAACCATGTCCTGGGCTGCATCAAAAGGAGCGTGACCAGAAGGTTAAAGGAGGTGATCCTGCCCCTCTACTCAGATCTCATGAGACCCCACTTGAAATACTGCATACAGTTCTGGTGTCCTCAACACAGTGACATGGAACTGTTGGAACAAGTCCAGAGGAGGGCCACGATGTATGAAGACAGGCTGAGAAAGTTGGGGCTGTTCAGCCTGAAGAGAAAGCTATGTGGAGACCTCAGCAGCCTTCCAGGTATCTGAAGGGGGCCTGTAAAGATGCTGGGGAGGGACTCTTCATTAGGGACTGTAGTGACAGGACAAGGAACAGTGGGTTTAAACTTGAAGAGGGGAAGTTCAGTTAGATATAAGGAAGAAGCTCTTGAGGGTGGTGAGGGACAGGTTGCCCAAAGAAGTGAATGCTCCATCCCCGGCAGTGTTCAAAGCCAGATTGGACAGAGCCTTGGGTGACATGGTTTAGTGTGAGGTGTCTCTGCCCATGGCAGGGGTGTTAGAACTAGATGATTTTAAGGTTCTTTCCAACCCAAACCATTCTATGATTCTATCATCATATAGCACATGGGTTGCTAATCTTCTGCTTACTCCTACTGCAGGTGGGGTAATCAAATCTCTGTTCCTGTAAAATCCTTAGGCAAAGTCTAGGTCTAGCTAGGGCTCCTAGCCAGCCAGATCAGGCAAGGTGCTTGTCTTGTGCAGCACCCACAGGTCAGCTTACAGCCTGGAGCACAGAAGGGAGGTTGGTTCATCACTTTACCTCACCTGACTGCATCCCAAAGCAAGTACTGTAACAGGTTCCTTGAGCTTGTGGTTTGTGAAGTGCTGGAAACTAACTGATGAAAAACAATCTGTGTGAGCCTTGGGTAAGCAAGCCAGCGTGTAAAAAAGAACCTATTGGAGTAGTGATAGCTGCTCATGTGGTCTGAATTTAGCCCCTGAAAAGGGGGATAGGTGCAAACTGTGAACTATTTAGTGAGTAAGAGATAATTTTTCAAGTAGTTGTGTTGTCTCATTCTAGTCCTGGATGAACCTTATCAGGTGTTCCTGTAGATCAGCTGTTGCAATAGTAGTATGACATGCTATCTGAGCTCATCGAAGTGACAGATTCATTCACTCTGAAAACTACCTCTTTTCCCAGTAAAGCACAAAGGTGGGACAACCTACTACTGAAAATCAAGCAGTGGAGTGTTTCTGATGTTAGAAATACAAATTTCTTCTCTGGTAAGCACTGGTATATGACTTAAGTGACACATTCTTCTTCTGAAATGTTTATGACATTAAACAGGTAAATAATTTTGATAATTTGGATACAGTCCGCCATAAATGTTTTGACTACATACTTTTGACTCTGTTAAAGTGATTTCTTGGAGTTTCTGTGTACCCGTCCTATAAGAAAGAAAACTCATAATTCCCATAAGGGTGCTTCTGCCTTATATAGATGACAATAAGCAGTGATTCAATGTAACTAATACACTTATCTTAAGTGGAGCTACCATTCAGTTAATATTACACAGTAGAAAGACTAACTTGGAGTGCTCTGTTTCTTTGATTCCTATGTATAGCCTTTTATCAAGGGACAAAAACTGTAAAAGCAGATCAGTTAGCATACTGTCCTGTCTCCCCTTTACCATAGACTTGTTTTCCTTGTGAGAACCTTCAGTAGCAAAAGACTAACTTGGAATGCCCCCTAGGCTTTAAGTACAGCTGAACCAGGCACCCCTGTGAGTTCTGTGAACTGGTTCCAGCACAGTCCCAGCAAGCACAGAACAAGCCCAGGGACTTCTCAGTCTGCCCAATGCACACCTTCTCTCCCTTCTGCCTTGCCCAAATCCTTCTGATGCATCTCTGTTATTTGTGTGGTATGTAGAGGGCAAAAGGCTGCCATAAATTCAGCTAGAAGCTTCCCTTGCATAGGGAAGACTCATGCAGGTATAGAGTTAATGTTACAATATTTCTATTTTTTTTCCAATCCCCAACTGGAGAAGCATCCTCCTAGTGTTGTAAATATCACTGCATAATTTAGTGCATCTCTTGGACTTCTCTAAATTCATGCTGAATGTGACCTCAGAAGCAGCCCTGGGATTTGGAAGAAACAAATATTTCTGTTTGCCCCTTTTATACCTTATTTTTGTACAGGGGTTCATAGATTTGTAAAGAAAACTTGGTCTTATCAGTATGCTGCCTCTCAGTCTGACTGATGCCTGTGATTTCAAGGTGTTAAAGTTAGTCCAATAAATGTTCATCAACCTCTGCTTCCATTTACTTAATAAAAGTACACTAGGTTATGCAATGTCTCAGAGTGGTAAGATTATTGTATGGAAATGGTAACCTAGTTTAGAGAGTCCTGGACACTGTCATGCAACTATTTAAAATCAGAGGGACATTTTTAAACTCATCACTAAAACTGAGTTCTTCAGTATGTTTTAGCACTGGTTATCTTTTTATTTGATTTGGGTCAAGAAAGATACTGTGCCACTAGCCTCTAAGTGAAAATATTGCTACCTACTACAGAAACTTCATTAGTAAGGTTACTCAGTTGATTTTGAAATGACAACATAGAAGAGATGTTACAGCACGAGCAGCATTGAACTGGAGTGTATACTTGAAGAACTTGATACCAGAGCCATTAGGGAAAATTAATGCACAGGTTAACTTCACTATTTGTTCCACTTTTATTCTTTTCTCTAATGAAATTATTTATTATTTAAACAAATACTTGGAAATACTGCCAAAGTTCATGTTTTTTTGTAAATCTAGATGCAGTTCAGGGCCCATTCGCTTCCACTGCAATTAGTTCTCAACATCTTTAATGAAAGCAGTTAGAACTCAATTTGGTGCTTTAAAATACTTGTAGAAAAGGAATTGTGAAAACTGAAGGAAAAGTACATTTCTTGACTGACTCGAGTCATCTGTTTTTGTAAGTTAATCAACAGTATGAGCTAAAGCAGATACCACAAAAAGTCTTTCTCTTTGTAAAGCACATTCATTTTCTTAATAAGCCTGTCTCAGACTAGCTTCTCCACTACTTTTAATGAGCTAAGAAATACTCATAACTCTTACCAAGGAGACTGCTGCACATTATGTCATATAGTCACATATCAGTTCCTGCACAACAGGAAATACATCATAGACAAACAGGGCAGAAGTAACTTCTCATGAGTGAGTGTGCCTTGTGTGCATACCATGATTTTTCTACTTGCTGATACACACAGTTAGTGCAGCTACAGTAATTTTTACTTTCTCCCCCATAAGTGATTTTTAGCAGTCATCCAATCCAATGAAGGCTGGATTGGACTGAAGCAAATACAGGCTCTTTTTGACTTCTTATGATTCAGCCTCAGAGTTAAAGGCTTTTAAAGACTCTTTCCCAGACCTGTACAATACATAAATAATCAATTCTTACCTTAATTATGGGAAATATGTTTCACATCCCTGTAATCCAATTAAGATTTTAGGCAGTTAGAAAGTTAATTGCTTTTCATGTAGTCTTAACACCTTTCTAAGAAAAAAACAAAGGGGAGAGAGCATGTATATGCACATTCAGGCATTCTGCTGTATCTCTTCTTAGCAACTGCCACGGGAAGATCAATAACAAGTAAACTGAATCTGGCCACCTCTCTACGATGTGTGTTATGATTAATGTGTAACTTGAGCCCGGTTTTGTGTTGTGGAAGAGAACTGAATTAGTAGCACATTCCACACTTTGTCCTTGCAAGAGTTCATGTTAGTATTAGCAAAGTCATTCCAAATTTTCCCTTATCAGTAGCTAATTTTTCTATCTGCATAAAGAAAATACCCAAGGGGAAGGGAGGAATTTGATTATTGTAACTCATCTTGAAACTGAAACATGAGTCTTTTTCTCCATTGCCGGCCATTCAAATGGAGACTTCTTCACTGTTTTTCACTAGATGTTTGTGGTAGACCAAGTCCTGAAAATAGCAGGGATAACATGTGGATTGTGCTGAATGTCACAGTTAACAAAGACGGGGATATATCAAAAGCATTAATTTTTGGACCCCAGTCTAGGGCAACAGTCAACAGCAAAAGCCCAAAACTTAAAGCAACAGAAAACATTTTACTAAATAAAATTAAGCGTCTTTCTGGGCACCAGAGATCAGAAACAAGGTGACAGCGACCAAATTCAATCCACAGATCAAGGCAGTCTAAGCTCAGACTTTAATTAACAGGTTTTCTTCCTCTTGTCATTTGAAAATCCCCAAACCTTACATAAGTAATCCACATGCTTTCTTCAAGAGTTCATAACCGACCCTGTTTGGATTTGTAAGGTACCTGCTAATAGAAATTAAACATGACTGAATGAACAAAGAGAAGGCCAAGTTGTTTACAAATAAAATAAATAGACAAAGATTGAGAAATAAAGCAACAGGTTTGAGAACATGAGAACTGTGCTGGACTCCAGGAGTCATCTGCTGTGCAAGATGGGGTAAGTCACTGCATTTCTCCCTACATAAGCCTCCTACATTGTGCTTGCTATCTGTTTAGGTTGCAAGCCATGTGGATAAGGACTTGACATTCAACATGTGTTTTAGTGTCAGGCATAGATAAGGCTGTGAGATTACACCAGAACATACAGATATTAACAACTCTTCCACTGCTTAAAGTTGATGGGGAGGCTGAACATTCCCTTGAGCAGCATTTGCAGGCATGCTCCATGTAAGGTAACTCATCAAAGATTTACCCCCATCACAGTAACATTCAGTGCACAAATCTGTTTCAGTAGGTGCTGTAGATACAGGTGTGATGTTCACTGTGTGCCTAAAGGACAAGCAGGTTTCCACCATGAGATGTACTTTAATCAGAGGTATTAAACACTAGCTCTTTTAATACTAAGCTGCACAGGCAGCATCCTGAGTAAAAGCCTCCATTGACTGAAGACTGAGAGATGACAAATTCACAGGAGTGGAAAGGAAGCTGCCCACAGAGCTTAACTGCGACTTCACAGACTGTGGGATGTAGATAACTTCATATCTGTTGCTTGTAGCATTTTGTGGTTTATTTCCAGTTTCAGGGCTTTTGGCCTTGTTTTTTTAAACTGTCTTGTCTTCTCCAGTGTGACAACAACTGCAATGCTCCTTCTACAGTTGCTGTGTCTGTCTCCTGGCTGGTTTGTCACTGTTTTCCGAAGTGTTTCTGACAAACTTAGTCCCATTTTAGTGATTTAATGAAAAAAAAAATCCCTCTCAAAAAGGTCAGTTCCATATATGACATACTTGAAGGCTATGTGGTGGGTTTTATTGGTTGATGTTGCCATAAATACCAAACTGTTGAAACCTCACATGGAAATGTTGGGTTTAAGTCCAAAGTTTTAAATATTTATGCCTTGTTTTAAAGTTTGGGGACCTTTTACTGAACTGTATCACAAAAGCATGTAAATTCACATAAAATTATGGTTTTATTGCTGTAACACTTCATAAATTTAACACAGCATGACAAGAAAGAGATAACTGATGGAAAGGACCACTTCCAACTGACATGGTATGACGTTGTGGTTATGTCATACCAAAGGGGCCATGTCATACGTGCCGGGGCAGCCAATCACTGCTGTGGTTCGAAGAATTGAAATACATAAGGTTCATCAAGGTGACAGTTTGATTCTGGGGTTCAGTATTGGAGGTGGCATTGATTAGGATCCTACTCAGAATCCTTTCTCTGAAGACAAGACCAACAAGGGTATCTATGTAGCAACGTTGTCAGAAGGGGGATCAGAAGAAGATGCAGGACTCCAGATTGGAGATAAGATCAGGCTGGGATATGACGATGGTGAACAGTGACCAAGCGAAGAAGAGGCTGACAAAAAGGACCTTGAAAAGGACAGGCAGATTTGGCAGGTTAATAAATGGGAGGGGCTGGTTGGGAATGTGATGCTCCAGGGTAGCCTTGGCTGTAGCGATCATGAGATGGTCGAGTTTGAGATTTTTAGGACAGTGAGAAGGGCACACAGGAAGCTCACTGCTCTGGACTTCAAGAGAGCAGTCTTTGGCCTCTTCAGGAACTTGCTTTGTAAGGTTCCATGGGATAAAGCCCTAGAGGGCAGGGGGCCCAAGACTTCTGGTTGACATTCAAGGATCACCTGCTCCAAGCTCAGGAGTGTTGTGTCCTGACTAGAAGAAAATGTGGCAGGAGGGCCAGGCGACCTGCATGGATGGATAAGGGGCTGCTGAGGAAACTAGGAGGGAAAAAATAAGCTTACAAAAGGTGGAAGTGAGGACAGGTGGCCTGGGAAGAATACAGGGATATTGTCTGGGAAGCAAGGGACCAGATCAGAAAAGCTAAGGCCCACTTACAATGGAATCTGGTAAGGGGTGTGAAAGATAACAGGACGGGCTTCTGGGATGTGCAAGATAACAGGAAAGGCTTCTATAGGTATGTAGCAAACAAACGACAGACTAGGGACAATGTGGACCCTCTCTGGAAGGAAACAGAACTGGCTACCCTGGATCTGGAGAAGGCTGAGGTTCTCAATTTCTTTGCCTCAGTCTTCACTGGCAAATGCTCTGAAGACACTGCCCAAGTCTTGGAAGGCAGATGCAGGGACTGTGAGAGAGGATCAGCTTTGGGATCATCATCATTCCAGAACCTGAATGTGCACAAGTCCATGGGCCCTGATGAAATCCATCTGTGGGTCCTGAAGGAGCTGGTGAATGAAGTTGCTGAGCCACTGTCCATTGTATTTGAAAAATCATAGCAATCAGGTGAAGTTCCTGACAACTGGAAAAAGGGAAATATAACCCCCATTTTCAAGAAGGGGAAAAGGGATGACCCAGGGAACTACAGACCAGTCAGTCTCACCTCTGTGCCTGGCAAAATCTTAGGGCAGTCTCTTGGAAACCATGCTAAGGCACATGAAAAACAACAAGGTGCTTGGTGACAGCCAGCATGGCTTCACTGAGGGGAAATCCTGCCTGACCAATTTGGTGGCCTTCTGTGATGGGGCTACAAAAATAATGGACAGGGGTAGAGCAGCTGAGATCATCTACCTGGACTTGGGCAAATTGTTTAACAGTGTCCAGCATGACATCCATGTCTCTAAATTGGAGAGACATCAATTTGATAGGTGGACCACTCAGTGGATAAAGAACTGGCTGGATGGCCACACGCAGAGTTGTGGTCAACGGCTAAAAGTCTGGTTGGAGACCAGGGGTTTGGATCAGGGATGTTGTTGGGGTTGTTTGAACCAGTCTTGTTCAACATCTTTGTCAGTGACATGGACAATGGAATTGAGTGTGCCCTCAGCAAGTTTGCCGATGACACCAAGCTGTGTGTTTCAGTTGATATGCTGGAGGGAAGGAATGCCATTCAGAGGGACCTTGACACATTTGTGAGGTGGGCTGATGCCAACCTTACGAAGTTCGGCCAAGACAAGTGCAAGGTCCTACACCTGGGTCAGAGCAATCCCAGGCACAGCCACAGGCTGGACAGAAAAGAGATTCAGAGCAGCCCTGCAGAGATGTTGGGGATGTTGGTTGATGAGAAACTGATGATGAGCTGCCTTCAGTGTGCACTTACAGCCCAGAAAGCCAACCGTATCCTGGGCTGTATTAAAAGGAGCGTGACCAGCAGGTCAAAGGAGGTGATCCTGCCTCTCTACTCTGCTCTCGTGAGACATCATTTGTAGTACTATGTGCAGTTCTGGTGTCCTCAGCATAGGAAGGACATAGAACTGTTAGAACAAGTCCAGAGGACGGCCACGAGGATGATCAGGGGACTGGAGCACCTCCTGTATGAAGACAGGCTGAGAAAGTTGGGGCTGTTCAGCCTGGAGAAGAGAAGGATGCGTGGAGACCTCATAGCAGCCTTCCAGGTATCTTCATTAGGGACTGTAGTGACAGGACAAGGAGCAGTGGGTTTAAACTTGAAGAGGGTAAGTTCAGTTAGGTATAAGGAAGAAGCTCTTGAGGGTGGTGAGGCACAGGTTGCCCAAAGAAGTGAATGCTCTGTCCCCGGCAGTGTTCAAAGCCAGATTGGACAGAGCCTTGGGTGATATGGTTTAGTGTGAGGTGTCCCTGTCCACAGCAGGGGGGTTGGAACTAGATGATTTTAAGGTCCTTTCCAAGATCATCCCGATACAAACCCCTAGTAGGCAACACACCTCCTTTGAGACTGAGTCAGGCTGACAGATGGGTGCCTCTGTACCTTTCAAAGTAGGTGCACCCATGGCTTTTTCCCAGAAGCACCGGTAGTGATCCTCTTTACTGGTGCATCAGCAGGATGTTCATTTGGTGTGGTGTTTCCTCATTAGCTTCCTGCAGCAATGTGAAGGGGTTCTGAGTGGGGGCACTGGATTTCAGAGGAAGCCCCTGGTTTTTAATTGTTTTGGTTTTGTTTTGTTTTGTTTTGTAACTAGCTCCCAGCTAGTAACTGTCCTCCTCCTTTTCTGTAAGCGCTATGGTGGACGCCTGTGGCCCCTGCACAGTTCGGGCCCGGAGCAAGCAGCCCAGCTCCCTCTCAGCTCCCCTGACACCTTTCAGCTACTGACAGTGCCCCGCAGCTCAGCCCCTGCTGCAGGAAGGCCTCCACCAGGGCACCGAGTGCAGCCCTGCCCATGGCGCACCCTCCCCTCACGACTCCAGTGCAGGCACTTTCTGCCCCCCGAGCTCCCCGCTGCAGCCTCCCCTCCCATCGGCTCTGTCTGGTGCCGGCGCTGCCACCGCCGGGGCAGCCGGAGCAGAGCTCCCAGAGCAGGCCCTGCCCTCACCCGGACGCTCGCTCCCCGGGCCGGGTTCTCCCCGCTCAGGGCGGGGCCGTCCCTCCTAGCCCCGCCCCCTGTGAGTCCCTGCTCTCCTCAGCGGAGCTGCGGCTCCCGGGCAAGGCCTGGCTGGGCTCGAGGCTCCCTCGGTGGCTCTCGCCGCTCGGAACTGAGGCCCCTGCACGAGGGGTTTCCCCTCGCTCCGTGGTTGAAGGCTCCTCTCTGGAGCTGCTCACCTCGGCCAATGACCCTGTCGTATGCCATATGTCAGCATCTATTTTATCTGTCACACTGCTCCAAATTACCTGTCTTTCAAGTAATTTGGAATTCATAGAATCACAGAATCATAGAACAGTTATGGTTGGAAAGGACCTTAAGATCATCTAGTTCCAATCCCCCTGCCATGGGCAGGGACACCTCACACTAAACCATATCACTCAAGGCTTCATCCAACCTGGTCTTGAACACTGCCAGGGATGGAGCATTCACAACTTCCTTGGGTAACCCATTCCAGTGCCTCACCACCCTTACAGTAAAGAGCTTCCTCCATATATCCAATCAAAACTTCCCCTGTTTAAGTTTTAACCCGTTACCCCTTGTCCTATCACTACGGTCCCTAGTGAAGAGTCCCTCCCCAGCATCCTTATAGGCCCCCTTCAGATACTGGAAGGCTGCTATGAGGTCTCCACGCAGCCTTCTCTTCTGCAGGCTGAACAGCCCCAACTTCCTCAGCCTGTCTTCATACAGGAGGTGCTCCAGTCCCCTGATCATCCTCGTGGCCCTCCTCTGGACTTGTTCTAACAGTTCCATGTCCTTTTGATGTTGAGGACACCAGAACTGCACACAATACTCCAAGTGAGGTCTCACAAGAGCAGAGCAGAGGGGCAGGATCACCTCCTTTGACCTGCTGGTCACGCTTCTTTTGGTGCAGCCCAGGATACGGTTGGCTTTCTGGGCTGTAAGCGCACACTGAAGCTGGCTCATGTTCATTTTCTCATCAACACCCCCAAGTCCTTCTCCTCAGGGCTGCTCTGAATTTCCTTCTCTGCCCAACCTGCAGCAGTGCCTGGGATTGCCCTGACCCAGGTGTAGGACTTTGCACTTGGCATGTTTAAACTTCATGAGGTTGACATCAGCCCACCTCACAAGTGTGTCAAGGTCCCTCTGAATGGCATTCCTTCCCTCCAGCCTATCAACCGAACCACATAGCTTGGTGTCATCGGCAAACTTGCTGAGGGCACACTCAATCCCACTGTCTGTGTCAGCGACAAAGGTGTTAAACAAGACCGGTCCCAGCACTGATCCCTGAGAGACACCACTCATTACTGGTCTCCAGGTGGACATTGAACCGTTGACCACAACTCTTTGAGTGTGACCATCCAGCCAGTTCTTTATCCACTGAGTGGTTCACCTATCAAATTGATGACACTCCAATTTAGAGACCAGGATGTCACACGGGGCAGTGTCGAGCGCTTTGCCCAAGTCCAGGTAGATGACCTCAGCTGCCCTACCCCTGTCCATTATTTCCGTAGCCCCATCATAGAAGGCCACCAGATTGGTCAGGCAGGATTTCCCCCTAGTAAAGCCCTGCTGGCTGTCACCAAGCACCTTGTTGTTTTTCATGTGCCCTAGCATGCCTTCCAGGATAATCTGCTCCCAGATTTTGCCAGGCACAGAGGTGAGACTGACTGGTCTGTAATTCCCTGGGTCATCCATTTTCCCCTTCTTGAAAATAGGGGTTATATTTCCCTTTTTCCAGTCATCAGAAACTTCACATGACTGCCATGATTTTTCAAATATGATGGCCAGTGGCTTTGCAACTTCATTCGCCAGCTTCTTCAGGACCCGTGGGTGGATTTCATCAGGGCCCATGGACTTGTGTACGTTCAGGTTCTTAAGATGGTCTCGATTCAAAACCTACTTTAAGCTGTACTGGCCTAAAAAACATCTGTGTCAGAAAATTTCAGCACTACTTTTTGCCTATTAAAATAAGCAATCACCTGTTTCAGCACAGATATTTACAACAAGCTTTGTCTGACTGCAAGTTTATCATTTATTACTATACTTTGTCTTCTGATTGCCAGTTTTATAAATCAAGATAGTGTCTGTCTAAACAGTGTCTATACAGAGATTTATTTTAATGTCACAGCACATTGAGACATAATCTTTCAGTACAGTGAGGAATTGCTACTGCCAACTCCATCCCAAGCTAGCTGTCTTTTGTTACTGATTTATCATGTTTGCCCATTTGCCTGCTCCTGGCACTGTGCACTCAGCCTTGTCTTCAGCATCAAAAGCCCAGAAGCAAAACCCCACAAAGCTATGCATATTTTTACACCTGCCTGCATGCTGTTTACTCTGAGTTCCAGCAAGTCTTCATCCCACCAGGCATGCAGTGCCTCCTTGCTTGCATCAAGGAAACCCTTCTTGTTCCTTTGTCTGCTCTTGCAAAGCCCAAGCCTCCCTAATACCCAGTATTCCTGTGCCCATGAGTCAACCTTCAGTCTAAGCAAAATAGAAATAAAAAAATAAAACCCTTACTCAAGAATTAATGCCCACTGTCCCCATGTGCTGTCAGCTATAGGCAGGTCCTACAGAGCTCCCAGCAAAATCCCATCTCACCCATCCAGAGCTAGAGCAAACACATGCCAGATCCAGACCTCGCTGCCTGTCCTCTGCTGCTCTATCTGCCCACCCTGGGCAGACATGAGGGCTGTGAGGAGCAGAAGTCTTGGGCAGGCAAGGCAGCTCCCCAGGCAAGGTGCAGGAGGCAGCCTGGCTAGCAGTGTGGTGGGGAGCCCTGGCTGCTGTCTTCTGCCTTGGCCCAGCTCCTGCCAGCCCCACAGTTTGCTCCCTCCATGAATGCTCACAGCTCAGTCCTTCCCAGGGGTTAACAGCCAGCTGGTACAGCCCTTTCTCTAGTGCTCAGAGACAAGCTTCTCAGAGTTGAGAGGTTTGTGTTTACATGGCTGCTGAAATCTATGCTAGAATATGGTCCCTACTCTCTATGCTCCGTACTCCCCATGGATCTGTGCTATCCATCCCCATTGCTACTGATGAGAACAGCCACTTACCTATATTCTCATTCCCCAGGAGCCAGTTCAGGAAACCAGTTTTGTCCAAAACTGACCCAGGGACAGTGGTTCCTAATCCAGCTATCACACAGCTGTTCAAATGCTAGCACTAGCCCAGGAGAGAGGGAGAACAGGACCACTGCCTGAGACCTCCACCTCATTTGGGCTACAGGGCTGCGTTGGATTGAAGCTCCCTGAAAATCCCACACAACCACAGCTTTCTGTTGTGGGATCCCACACCACAAGCTCTGTGTCCTTGCACAGAATTGTGCTCCTCCTTTCTCATTAGACTAAGGCATGGGTTGACACTGTTCCAGCTAAGTGAGATAACTCCCAGCAGTCATTTTCATAGTACGCCATCAGATCTGATCAGTTATTAGATGTTTATTCATTGTTCATCATTTTAATAAAAGTATGTAAGTAACCAACTCAGAGGCTGTTCATCTATTGTTTCAGGGGAGATATGGGACAAGGTAGACAAGCTGCAATGATGCCAGCCTCAAAAAAAGCTCTCTGCACCGAGTACAGCCAATTACAAGAGTTAACGATTAAAATCCTAGCATAAGATTATTTTTACAGTGTGTCTTAGAATATAGTGTAGGACCTATTTTGCTAAAGTGTTTCTTAAATTCAATTATTAATTTATTTGTGCCCTAAAAAAAAGAGAACACCTCTCCCTGCACCTTCAAACCAGATCCATGCCAGCACAGGCAAATCATATGGTGCAAATCAGCAGCTGAGCCCAGTCTTTCCAATTTAGGTTGTCCCCCTTTCAAATGCAGCAATTTCATTTTCTTATTATTATCCCCACTTTAACCTACTTATGCCCTACCTGGGTCATAAAATTTTAGGGGAAATAATTGGGCTTCTAACCATAAAAACAGCAGAGGGGACAGGTATTGTTTTCAACTGGAACATTTTGGTGATCCGGTTTCAGGCACAGCCAGGCCTGGTGCAGCAGTGCACCAAGGGCACAGGCAAATTTTGGCTTGGAACAGGAAAACAGGGGGAAACAAGGAGAGGGCAGAAGAAGAACACCTTAAGATGGTCTCATTGTAAACCTATAGCCACAACAAGAAGCTCCTGGCACAGGTCAAAGCCCCTGTCTTAGATGCTGAACAACCACAAATTAAAATTAGCTTGTAATCCAAATAAGTAAATAAATAGGATATGTACCTGAAGTAAACCATGGGATGGGTGAGTATAGTAAAGCTAATGGAAGTTTTATGTCTATTTATTTAAAATGTTTTGTGATTCTTCATAGAGAATATGAGATTTATGCTATAAAAGTTAAGAATTAACTTTAAATTCATCCTTAAAAGAGAGAGAGATGAAGAGGGAAGTATAATAGAAATCAAAGAATGCGGTGAAGGTCAAAGATGAGAAAAACTGCCAAAGTAATGAATGTTTTGCATTCAAGGATAAAACTGACCACACAGTACATCAGACTGGTTGAACTAACCACAGGGCCAACAAAATTGGGCTTTGGGCAAGATATTCTCTGTTCAGGAGTATCTATTTGCCATATTTGTATCCATCTTTATATGAAGTTTAAAAGACCAGCTTTGCCCCAAGACAAAGAGACTTTTGGTGTTGGCTTTGTGCATGTTTTTGTTTTTGACCTATAGGTGCTGCTTCATCATGTAAAATCTAAAGTTTTCCCAACAGCTGGCCACTTGATGGTGTTCCTTGACACAGCTGCATCTTAGACCTTATGCATTTTCAGCATGAACATTCTTTTGTTTTGCAAAAAAAAAAAAGCAGAAACTTCATGCTTTTAAGTAATACTTGTGGTATGTTTCTTATTATTTGTGGTCTTTATTCCATGGTTGACATTTTCCATAAAGCTCTTTTAAAACTGTTTTGGAGGTCACTGCAGCAGAGTCTTCAAACTCCACAGGCCTCTACCAGATTTGGGTAAGGGGGAAAGTAAGGACCAATATTATTAGTGTATGTGCAAAGCCCATACCTTGACTCTGCAAAAGCAGACCTTGAGAAAGGCATGCTTCATGTACCTAGAAAGTGTTCTTTTCTCACCCAGACTAGCCATGTCTTGTGAAGCTCACACTGGGGCAGCAGTGATCATTGCAGGTTATTTTCTTTCAAGACTTCATATACTCTGAAGGAGGAACAGCAGTTTTCTGCAAGAAATAACTTTAACTCAGTTGATTTGGTTCCACCTGAAATTGTGACCACAAAAATTATCTAGGGAAAACTCAACAAATCAAGATTTAGGGTTTTTAAGAGCTAGCAGCTGATGTCATAAAGACAAGAATTAGCTAAAATACGTAACAGTTCCTGAGTCTCAGCTGGTCAGTATCTGCTGCCTTTCTAACAAAAGTCATCTTTATTTACCATGATTCCTGAGTCCTCCTGGACTTATTTCTTTCCAAAGCAGAAAAGCAGTGTAAGACTCCACAAGATCAGCAAAAAGCCAATAGCTACATTTCACAGGAGATTACTAGCAGTAGCTATAAATGTAAAGAAGAAAAAAAAAGGAGGAGCATAGCTGTGTTGATATTAAACACCAAGTAGGACCCTTAGGAATGTAACACAGGCAGAATTCTGAGTCCAGGAGATGATATCCAAATTCTTTTTTCTATTTACTTTGACTGCTTCTTCCTTCTAATTTAATAGCAACTGTTGTAAAGCATAAAAAACACCTGTAACCAGTGAAGAGCACCATATTAACAAGTACCATACAGTAAAACAAATTGCCTTCTCCCAAGACCTCAAATGCTTCAGCTGGGGAACGCCAGCTCTCAATAAACTTCAGTTATGAAGTGTATTTTAACACCAGACTACTTATGACCATCCCTCCCCACTGCCTTAAGTAAATTCCTGGCATCTCACGCTAAGGACAGGACTGGAAGGCATCCTTATCATTGAGACTGGCATCTCAGCAGGGCCTGACCTGCAGTTCTGTGACATCTTTGGTGTGTCTCAGTCCAGGGGCAAATTTTTAAAATAGAATCGGTTTGTGAAAGGGAGCTGTGCCATGGAATAGTAACCAACAGCTGGTTCGTGTTTACCATCTGAAGCACAATTTGGACCAGGAGTCTAGTCTAAGAAAATAAAGACCCCCAAATTATTAATGCAAAAGGTAGATCCTTAATTTAACTTGTTTGCCAATCAAGAGATGCAAAATTAGGGGGGGGAAATGAGGAGTTGACATCTATTCATCTATTCAGTGAAACAAGAAGCCCTTTGCTAAGAGCTTAGAAACCAGGATTATGAAAATGAATCAGGTACTTCTAGTCTAATACAAGATTTTGTGGTGCTGGAAGTCCTTTTAGGGCTTTTGAGCAGCCATACTTTGCTGCCCCTTGTAGAATGCTGCTGCTTTTCCAGGTAGGCACATGCTAAAGACAATGCCCAAGCTGAACAGTTACAAGAAAAGACAAACACAGAGGAGAGAGGAGCAAAGGGAGACTCACAGACTTCTGATTGACTCAGAGCACTCACATGCCAGATGCTCTGTCCTGCTGGAACCACACATTGCTGATCTCTTGGCTCAGAGGGAAGAGCAGGATTTCAGAGCAGGTGAGCATGAAGTCTGTTCCCATTGCTTCCAGGAAGCTGAAAGCCCATTACATGCAGCACAATGCCAGCCACGCACTTTCTAGGCAGTCACAGCTCTGTTACAGCAGCACAGGGAAAGCTTTCTGGGGCAAGTAGTTAGGGTATTTGACTACAGAAATTTTTAAATCCTTGGTATCCAAGGTCACTGGCCCCACTGTTACACAATAAAGTATGATACACAGTCCCTTTGGCTGTCACCTGACAGTGCCACCTCTGCTAACACCTACATTTTAAGATGCTTCACATTCAGATGTGCCATTCTTGCAGATAAAGCAGAAGCATCTTTGAAGCACTAATTAACATCAAAGCCATGCTCAACAATTGCACAGTAAGACGATCTTCAGATTTAATGTATTTCATCACAGAAAATGAAAATGTGGGTTATAAAAACAATTCACTCATGAGGCATCCGTACTTATAGGAACTGAAATACAATCATTTGTGCCCGATATCCTACCATCTGTGCCAAGCCTATTGATCCCTGACAGGATGAAATATTGCCCCTGTAAAGGCATCCTTAACATAATATGCCTCTTCAGCACTGGGCTGGACTAGGTTTGAAAAACAGCCTTTTATAATACACAGATGAATTTTAGCACTTAAGAAGATTAATGGATTCATAAATAGCCTGGAAATCCAAACTCATTGAATTTAGTTCACAGAACAGATCAAATGGGCATTTATCATACCATCTGGCACTCTTCTTCCCTGGGGAAAATGCTGTGGTCAAGCTACAGATAGCTGAGAAGCCATTGCAACAGGGAGGGTTTGGTTTCCCTTGTACTCAGCCTTCCTCTAGAAATTTCTGGTGCTAATTAGAAAGCAGTAGATCTTTTTGAACAGAGTGCTGCAGACCAAAGCAGGCTGCCCCAAAGCATATGTCTTGAACCTGCTGGAGATGCCTCCTTTTTGCAGGCAAAAAAACCAGTTTCCCTGTTTCTTGCAGCAGCTGCTCCAGTAGTTGAGGAGCACACAGTCATTTTGCACATGAGCTGATGCTGGTTTCTCCAGAGCTGTTTAAACAACCCTATAGGGTGTGGGACCATCCATAGGGTTGTTTACAAATGTGCTGGGGTGCCAGTGCTGCTTGAAGCCAAAGGCTGAAGAGTGTGAAAAGACCTGACCCAAGGCACCTTTGCTGAAGGGTTGAGCCCTTTTTGAAGAAGTTTATTTATTTCCCCAGTTCTCTCAGACCATCGCAGACGTAAAAGGGCATGGGAGCTGCTAATAAAAGGTCTTCATGCATCAATTTGCTCATTACCCACCACTTTTCAGCTGTTCTATGCCCAAAGTCCACCCTTAGCTGATCTGTCCTTTGAATGCATTTTTGGGTACTCACCAGTGTGTGTCTGGGGGAGGGGCCAGAGGCAAAGACAGCTACTCTCAGTAGGTTTTAGCCAACCTGTTGTTCATACTGAACCACAGCCTTAGCAAAGCATGAGACAAGGCAGCTCCCACTCTGACACTGCTATTCCAGCACACACAGGGACTGAACTGGGGCAGGAGTTGTCATATTCATGTTGAATTGGTCATGAAAGGAAGCAGTAGGGGTGAGTGGAAAAAAAGGGGGTAGGGAAATGTTTGGTAGGGGTTTTTAATTGATTTCCATTTTTATTCCTATTTCATGACATTTTAGCAGTAATAAAAGATTGTATATATCTATCATTTCGTATGAACATGTACATCATAGTATGATAAGCCATGCATAATGATTTAATACAGTTAAAATATCACAGAAGTGTATTTCTATATAGTCACTTATTTTTTAATGTTACTACTTAACACAAATGTAAGCACTGTCATGTTCTAAGTTAGAGTGTCTATTCTTTATGCTGCAATAAATAGAGTGCCATTTGCTCTAGACCATAAAAAGGACATTCATGTGTGTTAATTTGAGTAGCCTATAAAAAACCTACCAGAATAATTCAAGGAACTCAAAAATAAAAAGGGGGTATGAGCAGTTAATTTATTTTTGTGAGCAAAATATCGAAGTATTTTATTAATGTGCTCTGGCACATAAAGCCTGATAATTATTTCTGATCATATTAGCAGCTTTCATCAAAGATTTCAAATTAAAAACATGTTAGATGCCATATGGATGAGGCTTTGAGCAACCTGGTCTAGCGTGAGGTGTCCCTACCCATAACAGGGGGATTGGGGAACTAGATCATAGAATCATATAATAGTTTGGGTTGGAAAAGACCTTAAGATCATCTAATTCCAGCTCCTCTTCATGGGCAGGAATATCTCACACTAAACCATGTCACCCAATGTTCCTTCCAACCCAAACCATTCTATGATTCTATGAAAGAAAATGATGGCATAGTTGGTTGTACAGCATAATATGACATGCTATGTGGTACACATTAGTGGTAGAAACACAAAATATTTAGCAGGGTGTGGGTGCATGTGTCATTGCAGTGTTCTGCCCCTCCCTTCATGCCATGAAATAATCTACAAATAAATACAATACATTCCTTGAAACAATATACTGAGAAATGAAAACACATTGAACCAATGTTAGTAAGTAAGCTGTTCTGTTTAAATAGCTTTTCCCCAGAGAAGAATGTGCCCATCCCAGCCCCGCCTAGGGCAGGTGCCATCCCCAGATGCTGTTCTCTTGCTCACAAGGGCTAGTGTTTCATCCCTGGATGCTGCTCAGGACAGCCCTGTTCCCCCCACACATGCTGGTGGTAATCAGTTTGCCAGCATCTAGAAGCACCCACTGTGTGTGTGGGTGTCTGTCAGGATATGAAGAGGGGGATGCTTTTGATGCCTTGTCTTGCTCTTATAAAGTGGACAGTTTGGTCAACTGGAGTAGGCCCAACAGAATACAGAGTACGACACTGACATCCATACAGACTGCTCTTCCCTCTGCTCCCAGCAGGAGCCATTGCATGTCTCTAAGTGAAACTTCACCTTGCAACTATTCTGTCTTTGCTCATCTTCCATACAGCAGTGTGAGTGTTTGGGTGGCTCTAAGAACCCACAGGACAGGTTTCTCACCTGGAGTGTGACCCAGCCTTGAACCAGATCCCACCAGCTCCCAGGAGAATCAGGAGTCAGACCCAACTAACCCAACATGGGAGAGTTTGGAGCCAATTATGTATTGAAGGCTCATAATACAAACTTTTCCCTAATGACTTGAGTAGGTACAGGAACGCTTATGCAGGACCCATACTTCATGTAGCCCTTGGACTAATTGCATTGCCAAACAATCACTGTAAAAAGTGCTGGAAGGTAAAAAGAGAAGGAGACAGCCTCCATTCTGTCTTCCCCCACCCCAGAAGAAACCCCATCAGTCAGTCCATCCAGCTGTGTGGTATTACTGTAGACTTCAGTGGTATTTGCCACCTCTTCAGAAAGGCCCATCTGAAGCAAGAGTTTGGAGATAAGGCTGTTGAACTTGCTCTCTGTGGTAGACCAAGGCTCTCCACTTGGGGTCGGGCCTTCAGATGTGACATTTAGCTCAGCCGGGTCAAGACAGTAACCTTCTGGAGATCTCTCATAGAGCACATCCATTAGGTCAATCCCAGCTACTGAGGAGGGGGAGGCACAGGGAATATCCCTGACAAGCCTGTAATTCTCCATCCACTCCTTCAGCCACTCAATGCGGCAGTCACACTCCCAGGGGTTGCGGAAGAGGTACAGCCGCCCAAGGAAGTACACCGGCTGGAAGACAGAAAAGGGCAGGGTTGTCAGGTTGTTGCTGTTCAAGTGCAATGCAACCAAGCTGGTGAGGTTTTCAAAAGCCCCATCCTCAATGTAGTTGATCCTGTTGCGGTCCAGGTAGAGCACCTCTAGCTCCCCCAGGTCCCTGAACCAGGTGTTGGAAATGTTCCTAAGAAAATTCCCCCCTAGGTTGAGCATCTTCAGGCACCTCAGGCCATCAAAGGAGTTTTCTGGAAGCTCGCTGATCAAATTGTCATTCAGATACAGGTATTCCATCTTCTGGCAGCCCTGAAAAGCTCGCTCATGAACTACATTTATCTTGTTGTCCTGCAGATTCAGGTATTTCAACTTAGTCAGGCCCTGCAGGGAGTTATAGGCTACCGCTTCAATCCTGTTTCTCTCCAGGTAAACATGGGTCAGGTTCTCCATGCCCCTGATAGCACCTGGGATCCTCCGGAAGTTGTTCTGGAAGCAGAAGAGCTCCTGTAGAGCAGGCAGCTCAATGAAGATCCTGTCAGGGATGTTGAAAAGGTTGCAGTCTGCCAGGTCCAGCTTCACCAGCCGTTTGAGGGCAGTGAAAGTCCGCGTGTGGAGATAGCGAATGTACTCGTTGTGAGCCATCTTCAGCTCGGTCAAGCTGGGCAACCCCTTGAAAGCCCCTGGGGTGATGAAGGAGATATTGTTGTGATTGAGCGACAGGGACTTGAGGGAAGGTAAGGTCCCAAAGGCCCTCTCGGCGAGGAACTTGATGCTGTTTTTGTCCAGGTTGATAGAGGAGGCTTCACAAGGGAACTGGCTAGGGATCTGCCCCAGACCGACACGATCGCAGAGGACGGAGCAGCTCCGCTCTTGAGTGCACACGCAGTTGGCAGGGCAGGACCGCACGCAGGCCCACACCGCATGGACGTGGGGGACCCAAAGGATCACTGTCAGAGAGGAACATGCCATCCCCATGGAGGGATGGGAGGAGAGAATCAGGATGCAAATATATTAGTCAAAACAGGAAAAAGAAATTATGCTATCTTTGCCTCCCTTCTAGCCAGCATAATTGTCACCCTTGGTGCTGACCAGGAAGTTCTCATGAAAGATTCCTGACAATCTGCTGTGTTTTTAAACCTTCTAAGAAGGTGTGTGTGTGTCTGTCTGTGTCTGTCTGTGTGTGAACACATCACCTAGAATATCATCCCTCATTAATTTCTCTCCCCAAAAGGTGGACACACCTAAATCTCAGTGTCTCTGTGGCTGGTATCCCTGCAAGCTGATGGGGACATGGTTTGGCCATGTCTCCATGGCCTGCATGGAGCAGGCAGAGATGCTTTGAAGGTCAGAAGCTGTGTGGGTTGCAGTATTTTTGGGTGGGGAAGAGGGGAGGACAGTCTATGCTAGTCTGGCAGTGGGCTGGGGTGATCAGTTAGTTGCTTGGGGCATGTCAAATTCATGCCTTTTTCTTCTTTCTTTTCTTTTTCATTCAACCTAACATTTCTCCACCAGAGCCATGAGCTGGTGTAGCACTGCAAAGGGAACAACCAGCTCTTAAGGATGCAGTACAGTGTTTAAAAATACCTTCTCACTGTGTATTGGTAGAACAGCATGAGGAAAAACAATTTTACAGCTATTGTTCTACTGCTTTCTTCATTATGAGATACTTTGGACCTCCAGCACAGTTTTTTTGTTTTGTCAGTTCTTGAGACAGTAACCATAGTGCCTCATGCTTGATGGGAGCAGCTGCTTTGTCCTTTTACCAGCCTGACATGGGATGTGTGTGGCTACTGTGGTTTCTTTTCAACCTAGTCCCATGCAAGTGGATGTACAATGAGGAAGAGAAGGAGAAAACTCCTGGGGAGAAATCAGAGAAGGATGAAAGGAATGGGAAACATCATTGCCCGTGGACAGGCATTTTTGTGGGGAAGAACATCCTGTCAGCCAGGCATCTGCAAAATAAACTCATTAGAAAGGAAGAACTGAAGGCAGAGCTCATTTTGTTATTGCTCTCACAGGCACATCCCACCTGCTGCTCAACAAAATGAACAGCCATGCCAGCAGATTCTCCAGGTAGTCACTAGCAGGAAATGGTGGTATTGCTACTGCCTGGTTTTTCTGCTGAAGTTTATCAGCACCCACACAAGTATAATCCTTTTATACATTTTTCAGCAAGACATGAGATACCAACAGTTTTACCAACAGCCACTTTATTGCAGCACTGCTGGGATCACATTGCTGCCGCTATGTGTGTATCTGGCCCCAGGGGCCAAGGGACAGGCTTTCCACCATGCTCCTGCTGACTGAAGAGGGAACCTTCCAGCAGCTGGGCTGCTTCTCACTGCCAGTTTGCAGCACAATAATTGTCTATTACAGCTGTATTCCCAATAGGCATTTTTATTAAGATAGACATGTGAGGTGATATGCCAGGAAGCATCAGCTTCAGCAAGCATCAAGCTTTTATTTTTGCAGCCCCTAAGGCCTTAATGTACAGACCAATCTACAGTTTGAACTGCAGTAACTCTGCCCTTTCTCCATTCTGTCTGAAGGCAACATGCACGAAATCTGAGTTTATGCTGTTACCTCTTTAGGCAGTCTTGCAAAACCAGATGCTAGGCAGGTCCCCACTTAATAGGACATCAACCCAGGAGCTGCCTAGCCTGGATCTGTTCAAACTAACCTGGCCATTGCATGCAGAAGAGGGATTTACATACATGGAGGGAGCATTCCAGAAGGACTTTAGCTGTAGCTTCTATTGAAATTCAGGTCCCATCAAGCCTCGCCACACTATCATGACCCGAATATTAGCAAAACAGCATCACTTCAAGGATGAATGATAGTGAAGGACTCTGAGAGGTGGAAAGGATTTTAGACAGGCTGTCATTTTGTTTGTTTTTATGCTCTTCTCCCTTTTCCTGAGCTCTTATCTAAAAGGCACAGCTAATGGAAAGTCTCCTTCAGTCAAGGCCCTGAGCAGACAACATGTGAGGAGTCTGAGGACTGGAAAGTAGACAACACACTGGCCTCAGACTGCTCTTGCTTTGTGCAGGCTGCCCAGGGGCTGCCTCCTTTGCTACCCTATGCACCAGTCCACACTGTTGCCTGCAAACAGGGTCACGTGTTGTTTTTGTTAAGCAGTTACATAAACTGAGGACCAGTCAGATTAAGGATTTGCCTGTTCCCAAATGCCTAACCACAGGTGGCTCTTTGGAAAATGATGGATGCTGCTCAAGTATTGCTGCTGGAATGAGAGCCTTGTGTGGGCTCAGGGTGACATCCAGAGGGGCATATGTGCATAGGCAGTCCTCTATGTGAGCCTGTCCCAAACAAGCTCAATGTTTAGCTACAGCTACCCCAAGCTCAGACACATCTCTGACCTTCAAAGCAGACCTCCCTCAGCAGCTGTGTACACTGTGTGCAGTGTAAGAACGAGCATGCTGATAATGAAATCCACTCCCTGATTGTCCTTTAATCACTTGATTAAGGAAATGTCTGTACTCAAGCCATATCCAGCCTGTTTTCCTTATATGCAAATGATTTTTTAAGGCCAAATCTGGGTCTTCTGATAGTGGCATTTCACAGCACGCTTCTAAGATCTCTACAAGCATATCTCTTTGCATTGAACAGTACATGGAAAACAAGCACTCGAGGATCATCCAATGATGAAACATCCCCTTGGCAGTAGAAGCCCCTCAGCACCACAGCCTTTGTGGCAATTTTCCCTCTTTCTCTTGCAAAGGAAGTCAGAAAAAATCCTCCATCTGAAGCTCACCAAACCCCCTGGAGAGCTGCTGCTCAGAGCACAGGAGATCACATCTCCTTTGTTGGCCAGATCTCCTCTAACCAGCATAGCTGGAAGCATTCCCACCTCTTCTTCTTCACCCCTTCCCAAAAAAAGGATGTTCTTTGCTTTCAACACTATGGTAGCAGACAGGGCAGCAGCTGGAAGATGCCTCCAACTTACTGACACAGAGGGTCTCAAATGAGATGTGTGTTTAAGGAAAAGGATTAAATACAGCAGTAAGGGGAAAAAAATAGATTAAGGCATAAACAAAATTCCACCCAGGGATGATCTCTTTTGCTCTTTTACATGCTATGGTAATTCAGTATTTGAAAAGAAAAGTGAGTGACCAATAAAATGTTTGCGGAGTTTTTAGCAGGGTAAAGAAACAATGATTGCAATAACTGAGCATTTACCCTACATCTTTCCAAACGACCTGTCTAATCCGTTACTAGGTAATGCCAAATAAGAGTATACTCACCATTTAAAATGATGGCAAACATTACCTTGATTATTCACTAGTGGCATTTCAGGTCTGGAAAGCAAACTTGAAGGATCTAGAAACACACAAGAAGAGCAGATAAAGGGTTCCTCCTCTCTCATTTCCCTGCATCATTTTCCCACAATGAGATCTATGTTTAGAAAGGAAGATGATGGAAAAGGGTCCTCTCCTACACACTGTCAAGCTGAAGAAGTCCCCAGCACCTTCCTGGTGAGTATCTTCCACCACTGACCTTCTCAGGGAATCCTGCAGCTCTGTAAAACTCCTTTTCAGGTCCTCATCTGCATCCTTTCCACCAGCAGTTTCAAAGGCACATTCTTATCATCTGAGGTGGGAAAAGATCACCAACAGTAAGAGACTGTCCACGTCGCCAGGAAATAGGTGCTGAAGCCGAGGGGGCATAACCAGCTTATCAAAAACCTGAAACTAAAATTCCCAGCAGAAGTCATTTGGATGCATTGCTTACCTAGCCAGGCAGTGGCTGTGCTCTCCCTCCTGCTCATGAGGCTGCCATTAGCCATACGAGTCAGTCTCTGAAAAGTTGGCATTTTTTTTTCTCACAAGCTATCATTTAATGGCAGGAAAATCCTCTGTATCAGGGGAGGATTAGCGGGGATGGAAGAATGTGTCTGTCCTCTAAAGCTCCCAGAGCAAACCAGGGATTGCAGACAAACCAAACTGATGCTTTCTCCCCTTTGCCAACCTCCTCTCCCCCCCCCACCATTAAAAAAAAAAGATAAAATACAGTCCAGAATTGGACTGCTGCCATTCAAACAGCATTGCTGAAAGTATTACTGCACTCCCCATTATGTAACGGCACAGGAGGTGGGAGTGGAGGGTGCAGGCCAAATGGGATTATAAACTGAAGGCAAGTGCAGGCTTATGGTTTCCCTTCACTGAACTCTCCATACACAGCTTTGGTCTCTTTCCCCATGCACACTTTCCCAGCCCCAGTGTGGCTCATATGCTGGTAACAGAATACCAGTATGCTTTGCTTCCCTGGGAGTTGCTCCTGACGGACAAAGACTTGCCAACAGCAACAGAAGGGTCGGCAAACACAGGGAGCTTGTGTGGTGGTGTATATGGCCCTGATAATAACGAACTCTGCCCTGTCTATGAGTGTGCTTTGATTGCAGTGCTGCAACTGGTGCGTGGAATTCATAAGGACAGGTTCCGTGTGTGGCGATGTTTCAGCATTCAGGATGTGAATTGGCTTTTAAAGCCTTTTCTGACAGAATGATGATGGTTTCTTTGGAAAGTGGGGGCTGGATGAGTTATCTCAGCCTCCCATGCCTTAGGTAATTGCATTCACCGTGCCAGAGGGAAAAAATAGCTCTACTCTTTATTTTGAAGTGAGTTATTCTGCTCTTTTTTTTTTTCCCAGGAAATGGAATACCTGATGAATTTATGCTTGATACAGAAGGAAAGATTCAGCTGAGAACCAGCCTGCTGCTGCTCAGCTCTACCTGCAGATAGAAGCACCCAGCTACATCAGGTTTGATTTGGTCTGGTTTTTCCTCAGTCTTCAGACATCTGGCTGGCACCTCAGGAAATCTGTGTCCATCTAAACAGCAGGTGAGCAGGCTGGTGCCGGGGGCAGGCTGGAGGGCAGGGGTTGACCCATGTAGTACTGATTTTACCTGAAGCACACCTTTTCCACCACCCTGTTATACCAACCCCACTTCTGTGCTTTGCAGCATGCTGCTTTGCACAGAGGGGGAAAATGATTTGCAAAGCCACACACAGACGTGTTGCTGCTTCCACCATGGAGCTGAAGCTGCTGGAGCAGACAGCAGAGGTGGGGACAGAAGTAGGACCATCTGGTGATCACCTGTCCTAAGACAGCTCATGATCCTCTGAAGGTCCTGGTTCCCATGGGAATACTGGGAAGCCACAACCTGTCTGATCACAGAAAGCTTATCAGTGGCCTTTGGTCCATGAAGAAAACGAGAGGGGAGGAGGGCAAATACTGTTCCCAGCTCCTTTTTCCCCAACATTTGCCAGAGCCCTGCCAGTGGTACCATAAATTTTGTCTCTCCCCAGGTGCACAGGGGGTGGAGGCAGTGGACAATGATGGTAAGTGGGACTCAGGGACAGTTTGGCATGTGATCAGTCAGCAACCCTGAAGGGACTAGACCTGCTGTTTAGTTCAGACAGCAGTACTAAATCTGCTCATCAGAAGCAAGGAGGGGCTGATCTGCACCAAGACACCTAATTTCTGCTGAGACTCTGGGACTTTCCTGTGCCTAACTGCTCTTCGTCCATGTGCGAAGTAAGAGAATGGTGGGCTCGGACATGAAGAACCATTGAGCCCCAGAAAGTCCACTGCAGAGCCACCTCCCCCAGAGGGGCAGCTTGTGGGACCTGACAAAACACATCCCCTTAAGGAGGGCACTGGGAACCTCTGCTACAGACAACAGGTGGGGGGGAGACACTGGTGGGAGAGGCATTGGGGGGCTTGTTAAACTGTGTGCACCTCTGCAGTCACTTTGGGAGTGGGGCTACAGTAGCAGTAGCTGCCTGTTGCTAAATGAGCAGCTGTGTTGCTGTTAGCAATGCTGCCGAAGCAGGCTTCTGCTGAAGCCACAGGAAGGCGGGCAGGGAACACCTCTCAGCGAGTTACTGGAACCGGCAGCCTTACCACAGACCAGTACAGATATAATTAGCTCCTGCAGGAGCTTCTGAGACAGCAGCTCTGCCATCCACATCTCGGTGGCTGCAGCTGGCCTGGCAAATGAGCCTGGCTCCCCTCCAGTCTTTTCTACTGCTGTCTGGAGGTAGGAACGGCTGAAACAGCCCATGTCCTGCCCCATCATGAGCCCTCCTCAGCCAGCCTCTGCTCCAGGTGTACCTGGAGCTCCTGACTAGCCAGCAGCAGCTCTAAGGCTTTCAGCAATGTATCTCTGTGCATCACGTATGGGCAGGATCCTCATGCACCTTCGGACCACAGCACAGAGAGATGAAGCTTTCAGCATATGCACAGCAGGGGGAGTCTGGAGGGGCTGGTGGTCACACACCCTGAAGTCACACTTTCTGGGTCGGGGATCATCACCCTGCAAGCAGCTTCAGCAGAGTGCTTCAGGAACACTGAGCTCACCATTCACTGTCTCCCATGAACTTCCGCCAGCTCTTTCAACTCCCGATTTGTTTCCTGATAACCCTTCATTCTGAAAGGGTATGGACCATGTGAGAAAGGCCTGGTAAGGAGAAGTTTCTAGTCTTCTTAGGTAGAAAAACTTTACTACCAGAGGGTACATAAAGAAGACCAGTATTTATTCTTAAAAATACAAACTTGGGCTTTAAACCACACCTCAACATTTTTAGAACATGACTCACAGCTGGTTAATGCTGAGGGCTGAGCATACTGCAGATGCTCAGTGCTGGGAAGCTGTCGTGGCTGCCAGGCTGGAAGTAGACTCAGAAGATACAGACCTGGCTGCTATGGCTCTGCACTGTTATTTTTCTGGCCACCAAGGGCTCTTCCTCATTGCCTGTCCTGCCCTTTTTAATCTCTGGGAACTCAGAGAAGCCAGAGGTTAACACAGCAGTGAATCTGAGCTCAGCAGCAGAGCTATGCTGCTATTGGAAAATAAATAATTAGATGTTTATATCTGATCTTCCACCTAAAGAATTTGGAGAATTCAGCCCTGACCAGTGGAACCTGCTCTGCTCCAGCAGTGTATGCTGGAGACGTAATCCTTGGCATGGCTTCATGAGCTGGCAGTGAGGAGAAGCCTGCCTTGCAGGGCAAGCCTGTACAAACTCAATTCAAGATTGCTTCTAACAACCCATTTCCTCACATACATGGGCATTTCAAGTGACAGTTGGTTAAGGATGTGAACACTGATGATAGTATTTAAAATGATCACTGGGGACCACTTCTTACAGTGGATCAGCTGTATATTAATATATTCCCTTTATTTTCAAAGGCTGGCTAAAAAGAGCTGGTGGGACTCATCTCACCTAACTGAAGGTGAAAAAGGTCTCATCTCACCCACTTCAGACATCTACCTGTGGGCACCATAATGGGCCTCAGAAGGGCCCATTTTCTCTGACAGAAGATGACAAGACAGCTGGTGGCATGCAGCTTTGAGGACACCTCCACACCACTAAACATCAGCATTGGGTTAGCTGGATCCCAAGGGTTGCACATCTGGCTGCTTCCAGCCAGATGCTGCCCTCCTCAGAGCAGTGAAGAGGCAGAGCTGCTTGCCTGACTCCAGTGGCTGAAAATCTTCACTCCCCTGTTTTTATCTTTAATAGTTGTGTTTGCATTCATGAGACAGTTGACAGGGGGTGAGGTCCTTGCACCACAGAGCACCTGAGCCCCTCCATCTGACCCAGGCTTTGGTTTCCTGAGCTTCTGTAATAGCAGCCACAGCTCAGTGCATACTTCCCCTCAAAGCAGCAGCTGTCTCACACGTCTGAGCCCTTCCTGTGCATGTAATGGCAGGGGTGACCTTTGAAGTCACTGCCTCAGCGTTTCTCAACAGGACTTCTGTTGTCAGCTCTGCCCCATGGGACTTGGGCTGCGTGTCATGTGGTCACCCAGCCAGCTGCCCCACTGCACACACTGCTCCAGATGCTGTAGGTTTAGGGCAGGGAGAAAGTGTCCTCTGCAGCGGGAGCTGCTGTGCTGTGAGCAGACAGGATGGACCAGCACGGCCATGCTGGGGGTTGCAACTTCAGCACAGCCTGTGCCACCGCCAGAAATAGTGCTTGGTACACATGTGATGTTGCTACTTCCAGGAGACACAGAAGCAGCTGAAGAGCCAACCAGGACTTCAAGGGCAAAGAGCTGAGAGCCTTTCCCATGCTTAGAAGAGAGGGAAGCTTTCCTTCTGCAGGCAGGGATTTGGGTTTTGTCTGGACTGAGAGCCCCATGCTTTGCTCAGCCATTAAAGTCCAGGACCCTGAGGATACATGTAGGTGTTACATGGGGGTATCTCCCCTGGGTGCTTCCCCACCCCTGCCCAAGGCCCTGGGGGTCCCAGCCCAGGGCCATTGGTCACTGCCCAGCCTTGATGCTGCAGATTGCAGGTTGTTGCTAGCTCTCTGAGCTGTGTTAGAGCCCCTCAGGCTTTCTGTTTGTCCCACCCCAGCTGGACATGCATGCCCCCAGATGGAGATGATACACCTCAAAACACCCTTCAAAGAGCTGCTGTGGTGCCACAACAATGTTCTCCCCATGTATCCTCAGCAAGGAGGGCTGCCACCAAGCGACAGTGAGTTTGGGCTGTCAAAATGGTTCCCACCCTTCAGAAATAAACTCATCTCACCCCAGAGATTGATACTGGCACCTAATCCCCTTCAGCAGCCTCTGCCAAGGGTCCAGGTTTGTTCTGTTGTGTACACATAAAACAGCCCAAGCCTTGACCAGCTTCCCTGGCAAGACATGACAGACCAAAGAACAACACATAGCCTGGTTTCACCTTCACCGAGCTGGCCTGGGTTTGTGTGGTAAATGCTGCAGCCTTGCAGCCTTTTCACACCAGCAGCTGCCCCGCTTTCCCTTTTACCCCAACCCATGTCCCCCTGGCCATGCAGCATGCACACATGCTGCCCAGTAGTGGGCTGCCATCACTTGGTCTAAGTGGGGACAGTTTGCTGATAGATACTCACCCATGGGCAGCATGGACAGTGCTGGTCACGTCAGGATGCACAAACCCAGCCCAAGGGAAAAACAGCCCAGTAGCTGCCTCGCAGGCAGCTACCTGCAGGAGTAACACTGGGGACTCCACCACCTGGTCCGTAGCAGGAGGAAGCAGGAACAAGACAAGGGGCCAACAGCAGCACCTGACCAAAAAAAGCCACCGAAAAGCCACTTACCCACAGAGAGGGTAAAGAAGTGAAGCCAGTGAAGCAGCAGAAAAAGGAAAGGGTCAAGCACTAGATCTGAAGCCCCAGCCCAGATGCTGCATGATGGCCAAGCCCTGCAGCAGGAGCAGAAGCCCCGGAGCCTGCAGCTGTAGCAGGAGTATCTTCTGAAAGGGAACAGCACACTCTAGGGTAGGGAGGCTGAAGCAGATGCAGGACACACAGAAGAACAGGCTAGTGTATTATGTCTGTCAACATAAACTTCTGTTCATAGCTTAGACATCACACAGACCCCATGCAAAGGGGACGAGGAGCCCAGGGGATGGAGTATAACTCCATGAGGGTAAAATCTTCCCACTTTCCCAGTGAGGGCAAGACAGGAGACCCTGTCCAAGGCTATCCAAGCCACTGGTTTTTACCCCAGCTCTCCCGACCCAACCTGTAGATGTGGTTTCATGTCTCACTCGTGCTAATCAAACAGTAACATGTCCAGTGAGAAGGGAGCAAGCATGGGCTGCTGTGCTGTGAGTGGCTGGGCACTTGTCACAGGAGTAAGTTCCTGCCTCCCACTGCAGTACATGTGTATGGATGCAGTGCTGAAAAACATCATTGGGGTTATCAGGTGACTCCCCACAATACCCATAATAGTCCTGAGGAGAGAGAGGGAAGCTGGGCTGAGATTTAACTAAAGCTGGAGAGGAACTTGAATCTACATCCCCCCACATCTGTGCTGTGACTCGGCCTTAACTGAAACTGTCCAGCCACACTCAGGCACCTTGTCTGGGGAGTCTTGCCCTCACTCCTGTCTTTGAGCAGCCCTCAGCTTAGTGTGCTGCACTGCATCACCACTGGTACCCGGTGTGCAGCCGAGCAGGCAGCTGCTGCTCACATGTCACACTTACAGACAGGGAAACACAAGGCTGGCAGCACCTGTACAAGCCAACCTTCCCTCCCTGCTGAAGCTGGTCCAGCAGTGCTGGTGGTGTGGGCATACACAGCAGGGGAGCCCTGGGGCAGTTCAGCCTCATGCCACTTTTACTAGCAGCTGGGGCGCTGCTCTGCCTCAGCCATTTGGCATGTGTAGGGTCATTTCTATCCTATGTAAGAAACAGAGAGCTGCTTGTCTCCTGCGTAAGTCCTCATGCTGTGCTTTCTGCAGTCTGCCACCCAAGGCAGTGACTACCTGCAGTTCCCTGTTACCTAATGGAAAGGCTGTGCAGTACATACATGAAGGCAAGGACACATCACATGAGCTCTGCTTAATTCCTCCTTACTGGCTAGTGAGTCCATTGATCTTAATAAATCTGCCTCCGCAGCCACGTATGAACTTGAACACAGCACTGCAATTGCCTTTTGAAATAGCCTTTCTGCGCTAAAAACACAACAGGCAGTATGTTATCTAAGCCAGCAGCCCTTCCAAGCCTTACCAGACAGTTTATTTACCTCCTGGTGATTCATCTCTCCCATCCCCACAATAGGATCAGTGCCACCTTTTCCCCACTGAATAGCGTCAACATTTGGGGCAGGTTCGTGACTTATCTGTCCCTGCTTAGCTCAGGCATTTGTGTCAGAAGCCTGCTCTGTAGCCAGGTCAGATACTCAGGAAGAATGAACTCTTGGATCGAGGGATCTGGGGAGCTGTAACTGGACTGCAGTGTGATTTTTTGCTCTACTTATCATGGTACTTTCCCCTGCTTGACTACACTTCTAAACACCAAGAACGCCAAGATGCCATCACGCCAAGCATCCATAATTACGTGGTGATAGATCTAAAAGGATAATTCTGTTGTCTGTCAAAAATGGTGTCAGATAGGAAAGGAGCTAATCATCAAATCAGGAATTAATTTCAATAACATAATAACCAGCAGACCGAACAGGAAGTTAGAGCAGTATACACTTACAGATGATCTGGAAGATCCGTAAAATGAACTTATCATGCCTTCCTGAGCATGTAATGGTAATGTATTAAGGGAATAATCCAGCCCTGATCAGTTAAAGGACTGGGCTGAAAACAGAGCAAGAGAACTTACTAAAAACTGCTCTTTATGGTCGAGTCCTCCATCCAACCGAAGTGAATTACAATACGAATGGCCACCTACACACTTTTCACCCATGCCCTCTCCTTGCAAAGTGGCATAAGAAAGTCTTCAGGCCTCCTCCCCACAGCTGTGTAAAACAGTGAAAGCTTCCCCACAATGGTACAGCACACCTGAACTGCAGTGTTGGACCACTAAAAAAGGTTGTGTCATGAGTAAAGGACAAAGAAACTCAGGGAGCCCAAACATGGAGCACATGAAACTGTGGTGAGAAACCAACCCATCATCGCTCCAGAGTGCACTGGAGTGATGACAGAGCTGGGGCTGGGAGCTGCCCTGAGAGCAGCTGTCTGCTTTCTCCAGGCCTCCATCGAGTTCATCTGCAAAAGGTTTAGATTCTCCAGATCTAGTAATGCTGCTACTCAAACATCCATCACCTGATGGATGCAGTGTTTTTGCACAGGTCTAAAATGATTAAAGCTTGCAGAGCTTGGGGGTGGGAAAGAAACAGCCACCACGGCAGATAAGCATGCATTTACACCCATATATTCTGCTTCCCAGTGTTCCCTGTCTGTGATTTTATGGGTTGCTGACACCTCCTCCATGCCAACCCCTGGATGTTGCCAAGAAAGCCCCCGTGGCTGTGTCATGGGCAAACACAGCAAATCCCCCACGCTGGGGTGTATTTATGGATTGCAGAAGTACACTCATGCAAAAGGCTTTGTTTCCTGCCAGCTGCAGAAGACCACAGTCCCTGAAGGAGATGGGGTACAGCAGCTTTTTCTGAGACATCAAATAGACAGTGAGAGGAAATAGCTCCTCTGCAGCAGGGCAAAACCTACACTCGCAAAATCAGCACCGAGTCCCAAGCCTAGCAACTGGCAGTGTGAAGAGAAAGCTCTATTCTTCCTAGCTCAGTAGCAGCAAAGTTGCAGCCTGCAAATCCCTTAGCCATTTCTACATTGCATCTAGGGTTGCTGTGCAGGATGGGTTCATGGGAGCCTGCAGGTGGGTAGGAAAAGCCCTCTTTGCACTTTCCAGAAAGGCTGTGCTTCAGCAACAAGTGTGTTGCAACAAGTTGTTTGAGCTACCATGCCCAAGCTGAGTAATAACAGGGAATATCTGCTGTCCTTGTATGGTGGGAAACAGAAAGCAGACAAGAAGAGGTAAGCACCACATACAAGGCAGGGGGAGGGAGATGCTGCAGAAGTGGGTGTATCAAGCCACTGTGTGGGAAATGCAACAGGGGGCTAGACATTCAGCATTACAATAAATCACACCAGGACTTTGCAAGACACCGCAGACCTTAAAAAACTGTCTCCTACCCAGAATTTCTCACATATTACTTCACTTTGATTTAGGCAGCACTTTTGTGTTTCTCCTCTGAGACTTACTGGGTTGTGCTGAGGGGAGACACACATGGCACATGATGGGATGGGATAGGGCAGTGGGCTCACCAGTGTAACAGGAATGTTTGCATTGCTCTTAAAGGGATTCAGGAGACTTTGCCACTTGGGGATGCCACTAGGATTTTTAGTGGTGTGAGTTAAAAATTACAAAACAAAGTGCAGACTGTGGAAGTGATGAATGAAAGTACCAAGCCAGGACATAGAATCATAGAATAGTGTTGGAAAGGACCTTAAGATCATCTAGTTCTAACGCCCCTGCCATGGGCAGGGACACCTCACACTAAACCATATCACTCAAGGCTTCATCCAACCTGGCCTTGAACACTGCCAGGGATGGAGCATTCACAGCCTCCCTGGGCAACCCATTCCAGTACCTCACCACCACCAGTAAAGAATTTCTTCCTTATATCCAATCTAAACTTCCCCTGTTTAAGTTTCAATCCGTTACCACTTGTCCTGTCACTACAGTCCCTAATGAACAGTCCCTCACCAGCATCCCTGTAGGCCCCCTTCAGATACTGGAAGGCTGCTATGAGGTCTCCACGCAGCCTTCTCTTCTCCAGGCTGAACAGCCCCAACTTTCTCAGCCTGTCTTCATACAGGAGGGGCTCCAGCCACTTGGTCATCCTCGTGGCCCTCCTCTGGACTTGTTCCAACAGTACCATGTCCTTTTTATGTTGAGGACACCAGAACTGCACACAATACTCCAAGTCAGGTCTCACAAGAGCAGAGCAGAGGGGCAGGATCACCTCCTTTCACCTGCTGGTCATGATCCTTGCTACTTGTGGATGCTCAATAGGTAGGTTCCTTTGACAGAACATCCCATTGGGTCTACCAGTGCTGCAAGTTGGCTGTGTGTTGGCTAAGCGTCTCTGGCTGAAGGATTACAGAATCAGGCCTCATCACAGGGTGCAGAAAAGAGGAGCACACACAGGTCCCTCCCAACTTGAGGAGCAGCAACATCCACAGGGAAATGGGATGGGCAACCAGGGCAGCAATGCAGTACAGTGAGGTTGGCTTGTGCCAGCAAAGCCCAGATCTAAACACACATTTTGTGAAACCCACTGGGGTTTAGAACTAGATGATCTTTAAGATCTCTTCAACCCAAACTATTCTATGATTCTATGAGACATCACTGCCTCCCCACAGATTTGGGGCTCTGTCAGGCAGCAGCACATGTGTTTAGGTGGCTCCTTTCACACTTGAGAGACCTGAAAAAGATTAGGCATTAGCCAGGGGATGTCAGCAGCACAGAAGCTGAAATACCCTTGACGGTCTGGGCCTGAATGGGTGATCCACAAAGGAACAGAAGTGTTCTGGGAGATGTGAGGCTTAGGCAGCAACTGAGGGCGATCTAAATAATTTATTCAAGTATCAAACCTTTCCATTAAAAGATCTGCTTGGTGTTTGCCTTTCCTCCATCTTGCCTGTGCATGACCAGCCAGCCCAAACACGCTCTGTCAGGCGTCACAGGGGCATTGCTCACAGACCTTGCACTCCTCCACCTTATCATGCACACAAAGCCCAGCCCCACAGGCACACATGAGACAAACACTCCGACCTTCATCCCAGGCAAGGCTGAAGGGAGCATTTGCCACCACTCACCCAGAAGCACGCAAGGACAAACTGTGCTCCATGGCACACAGTGTTCACCCAAGGGTCACGCAGTGTTCACCCAAGGGTCATACAACCAGCAGATTTTTGAGCGCTCACTTGACAAAGTGCAGCCCCAACTTCTCTGCTTTCCACCCTATGGGGAGAGCCAAATCCACACCACACTCTCCTCTAAAGAAGAGCCCTAACAGCAGAAGCAATGGGCCATCAAGGATCAAAAGGGGACTATCCCCCCCTCCTGTTGAAACCATGGCACTCTGCAGCAAAATTAATACATAATGCTAGAGGCTTCTGTCTGGCAGAAGAGTACTAAAAGAGGAGATGGGGATTTGCAAACACATCCGGGGGGGGATGGCAGGGAGGGGAAGCATCGCCTTCTGTTTCCTGGATAGCTTCTGCATTTTTGCATTGAACCAATCTGTAGATAAAACACAGAAGCAGTGTCAGGGGCAGATACCAGACCCCAGGAAAGTTCCCCCATGAAACACCTTGCAGGCAGCCCTTGCTGCTGCAACCCCTCAAGGCCACTCTGCCCTGGCCCCATGCCTGACAAACACTCATGCAGATAAAAAATCAAGACACTTTGGGCACCGGCGGAGCAGAAGCTGCAGAGGTCAAAGTTTTGCACTATAATGAATTTTGGGTGGGGTTTTTTGTGTCTTTGCTCTCCCCCAGGCACAGGTGAAGTCCACAGCAGAGATGAGGAAGGAACCACCTCTCCATGAGGCCCTTTGGCATTACCAGACCTTTGCCTTGACTGCAAAGCAGCCTGTCTTCCCGTACGTGAAACAAGACATGGCAACAGAAACCCTAATCAAAAGACTTAAGCATCTGCTTTTGAACAAATCTGATGTAAGGCAAGAAAGCTTAACCAGGGCCCAGAAGAGCACTAATTATCAAATGGAAAATTAACAGGTAATTCGTCTCTAATGTGAGCTAATCTTTTCTAGGGGAGGAATTAATTAAATGGGGGAATTAAATCACCAAGAATTTGCAGAGTGACCAGTTCTGATGGGATTCAGTTAATGAGCTATCTGACAATTGTGTCAGCTTCATTTTCTTCTCCTCTGGACACAAAAGGAGAGACAGAGAGCAGATTAGTGCAGTGCCTCCTCCCTCCCGCACTGCAGCCTGAGATGACTGCACCTTACTTACAGCCTCGTTTCTTGACAAAACTTGAGAGAACAAAAATCAAAAGCCAAAAGCAGACCGTTGGCAAAGTGAGGTTATAAAATCGTATTGAAAGTTAGTAAGTGAGAGAGAAGGACGTTTCCTTTACAGAAATGGCCCACGGGGTCATGACGCACCCTCCTGCCTGAGCTCAGTGCCAAACTAGCAATGCAGTGAACTAAAGCCAAAGTCTGGTGCCAGCACCCTCCAGCAAAGAATGGGGAAAAGGTGCGCATCCCTTCCTCCACTATATGCAAGCCACCTGGACCAAGATGAAACTCATTTTGCTTGGGATTTCAGTTATGTCTGAACTGTTACTCAGTCCTGAACAAAGGAGGGGAGGTTGAGGCTCTTCCATGGCCATTAATGAAATCCATCCGCATGGTGCCACTGACATGCTCCAAGCACACAACCTCATTTCTGTCTAATTATCCATTGTGGTGTTTATGTCAGTGTCATACTGCTACAACAGCTCCGTGCCAGCTGCAGGAAGAGGAATGATCTCCAGCTTTGCAGAAACACAGAGCCACATGGGCAGACACCACCTGATCTCTCATAAAGCCTGCCAGCACAAAAATAACTTCTTAGAAACACTTGAACATGTCTGAACAAGCACAGTGAACCAATATTGGATCAGCACTTTGCATCGCAGGGTTGCAGCATTTACGAGCCAGCCTTTAAAGCCCTAATTTTGGATTTGCTGCATCTTGAAACCAGTGCCCAAGCTCACCTGCTTTTAATTCTGCCATCTCCTCACAGCATTGCATGCCAAATCCTCTAACAACCCTCCTGGATGGAAAAACACAAGCATTTACACTTTAGGGCAGTGACTGATCTGTGGCACCTACAATTGTTGAGGCTCTGCAAGTGAAATAGCATGGTCAGATCTGGGTGGAACTGAGGGGGGGTAGTTACATTATCTACTTCACAGACTGTGATTTTCCATATCTAAATAGAGGCTGAAGGAGGCAAATTAAAAGCTTATGGCTCTCAAGAAAAGAAAATCACTGTTGCTGATTCACTTGTAAAACGATCCTCCAAGTGTTAAGATCTTCCCTGTTACCGCATGTACATATGCAACCCCATAGCTCTGAGACTTTTGACAGTTTATGCCTGAATGATGATAAGTAATAAAGAAAAACATGAAAGCTGGCAGTGTCTGTTAGTCAGTTCACATTACAGAACAACATATTCTCTCCTGGAACATGCTGGGTCTTATGCAGATTCAACTTTTCTGTGTGACGCAAGTGCTGTAAAAACAACTCTGAGTCACAGAATAAAATCACATAATTCCCAAAGCCAAATAAGGACAGAACTCAGCCCACACAGCTCTGATTTCCCACTTTCTTCATAGTAACAATTTTATTTATCTTCCCTTTTAAACTATAGCATTTGCCTTGCTCTCACTGCAAATCTTGTGGTTCCCATCACTGAAGCCTATAGTTGGCATAAACACTGGTACTGTAAAAAACAAAGTTTTGTCCCAGCATCTGCAAGGTCTAGCATAAAGCCTGTTACATGCTCTCTGGGACTAGCTTTGCTAATTGGTATGAGGTCTTTATCAGGAACCTAGAAGGCATTCTCCCAGGCAGTCTCTACCTTTTTGTCTATTTTGACTTATTTTTCACCCAGAGTTAATTTACAGCCCAATAGAGCCAGGATTGAGTATTTTATGAATGTAATACAGCAGCACCTAATGGCTTATGTCTTTAGAAGGCTTTTGAATTTCATAACACAACTAGCTTGTTTCACTGACAGATTTCCCATGTACCAAACTGGGCAAAGCCTTGTGCAAACAGTCTTGCGGCATGTAAATAAAGCCTTCTGACTTGATCTGCAAGTGGAGTAAACCATCATCACTCTGCTGCTGTCATTTTGTATCAGAAACTGCTGAGCTTTCCACTCTGAAACCTTAAGGACATTTTATTAATAGGGTAAGAGGAGTTACATAAGAAGGCTTGTATGCAATAAACAGGATGTGATATATTTACAGCATATGTAAGCATATTGTTTTATTTATTTTCAGCATCGCTGATTTTCCTTCTCCCTGGCTTTACAGCATCTATGCGTGATAGCTGAGTGACTGTGCTGGAAATACAGGTTGTAATGTTCACATGGTAACGTACCATAAGCTTGATCTAACTATAAAGCAAATAAGAGCTATTTGTGCCCTTACATAAGAAGCAATGGCATACCCCAGCTTTACATTTTGCAAAGCAAAAGCCTCTTGAAGTGGATGAGAATGTAGCAGTGTGCTTGTGTATTGTTGCTGCCTGATGATTGACATAGATGACAGACCACCATCTGATTCAGATACACACACACTCCTGGGTACCAGAAGCCATTCACACAGCGAAGCAAAGACATAATCAAAGTATGGGGTTCATAAGTCAGAAAGAGCAAACTGTACTGTGTCCCCCACCAGAGCTTTAACTTCAGCCAGCTAACACATGCTTGCACAGCTGCATCCCCTTCTCAGCCTTCTGTTTAGTTATTCCTCCTTCTCTTCCCTGCACTTAAGTATCTTCCAAGTTACCACTAGTAACTGAATATATTTACTGAATATAGCCGAGGTCTCCAAGAACTCATTCATGTTTGACATTTTTGTGTTTTAGCAGTAACATTTATGTATTTGAGGCATGTTTTTCCACTGCTGTTTTTTAAACACAGTAAATTCAGTCTGGTTTTAATGCTGTTTTTTCCTGAAAGGTCTTCCAGATCTCTAACGGAGGCTATAACACCAGCGTGTTTCTTGATGAAAAACAAAGAAGTGATTTATTCAGCCCCTTTAAAACTCCTGTATCATTAAACACAGTATAGTGCAAATGTTTGAGAACTGTTGAGAAGAACAAGAAGAAAATATGTCTCTATTAAAGCTCCAAGAGTCTTGTATTTTTGATTAAGGAAAAGCAATTTTATACTTCTGAGACCTCCCACACCATATTCTTAAGAGAGAAAAGGCAGGAAATAGCCTATCTGACATTTACCACTTGGGGAGGAAAAGAAACACTTCAGAGTTCCTTTATATGTCATAGGCTAGCTAAAAAGAAATAACTGGGGTTTGACTTTCTTGCCAGCTTTAATTCACTGATAAGCCTCAACGCCTATGTCTACATGCAAGAATAAGTGAAACTTGCAGGTAAGCATCTCTAAAACAGAGAAAGGGTATTGTATTACCCAACCATCCTGGTGCAGCATCTGTAGCACTGTATACATGCTTAAACTGGGGGCACAGCAGTGATTTCCACTTGGACAAATGATACATGTGCTTCTACAGTGCAGTATTGTCTACAGTAACCATCAAGAAGCTTAAAAGTAATTTCCTCCAAATACTGTTATTCAGCTAACTTGTACTGTCATAAATGCACTATCATGGGGTTTGTTGTAAGTGCTGGCCTTTCTTTTCCATCAAAAGGAATATCTTATATTCAGTTTTATACAAATGGGCTGCTCATAAAATTGCTACCAAGTCTTTGCAGCCCAAATACTTGGTTCTTTACCTGTAAATAGACCCCATGATCAAATTTCAAGTTTACAGCCTAGGAAGGTCACTGGAGCACTCTGCCCCTGCAAAGCTACACATAGACGTATCTTATTTTAGCCTTGCACATAGAAGACTGGAATGCAAACACTAACACATTCCCAGGCTGCCAATCGATTTTATGACCTTTACTTTTTGTTTTGCATCTCCTTCTTCTCTAACTCATGGAAAAAGCTGTACCTCCATCTCTGAGCTATGAAAGACAAGGGATGGTAAGATCACAAACCAGAGGGGCTGGAGCTGTCAGAACTGACACCAGTGTTGATTGTGACACTCTGCAGAGGGCATTTGTTTCTCCTCCAGTCAGTCACCAGAGCATGGTGTGTACAGTTTCACAGCTGTCACACCAAATATTTTAAACGAAGGGGTTTTTGCCAAGTCAGAACACATTCACAAACCAAGAGATCATCTCAGGACAGAGCCTGTCCAGGAAAAAGCCTGTTTCTATTCTGGCACTACAGCTTGGAGCAAGAGGTTACAGATCCCAGGACTGTCACAGCTGGAGTCTGTTTATGGAGAAGGTTTAAAACACAGACCGAGCTAATCTCTGGATTTCCTGAAGCAAAACATACAGTACTGCTTGTTTATTCCCCCCAGACAAGAGTTTCATCAGATGAGGACTGCAGCATCTGCCTACAGTTTGCTAGCCACACTCTCAAACTGCACAGGTGATACTTTGGGGAGATCAGAAGAAAACCAGACCTAAGAATCTGCTATGAAGCATCCTCCCTAAGAAGCTCTCATTAGCATCAATCTGCGTGAATTATGGAGTTAATCCTTCCTACTCTCATGAGTAATCCTCTATGTACTTGCACAGCAATTCAGATAAGATGCTACTCTGCTAGATGCAATACAAACATGGAACAAAAGGCTACAGGCCATCACAGATGGAATCTGTGCTCCCACACAGGTTTCCCGTTATCCCATGAATCCATTGCTATAGGTGGCTGGCATTGCACTGCCACACCATGACACTCTCCAGAGGGATGATCCCGTTTTCTTTTTTTCCCAACGGAAAGAAGACATCTCCTAACTGACAAGGTGGGATGAGGTATAAAAAGATGGTCCAGAAAGAGTTTAGGCAGGAGCCCTGTGGTGTTAAAAGTACCTGGAAATGAGGTAATTGAGAGATGACAAAACAAATGGAAGAATTTTTGAGCCTGTGATCTGTGCAGTCCTCTGCCTTACACCCCTGTGCACTCAGGGGCCTCAGATTTCCTCTGAATTTGCTTTGGTCCATCAAAATACAGAGGAGGCCATAATACACGTGATGCACAACTATACACCAAAACATGGAAGCTAGAATGGAAGAGTGGAAGGTTGTATTTGAACACACAAAATCCTTGTCCAAGGCAAACTGGAAAAAAAAACCCAAACCGATTTAAAAAGGAAAGACTCCTACACTGTTTAAGTGCCCAGTTCCAAAACTGGTAGCACATCCACTCTCCCATCTGCAAGTTGTCAAGATCGAACAGGCTCAGCTCTCCAAGCAGTGGGCTGAACAGAAACACACCAGGGCTGCCTGCAGTCCTGGCCATGGTGGGGAAGAGCTTTAATGTGTCTGGCAGCAGGTGCTGCCCAAGGGACCACACTGTGGGAGCCAAGTGCCTAAAAGGGAGGGTAAGTAAATGCTTCCCAACTCTCCCACAAGTATGCCCTGCCTTTAAAAGGAGGAAGGACTGCTTACAGCAAATGTATTTACAGGCCTGTTCATGCAGGTAAGTACAGGTCTGTATTTAGGACTGATACACTGGATTGCAGGGAAAGGGGGGATTACAGCTCTCGAAAAACAACATCTTTGATCAGAACAGCACAGTCAGGAGATACTGAGCTCTCTCAGCTAGATGAAGAGGCATTGAGCTAAATTAAAGATTAATGTTACAGTTTGAAGCATAAATTAATCTCACTATTGGCTACATTGGCTCAGAAATTGAATTAATTTCTCATCACACGAAAGGGGCTCAAGCCCTGTCTCTGAGATTTTTACTGTTTCCTGGGAAAGGACAATAGTTTTACATTATTTATGTCAGCTGGGATAAGCCTGGCTCCTCTCTAGCCTGGTTTACTGGCACTTCATAATGCAGACGTGCATCCTGTACCAGTCGGGCTGTGGAGACTTGAAGCAACATGGGATGGAAATGTTCTGACACTAATGTACTCTGCTCCTAGTGGGCTTTTGCCAATCACCAATCACCCTGCTAAGTCTGACGGCCTTCTCTACTGCACTGAAATCACCTTTTCCTTACTCCTTATTTGCCTCTTTTCCAGTTTGATCTGGAAAATCCTGGACATTTTCCTTCCTGCCTGCTCCTTTATTAATAGGGTAACATTATCCTACAGGCAAGCTGCCCAACATACTTGAAATTGTGCCCTGCTTGCTCTCCTGTACCCAGCACTATTCCAAGTCAACACTCCAAGGACCTCTTAAGTGACCCCAGTGGAACTCCGACACGGTGGAATTTTCCTCTGGGAGAAAGGGAAGAGCACAACCTGCTCCAGACCTACTTCTGAGGGCAGCACCACAGGTTAAATCAAGCTGGGTGGGAGGTGTCATCCCACAGCCACAAGCTTTCCCCTGCCTCTCAGTGTGGGGAAACACAAATCTCTCATTCAGGAGGAGCAATAGGAGTGAAGAATATCAGCAGCTACCCACCAGTTAAACAGCTAAATAACCCCTGAATTGGGAAGGAAACGGAGGCACTTCCGTAGCAAGAGAAGATCAATTCAGTGATATATAAAGATGCTCACAGGAAAAACACAGTATGTACCTTGTGAGCAGAAGGGACTCTGGAAAGTCCCTTCCATTCCTCTGTGTGGAAAGCCCAGGAAAGACTCCCATCCGCTGCTTCAGTCTCACAGTATTTTTCTCACTCCGGCTCTTGCCAGCACTAATTCAGGACACTCTCTCTGCCCACAGAGCTGATCAAGCATAGCCTCCTGCCAGCCTACAAGCGTCAGCATCCAGTTTGCACCAGCACCAACGTTCACAGCTGCCATCTCTCCTACCATCCCTACAAGCCAGTGTCTCCACTGTTTCCAGCCTACCCCCCACAGCACACAGCCCCGCAGATCGGGATGCAGATTGTGATGTTGTGTTCTTCCCGTGCCTTTAAAGTAGGAAGATCCAAAGCTTTCATCCTATTCCCACTTTGCTATTGATGTCGGAGGGCAAAGCCTGTGGCCCAGCTTACTGCAGCAAGACTGAGCTGTCCTTTTTCAGTCAATAAAATATAATTCCCTCCCAACCCATGGTATACCCACTAAAAGCCTCATTTACAGCAGAAGTAACAACAGGACTACTAACTACCTGCTGCCTTCAAGGCTTAAACCAGAGCCGTCCTTCAACTAAGCCCCATGAGGCAGTGGAGGAAGAAGTCTTCAGCAGCCCAACAGGAACACCAAATCAGAAGAGGCAAGAGCTGCTGAACTGATGTTCTTCCCACTTAGCATCTGCAGGAAACTTTCCTTTGAAGAAAATGGCAGTGAAGGTAAGCCAAGAGCCAGGATGCTTTGGAAATACTGCCTCAGCTGTCTCCTCCAAGCTTAGAAAAGTGCTTTGCAACAGCATTAATTGAGATGATGTAATTCTTGTGCAGGCCTCAGCACTGTGTACAGTACACAAAAGGAGACAAGTGAACCTGGAGTTTAAAGGACCACTTTTGTTCTCAGAAATCAAATAGACATTTTTCTCTATAACATTTCTGGGAGCAGGATGGGGCTATGAATCAGATACACTCTACAATCCACATACTGAGCATGTAGGCTGCTGAGGCTGTACTTCTGTAAACTGGAGCTAACTGTGTAAAATGAACACACAAAATAATACAGTGAATAACAAGGCAAAACCACTGTGAGCCCAGGTGCCCCTGCTGCTCACTGCGTTGAAGCAGCTCACCCCCAGGTTTTTATTGTCAAATGGCACCCACACACGGGCCCTGAACTGGCAGTACCCTGGGTACAAGCAAGGTACTGTACGTTGGTGACACGGGGTACACATTTCGAGTCACACTGCAACAAAGAACCCAGTATTGCACACTGGTACAAAATGACAATAGAACTGGTCAGGAGCTCCAACGAAACTGATTTGTGGCTGTTAGAAAATGCTGATACTTCAAAAGACATTTGCAAATGGGGCTATTGTGAAAAGTGGTCCAGAATTTTCAAAATGTCAGTCTCGGGCATTTGTTACAAAAAGTGTATTTCCAGAATTGGATTTAGAAACTAAAACCATTTTAACGTCATTTTTGATAAAGGGAGGAGTACAACAAATAGCCTGAAATTACCAAACAACCCAGAGTTAATGTTACATCAAAGACACTGCTCTTCTGATTCTATGCCCTGTATTGGAAGGGAGGAAAGAATTTTAAAGTTGGAAGATTCCATGGAAGAGTCCTCCAATCCAGGTCTAACTTTAGTAATACAGCATGCTCTAATAAACAAAATTAAACATAACATGCAAGTATAAAGTAGGTTCCTCATTTTGGAGGTTAACTGGTCACTGCATTCCAGTACTTTCATACTGCTGACAGAATAATAGTAAAAAAATACAAAATGCTTCCCAACATGCAGCTCTATCTTCTCCTGAATGGATGAGAATCCAGGAGCTGAGTAGCTCACAAAGCAGTTTTTGAGGTCTAAAAGCACACTTGACAGCCATACCCATTTACAGTTCTGCCAGCTACTGCTCTGGGTTAAAAGCATTCAGTGACCTGGAAGAGCTGTGTTTAAATAACCTACAGTAATAATTCTGCTGAGACAAACCTTGAACAGCCATCTCCCTGTGGCCAGACACTACCTGTTACTTTATGAGCTCCTGCCTGAGCAGCCCTACAAATTCTTTATCTGAAGGCATGTATTTGCCACCCTGAACAGCAGCACTGCAGCTGTAGGTGCACCCACCCCTGAAAGGAGACCTTCACACAACAGCAGGGAGTTTCTCACTTCTGAGAAAGCAGTTAGCTCTGTCAAAGTACCCAAAGCAATCTACGTAGAGGTTGCAGACACTGGACAGCGCATAGGAAAAAAGGAAGGGTTACCTGGTATGGAAGCATAAGGGACTCAGAGGAAGGTACAGGGTTTTGTGCTCAGTTGAAAGAATCAGGGAAGGCAGAAGGAAAACAAAACGGTTTTAAGCCAGTGGGACAAATAGCACAAACATGGCAGTGAATAGCTGTTGGTCCCCAACATCAAGGCTGGCAATTAATACCCAACCTAAACACTGACAGATGCAAAACCCAGCATAGAAGTAATCTCTAATCACACAGCATCTGGTGATTGCAGAAGGAAAACCACTCAACAGCCAGGATAGCTAGGAAAATATGCACCACACAAAAAAGAAAAAATGGATTTCCAATGGATCTGTCCATGTGGAAACTCATTCCTTGTCCCTAAGCATGACCTATGATATTCACATAATTCTGACAAGTCTTCATTTACCCTACTTTTAAAGGCTTCCATAGCTGCAAGCCCCACCTCCTATCTAATGCCTTCAGCTGAAGAACTGAAACTGAGGTAGGGGAGAACCTGTGTATGGTGTCTACAGCCTGTTCATGTGGGCTTGAGTTAAGAAAGATAATCAGATTTCTAAGCCAGAACCATAACCTTCGTACTTAAAAATTGGTCAAAGTACATGGCAGTGAGATTCTGGTATTGGAACTAAAAAGTGTGAAGTTATTTGACCTTTACTGCAACCTGGGAGAATCTCCACTGGGTTAGCAAAAGCTCAAGAGAAGTGACAGGTGGTGTGGTTATCATAGACATTCATTGAGCACACTTGCTTAAGCAGATGTCAACCAGGACTCAGAGATGTCCTTGTTAAGATATTCATAATCTGATGGCACAGCCCATACCAGAAAATTCAGTAGTGCACTGCAGGGTTCAACTCTTTATTTGCGACTATTTATGGCAATGCTGTCTTGTTCTGCTGTATATACTGAAACTTGCCTTCACTTCATGGGTTGGGTCCTGTCAAAGTGTGTTTCAAAGTCACCATTAACTTCTTTAAAAGTACAACACGGGAATAAAGGGTGCATCACCCATTGTGCTAAACTGAAGACCAGACCAGCAGCAGCAGAAAGCAACTCCTAAACCCCTGACAACCACGAGACTTATCTTCCATGTGGAACTTTATTCCCACATAACTGCTACTACTAAAAGCGTAGTGGCTCCAAGGCAAGTGCAATGGCTACAGTCTGGATGCTAGTTCCCAGGCTAAGACAGTGCCTCACACTGCTCCCACCTCCCCAGGTTATCATGAAAGGAAGTTGATGTTTGCACTACAAGAGCAACATGGGGTCACTCTTGTAGGGGACTGCTGGGCTTCTGGATTCTAACTTGACCACTGCCCTCTTGCTTGATGGCTTTGTGTCTCAGTTTCCTGATAAGTCTGACCTCCCTTCTTAAAGACTGACTTGCGTGAAGCACTGCAAAAGCACTAGTTGTTGAGGTGGGCCTTGCATTTTAATTTATGCACATAAAATAGGCAAACACTTAAGTTTTTCTGGGAATTAATCAATTTTCTCCATAAAGTACATTGTGTGACGCAGGAGTGGTCTAAATATCAGATTTCCTCAGCTGTTTAAGGATCAGTGAGCAGAGGGTGTCTCCTTCTCTGAACTAGCTGAATAGTTAGAAAACTCATCATGCATTTAAGTACATGATCCCATTATATTCTTAGACCCACAACTTAACATCATTAAGTACATGCAGAATCTTTTCACGCAGAGTCCCTAGCACACCTCCTCCATACACAAAGAGGAGAAAGCTGGAACAGATCAACAATGAGGTACTCTATTTCCATAAACCAGTCCTCAGTTTTCAAGTGTTTACATTTCTTCAGAGAATACCTCCCATAACCTGAGTGTAATCTCTGACTAAGCTCAGCATACCAGTGGTATTTAACACCTTCAATTATGACTTCTGGTCCACTTAATTTCTGGCCATGCCTTCTTTGTAAATAGCCCCAAGTGTCTGTTTCTGTTGCTTCACAAAGAAATGCTTTCAATCTCACCAACCTTTGAGATCTCAAGCACCATCAGAAGCATGTTTGACTGCAAGAAAAAAAAAACAGTACTTACAAAATAAAAGAGATAGAAAGCAAGGTAAACAATGCAAGTTGAAGTAGAAAGAACAAAAGCAGCTACTTGAAAAATGCTATCAGGAGTATAATTTATCTGTCTTGTTATATTAGAATAATCAAGGAATATGCTAAGGTGTACCACGGCTCTTACTGGGCAGTGATTTTGTTTTCAAGATCAATCTACCTGCAAATTACTGGTTTTAAGTAGAAACTAGAATCCCCAGGTGAAATGACAGACGGGATAGAATGCTGTAGCCCTTGCTTGAAGTTGACATTTTACACTGACAGGGTAAATAAGAAGCAAGGATATCAGCTGCAGCAGATGACATGACTGGCACCAGGTAACCCAGATCAGCAGCACAGCTGAGAACAGCGGCCTGAAGTGTCTTTGCCTAACCCTTTCTTCTTCTTTCCTTTTCATTTATCACTACCCCATCTTTCCCACTGAGTCATCAACTGAAGGAGATTATAGATACAGCCCTTGCCCACTGAAAAAACTCTGCTACTCAAGTCCCTTCATGAAGCAACACCTGTTTTCCGCACTGAATATCTAAGTACATAACACCAACAGCTTTCTATCAAATTACTCCAGATTGTACTTCAGCCTTCCCTGTAAAGCCTATAGTCCTAGCCTATCAGAGTGCCTCTTGGTGATAAACACGACTTGAGAACTCCAGTTTATATAAAACATCAGTGGGAACAAAGTTCATCCTACCAAATATGTAATTTGATGCTGTTGAACTGAAACCTGTACAGATGATTAGTCAGATTCAGTAGTGTGCAATCTGTGCTCTCAACATCTATTTGAACAACATAATTCCTTTAACAGCAATATTTTTTGCTAACAAATCAGATTATATGCATGGTAAAATTCCCCTGAAGTGGCTGGACTAAGAGTGAACCTGTTCTTGGTAAAGCATAAAGTTTAGAGCAGGATTTCAATTGCTTACAAAAACTACCAGCAGAGATGCAGTGCCCCAGATGACCAGACATACAATTCCCTTCTACCCTCATCCTAAATGGACAGCCAAGACTCAAGAGATGTATAGCACTGACAGCCCTTCCAGACCTTCCCTAAAAAATGCCCAGGAGGAACTGAGGATAGCAGCACAGGACCCCATTGTGGTAGATCAGTGAGAGGACAAAGGCCCCCACCACCACTCATGCTTTTCCTAGGCTTGACTCTGGCCTAGACCTGCTTTGTTAGCCATCATGGTCACTTCAGCTTGGCAAGTAGTGTTTCTGTGAACACAGTAATAGTTACACAGACCACTTTCTAGGACTACTCACGTGAGTGCCACAGACGAGCAAAGCTATGCACAAGGCAAATAACTCAATGAAGCCTGTAATAGTGTATTTTCTGACACAGAGGTAAGCAAGATAGTTTCATGCAATAACTGATGTCATCTCTACAGCCTTAGCAATCTTCTTCCCCTCAAAAATAATCCAGGTACGACTGTCTTGTGACTGTCCTTGTTGCTAGTGCAAATAGGTTCACTAAAGTGGAAAAGCTCACCACAAAGTAAGAATGAAACTACAGACTTGTCCTTTGCTCTCTTCCTCCAAAGAATGAGAGCTAACACCTGAGAGTTGTAATACAATGTAGACTAACAACTAGCTGCAGGCTAACACACTGATCAATATGAGCAACAGCGAACACCGCATTTGATGAGGATTCACAAACTCAGGCAGCTAGACACACAGTTTTAATGATGTATACAGTGCAACTTCTGTTTGCTTGCTGTGCTGAAAGCCCCAGCAGCATTCTGCTTGCACAAGTCAGCTTTCCGCCCTACCACTGCCTACAGATTTTGTGCTTGCACCTAACAATATCTAAACCCCACTAATAACCCCACTGCTCTCAACTTACATGAAAATCTACAACAGAACATAGTAAGTCCTTCTCGTCCACGCCACCACAGCCAAATGGATGTTGTTTCAAGACCACTGCTGATCTGCACAGGTCCCAGTAATGGCAGAAACTAGAATGGGTTTTATCACAGCCTTTTTACTGTAACCTCTGCCACTTACCAACATAGGCAGCCATTTACTACACAAGGTCTGACTTACTCCATGTTCTGAAGGCCTGACACAATGCAGCTTTACAGTCTAAAGTAGATCAGTAATCATTTTCACCATTTAACCTCACAGCCTTTACCTTACAATTTAGGATCAGTTTTCTCCACCCATTCCCAAACTATTTCTCCATTTATCATGGAAAAAAATTATACTAATATGCACATAATTACTGTTATTTAAGTAACTGTAGTGCTGAAGTAAAAACTCACACCATGGGAACATGCTTTCTGCTTCTCTTAGCAGTACATGTTCCAACACTCATTCCTGTGATTTCCCCAGTAGCCTCATTTCAACCTCACACCACCAGAAGTTCATTTCTCCAGCCTCAATGGAAGAGAATCTTCCCAAGCATTTCCACCACACCCGAGCATCAGACTTCAGTTTTCATTTGCTCCCTGTGCTTCACACTAACAATTCCACTGCCTTCACAACCCCTAGTCTGGAGAGCAGTGCTCACAGATCCAGCCTAGCATCACTCTGCTGTGCTCCTGTGGTTTCAGCTCCCTCCAGATTTCTGCCATGCCTGCACCTTCTAGAACAGCCTTTGCCAGGAACAACCTCATACTCTAGCACAGAACACAAAACTTTACACTCAAAGCTTGACTTCCAGATCCCACAGGCCACCTCTGTGGTGCACATTACTGCACTCAGTGCATCTCCTACCTGTGGTTCTGTCTGCCTCAGACCTTAGCAACATGATAAACAGCACGGGGGGGGGGGGGGGGGGGGGGGGGGGGTTTGGGAATGCCAGGTTAGAGCTTTTGGAAGGTACTTAAGTGCATGTTGCACATCCAGGGACATAGCATGACAACACAAAGCCCTGCACAATGAAGTTAGTCAGTGCAAGTCTAGAGCAGGTAAATTTAGTGTGGTCTAGTCAGTGCACCCAAAGCAGATCCTCCAGCAAGGTACCCTGTATGACTCATCATGTTTATCTCCTCCTTCCCATGGTTCTTCAGGACCCATACATAGTATGGATTAGCAATGTACAAAGTAGGGAAGATACCATTTACCATGTGAACTACATGGATCCATGATTGCAAGTGCACTTGCTCCCAGGCATTACTTTCCTCTCCCTTACTCCACTGGGAATTCAATAGCTTCTGCAGTCAGGACAGCACAGATGTATAATCCTGCTAAACAAAGCAAAGCTTTTATCTAGCTTCAAAGGTAGACTGGAAACGACGAGACCTACACCTTCTACTGTATCCCCTTGAATATTCCAGTATTTAGCCTCATTCCAGCCCAATCTCATTTCTTAGCTTTAGAAAACCAACCCAAAACTGAAAGCATGGGTATGCATTTGCTGAAGGAGAGGGGAAGTACATTTCTTTCAGAGAGGAAAGAGCATGTACTGCACTTCTTATACATGCCTCTTTTCAGCAAGGTTGCCTAGCAAAAAGCAACAGGCAAGACATCAAATTTAAAGCTGCCTAAGGCACTTTAGCCAAGTTCAGAAGCACAACTGTGTAAAGTACCCAACATTCAATGGCTGAGGAATCAAGCCTGAGCAAACGTTCAGCAAGCTTTTAGTAGGTTATTGGAACAGCAACAAGATTACAACCTAATCTGTCCCAGCTCTGCTTTGTCAGCTTCTCTATACAAGCTGTACATGTACCTAACACTGTGGGGCACACGGTACTTCAAGGATGCTACAGCTGTAACCCTGATCCTAGCTGCCATTGATAACCGCACACTGATGTGTACCACACTAGATCCACCTGCTTCCAGAGTTGCACATGCATGAGACTAGTCAGGCTACAGATCTTGGTAAACCAGAAGAGTGACGCTTCACAAATGAGTAGACTGTGCAGTTCAACTTTTTTATTTAATAAAATCAAGAATATGCACAGCACATGCAGTGCTAGCATCTAAACTAATACAATAAGCAATTCTAAACCTACAGTGACTTGAAACTCAATTTTCACATTCAGCAAGTTTAAATCCATTCTTGCATATTGTTTTGAATCCTTGTATCTGAACTGAAAATATTGCTGGCTGATAAAACTTGCTAAAATGCACAAGTCACTGATTATGCCAATACAACAAAGATAACCACATGTTTTGAGGATTGCAATGTGCCAGACATTCACTGAAAAAAAAATAAAAATAACACACAACTAAACAAAACTCACGCAACAAACATCTGAGAATCTGGACACTTCACATCAGTGTTTCGAAGTGTTTCATTAATATCTTAAGACAAGTGTATCAAAACCTTGGCATGTTCAATTTTAAGTTGCCAATTTTTTGTTTTACCTATCAGAAAGTTATGGCTACACTGCCAATGCCGGGTCTGCTTAATTTGACTTAAGAGTTTAATATGACTTAAACATTAAAAGCTCACACTACCCCGAAATATATAATTTCACGCATACGGTGACATTCAACATTCAAGTGCCAGTGTTTTTGTACTGTCTTTTGGTCAAGTTTCTTTAAACTTTCAAAGAATCACTTTTAGGCTTACAAAAATAAATATTTGTCAAAAATGTTCAATAAATATTACACAAAACTAGCAGCAAAAAGTATCTAGAAATCTGTCGTGTGCAAATAGTTTTCTTCCCAGCTATCATTCCCATGGTCCCAAATAAGTTTTAGAATCTATTTCCTCTCCTTAAACAAGCTGCGTTCAATCTCCAAGAGACAAAATAAGATTGGAAGTTAAGGACACGCACACAAGACATATATAAAATTCTCTGAATGTGCAATAAAAGAAGTATTTTGTAAAAAGTTATGGGCAAAATGTACAAGGGCCTAAACCTAGACTTGAAATAGCACCATAACAAATGACCTCAATACTGTCAAGTGCACCTACTTAATAAAAGTTTTAGAACAAGGCACAATACACTTGAAAAAATCTATTGCACTTTAGGAGATTTTTGCCATTTTCCTGTGCCACTGTAGATTAGTTGTTAACGGTTCCGGCCACAAAATCAGCACAGAAATCCCACGTGGCAGAGGCGTTTTTCTGGTGGACAATACTTATCTTTGGCCAGATTTAGCATAAACAGACTATAAATACAATGGAAACCTATGCAACTAAAACTGACTAAAACTGCACTTTAATAGCAGAATTGAAACCTTGTGCAGTTTATGTACATTTCCAACCTCTGTGATCTCAGGTTTGTTTGTTACTCTTCTGGAGCCATTTTACAAAGTCTACAGTAAGCCAGTTTAACATCTCCACGCAGCTTGAACAGAGTAATGTGAATCTGCATTAAAATAAAGCCTGCTGCATAATTCTTCCTGTTCATACCCTCTTGACCAAAAAACATCAACACTAGCATGCGTTATTAGACCAAAAATTCAGTCAGGCCCTTAAGGAGGACCAATTACTGCCATGGTCAGCCATTCTACCATTTCAATTTCATATGGCAGGCATTTTAAAAAGTCTAAATAGATGAATTCTCCTAAAACTATTTCAAGTTATCAGACCTTTAAACGTTCCCTGTAATGTTCTGCCCACATTTGGCTAGCTCACATTAATGATCTGCCTAAATATTGAAAAAGGAATTGCTGTATTTGCTTGCATTAACTTCAAAAACAGTGCTTTTAATGTATGCATGTATCCATACATCATCTCATCATGACTGGAATGGCTTATTAAAGGCTATCAGGTTCTAAGTACCTATCCAGGATAGAGTGAGCAAATCAGAACTTTAACTTAGTACAGTTTTGCCACATTAGAAACTAATTGCATTGATATGCTTCAAGATGTTTTTATTTTTCAAATCTGCAGATACCAAAAGCCCTAATGCAGGCTACCGCATAAGTTTTTCTTTGTAGTATTATGGATGAATCAGTGATTCCTGTTTAAGTTGTATCACACCTGTGTGCCAAGGTTTGATTTTAGCCCAAGTTCAGTAATTTTTATTTTGTCAAAACAATTGATATCTTGAGCATTACTGAGCCAACAGGACATCAAAATAAAAGTTGTCTAAAGTTAAAGGCACAGTACATTAACAAACAAATGATCCTCAGTCACAAAATCAAAATGCAGTTTCTGGGTGGGGATGGGTGGGAGGGGAGTTAATCCTGACTACAGCAATAGAGTCTTCAAAACCACCTTCAAGATAGGGCTACTTGTTCCTTTGTTTCCATCTTGTGACCTTGAGCTCCCTTAAAAAAAATTTCAGTGGAGAATCACAGCTGGTAATGTACTGCGAGTTCTTGAAGCTACACAAGGTATAGTCTGGCTAAGTTACATGTGGTTTCCATATTAGCTTGTTTGGTAGGATATCTGCTGCAAGCAGCTTCAGTTGCCCCACCAGTCAACCCCTTGGGAGTTATAGTTTCCTCCATATCCATCAGTGTTGTAGAAGCCTCCATAACCACCACCTATGAAAGGCAAGAGAAAGTGATGCTTAATTAACCTGTTAAAGACTTGTGTCTTCCCAAGAAGAAAACAGCCTAAGGCACAGATGTCTACTGTCTATCAAAGAAAACCCGCCCAGAAGTACTGTTAAACGCACATTAAACTGAAGTGCTGGAAAGACAGGTAGCATCAAATTAAGCAAAGACAGGTAACTTGCTCTAGTCTAGACCCAAAGACAAAGCTGAGACTTTGCAAAACAAAAAGAACCAGCTGGCCTCATATTTAAACATTATCTCCTTAAGTTTTACTACAGCAAACATTGTGGATATAACTTTCAATCTGCCAACACTCCCTACCCAATTTTTCTTACCTCCAAATCCCCTGCTGCCAATTCCTCCACTGCGGCTGCTGGTTGGTCGACTACTATTAAAGTTACTGCTACCAGAACCACTACTTGTTCGATAGTCTCTGGCACCAAATCCTCCACTGAACCTACTGCTGTATGAAGAAAGAAAACAAAGATGTAAGTCAAGTCAATGGTATTTTATATCTCAATGTCTGCAGTGCTTAACTACTAAATTTCTTCAGCTCTGGTTACCAACTGCAGCTGGCCAATAACTAGTATGCATGTTAAGTTCAGCAAGCTTTATAAGAAACCCAGTGCTATCTGGAAAGGGCATTCCAGATGACAAAGGAAAATTATTTATGCAGGGTCATACAGAACTTGTCATGTTACAGTAAATATTTTCTCAGGTCCTGGGAAGACTTGTTTCAGTGCAAGCGCTCCACGTCTTTTCCAAACCTATCTTGGTATTCACATGATGCATTTATGACCACCTTTCATACTGTAGAAAAGGACAACCATTTTCCAAACATACTTCTGAAGAAAAGGACAACACACCCAAAACAGCTGTAATTCATGTGGTTGCATCATGTTAACTACATTAAGAGTTGTTTCTCCTCCTAACCCATTAAGCCACTGAACACTGCTTTCTATTACCAGCTTATAAAAAGCATTTTTAGGTTTCCTCAGATTACTTTACAAGTGGCCTCACATCTGCAGTCCAACTCACATGCCTTTCCCATTTTGTGTCAGGAGGTATACATTGCTTCCTCCTAAACATCAAAATAGCTGCTGCTGAAGGCATATTTCTAGCACATGCAGTTCTGCATTACTAGTAAGTGCTTTTGGAGTTCTGAAGCCATTTTTGCTGATGTTATTCTACCTCAGCTGTATCTAGTTGTCTGCGTAAGGGGAGAGCATATTACAGATTAATTGCCTGTTAAGACAGAGCAAAACCATTCATACCAAGCTGTCACTTCCTGATGCACTTAACTCACAGTTTAGGCTCCACTGGTTTGTTTTCCCTTTACTAGACTGAAAGCAAATCACAGAACTGCTTCTCGTAATGGATTCAGTATACCTTTAGCCAAAGTTGTTACCATTACCTCTTAGATCGTCCACGGCTGCCACCTCCTTTGTGATGCTGTTCATAAGCCATATTTTCCAGCCAAGATGGTACTTCTTGCTTAGCCTCAACAAGAAGATCAAGCAAGTCCTTGGTGATGTTTATGTTCCTCTCATTGAAGAATGAGGTGGCAAGACCTGAAGTAAAAATTTAGTTTTAGCCCCACACAAGTACACTACAGCACTTAAACCCATTCCATACTGCACTTGCAGCTGTGTTTAGATCAGATTCCTTACTGCCAAGCTTGAGAACACTAGAATTACCTGAAGATAAAGCCATTTAAGACCATTATTCCATCACAGCTAGTCACAAAACCCTTGGCTAAGCACAGGAGTCTTACAAACACAAGATACCAAGCTTACATGTTGTATTAGAGCTTATTAACAGCAACAAAAACACTAGCTAAAGGAACAGTTTACTTTCCACACTGGCTAGACAGCATTAACCAGTTCCTGGTCAGAGAAGGCAGCACATGGGTTTCTCTCAAATACTTAGAATTTGCTGCTTAGCCAATATAGTACAACAACCAACTTTGGTATGAAGTACTGTCTATGAAAATTCTTTAACATACTTACCAAGATTTCCTACACGGCCTGTACGACCAATACGATGTACATACTCTTCAATGTCGCTTGGCAAGTCAAAGTTTATGACATGCTTTACATTTGAGATATCCAGTCCTCTTGCTGCTACCTAGTGGTTAAACAATTAAATCAAATCTCAGTAAAATTCCACAGGCCAAGTAAATATGCTTATTGGCTCAAGCTTCACTGATTTTACTTACTGCTGTGGCAACAAGAATTGGGCTCTTGCCCGAACGGAACTGATGCAGTGCTTCCTCTCTGTCTCTCTGAGAACGATCTCCATGTATACTTGTACAAGCATATCCTTCATGGTACAAGAAGTCCTCAAGAGCATCTGCACCCTTTTTAGTTTCCACAAACACCAGAGTCAAGGAATCCTTGCCTAACAATAATTGAAGCATGGGTTAGCAGAAGAGCTGTGCAAATAACTTTGACACCACCATGTGGTAAAAGGCAGTTTCAGCTTTCCACTGTTGTTTATTCTAACCTGAAGATACTAGAGCCCCCCCTCCCCCCATTCCATATTACAAGACCTTATATCCACTTAAAACCATCACCTAGCCAGTGCACTATATTCACTGCATTTGAAGGAATACCCTTTAACTTTTATTTACCTACTCAATAGAAGTTCTTATTACTTGAATCATTAATTTGCCTCATCAGAACTTTGCCATATTTGCTTATCAGAGAGTGGTCTTTACCTGTGGCATTTAGCAGGTCAAGCAGAAATGATCGTTTGTCTGACTCTTCCACCCATACTACTTTCTGTGTGATATTCTCAGATGTAGAACCTACTCTGCCAACAGCCAGAAAGATATATTCATCAAGGAAGTCACGAGCAAGCATCTGAAAAACAGAAGATGGACAAAAAAAAAAAAAAATCCAATCAGCATTTTTTTTTATGCCTTCCAGGGCTGAAATCTGGCCCTGTGAGCTCTTAAAATTTTAGAGCTTTGTCAAGTACCTGGATTTCCTTGGGGAAAGTAGCACTGAACATCATGGTATGACGAACCCCCTTTGGTGGCATAGTATCTTGTTCAACAATTCGACGAATTTGAGGTTCAAACCCCATATCAAGCATTCTGTCAGCCTCATCAAGCACTAGGTACCTAAATAATAAAAGTTATTCTTCAGAGCTTGCTCTTTAATCTGTAACACAGCACCGAAGTTCTCAACTAGGTGCTTAACACAGTCCAAAAGCCAGAACTTGGGGTCATTAAGCCCAGATCTCACTTTAGAAGATACAGTTTCCAGCTGCCAAGACACTTGTATGTGGCCAAGAACACTTTACTTACTTGCAGAAATCCAGTCCAATCTTTCCCCTCTCCATCATATCAACCAGTCGTCCTGGTGTTGCTACAAGCAAGTGACATCCACGTTCTAAGTCACGTATCTGCTGACCAATGTCTGCACCACCATATACAACGCAGGGACGAACTCTGGAACGGTATGCAAACTACAAAGCAAAGTAAATTAGCTCCAAGGAAAACTATACTTGGGCATTTTTAGAAGTATGAACTCCTAGATATACCTTTCTGGCTTCCTCATAGATCTGCACAGCCAGTTCTCTAGTGGGAGCCAAGACCAGTGAGATTGGATATTGCTTGCGGCGCCCATACCTCCCATTCTCCTGAAGAGCAAGAAGAAATACTGTGAATTACTCAAATGCAAGAGGAAATTAGCTGTTGGTTAATATGTTAACAGCCACAAAGCCACACAACTCTCAGGTCTACAATCTGCACTGTTACCTTTAACCTAAGCAGCTGAGAAATAGCTATATAAAACCTGTCACTTCCTATCCTGAAGTCACTACAACATAAGGCCAAGGCAACAACAAAAACACTCAGTTAGATATCAACTCCTTAGAAAGGAAAAAGGTTTCACAGCCTGTATTTCTTCAAGGGGAAGAGCCTTTTAGAAGGCAAGAAGCTTACCTATCCTACCCAAAATAATGACATTTAAGACCATCCACTGTGTTCAGTAGCAAGTATCAACATACAGGGCAAAAACACACACTGGTTATAGCTTTTCCAAGACTGAGGTTTAGATACTTGCCTTCATAGCTCTCAAGGCATCACCAGGGCCATCTGCATAGATCTGGCTCAGTATTGGCAGAAGAAATGCAGCTGTTTTCCCAGACCCTATTAGGATACAATTCAGTATTAACAGTCATTTTCAAAGCTACTGTATTATCAGCTACAGCACTAACTTTGTACCACCAGCATATACCAAATAGCATCTGCACTAGTATATGCATATTGCCTATGCCAATGGAATGCACTTCTTTGCCAGCAGAGTTTCTCTACAAAAGACTTGTCACTTTGCACCACAGAATTGCGAGGTGAAAGTGATTTAAGCCATGAACATTTCTCTAAGGACAAACCCAGTAAATGCAGTCAAGCCACATCTGAAGCAGTTCCAAGAATAAAGCCAGCTAGTTTCCATTGCTGCAGGTATTTCAGTATACTCTTTTACGAGAACACTACTCTCTTTTAAGAGAACACTAGAAGACCCTATTCCTACTAAAAACTGAACAGCAGAGTTATTAGCTTACCTGTCTGAGCGCAGGCCATCAAGTCTCTCTTTTCTTTAATAATAGGTATTGCATGTTTCTGGACTGGAGTAGGACGGGTGTAGCGTGTGAGCTCAATGTTTCCCATAATAATTTCTCCCATGTCAACATCACTGAACTGAAAGATATTTAAAACGAGTAGCATGAGGATGCTTCCCTTCAGCCACTATGGCACAACATTCAGTCTAAGAAGTCATCTGTAAAGTAGCTTTTGATTCATCTTACTATAGAACTTGCCTATTAAGTTTACAGATACTCAAGAACAAGTTACCAAGAGTCTGATAGCTACGTAGTGCAATCACAAGTGATCCTTGAAAAGCATTAAAGTACAGACTACACCACCCCCTCCAAGCATTTTTACTTCTTTACACGTTTACTGTTTAAAGATAAGTCAACTACAAGTGAGCTATGTGTGTTAACTGAACATGCTTAACTGCTCTTATGTCTTAGTTCATTACATACAACCCTCCTCCAAAAAACAGCTTAGCTGTAGGAAGGCAAGACAACATCTCCTCTCCGCCCTCAAGACAGCATGACATTGAGTAACAGTCACTAATATAATCAGCAAAGCAGATTTATAAAAAAAACACCAAAAAAATCCCAAACAACCAACTTACACTTTCAATATGTGGAGGACAGTTGCTGCCTGTTGCTTCAACAGGAATATCATCATATTTTTCAAAGTTAATGCCAGTATTGCTTCCTGAAAATAGCTCCCTGCAAACAGAAGATAAAGTATTTTACTTGCTAGACATATCAACTGACTCTGTCATGTGAATTTACACTATATATATTACTTACTGTTCCAGGCGTTCACTTGGGGGAAGAGGCTTTGACCAGTCATCTTCGTCTGATTTGTCAGACCAGCGGCTATTCCCACCACGGTCAAATCTGCCAAAGCCGCTCCTGTCATAGTCACCACCTCTTCCACGCTCTTCATATCTAAACATAGCAAGAATGTCAGGCCACCATTCCTGAGCAACAGGGTTTTTTGACATACAAAATTAAAGTTATAATAACCTAGTAGTGTATACTCTGTGTATCACATATACAACTGTAGAACAATTTAAAGCAATTTGATTATCTGTACTTGTTTCCCCACCCATGAACTGTTTAGTCCCAGCCATCAGACTAGGTCATGCATTCTGTCTTAAGACAGTCGAGTCTGTCATGATTTCACAGCTTAGGTTATATTAACAAACTGAATGACTCTTTTATCACAATTTTTATTTAATCAAGTGTAACAAATGTAAAGGATCAGTTATCTGCCAACAGAACTGCAACTCAAGTTGCCTCGTCCTCACCATTTTTTGCAGGAAGCCCCACACTTAAAACATCTTAGGAGACACTTATCTGGTACACCCTCCCTTTCTCCAACCCTCATTTCACTTGGGTTCCACACATCCAGACAAAACCCTCGAGTGCTGCAATTTGTTCCTTTATTCCCCCATCATGAATGTGACCAAATACAGTAATTACATGTCACATTATTATTTTATAATTACCTCACCTGTACCACTGACTCAGAAAAAGAAGGTGGAAGAAGTCCTTACCTCAACTGTTAAGTTTTTGGGTCTGGTAAGTCATGTTTGAGAAAACTCTGGATACAGGACTAGCGTCACCTTTACTAGTCGATAAAGGTCACTCTCACCACACTTGTGCATACAACGCATGATGTGTGTAAGACTGATCAAGTAAGGTACACAACCTGCAAGAGTCTCACCCAGTTTTATTAACTACACTTTTTAAACAAGGAAAAAATGTTGAAATTAGGAAAAAAAACTGTTTTCATATATTTTATGTGTTCCAAACAGTTCATGATTTTTTTCCTGGAAGTAACCATCCATCTGCACTCTTTTGGTGAAATGTTAAGGTCAGCAAGTCATTACAGCTGCCAGTGAGTGGCTGGTGGTAGACTACAGGACATGCTTTTCAACATATGCAATTTTGCCATCCTGGAACTCATGCAGCTTTAAAGGCAAGGTTCTCTCACTTTCTGCTCCCCTCCCAGGTTCCTCCTACTTTATTCTGTCATTCACACCTAGAACTCTAACTTTATCATCAAGATTACAGATGCACTACTAGAACCGAGACAGACTGTACACACCACTGAGACAAATAAGTACTTGCCTTCCTCCTCTGGATCCATTTCCACGGTCGAAGAAGCTTGATTTTGCTCCACGGTCAGAACGTGCAAAGCTGCTGTATGCATCCTTGTCTCTGCTAGAACTCCAGCCACCACTATCAAAACCTGTCAGAAAAGGGTATCTCAGCTATACATCACATGGTCTACTTAAGAATCCTAATTTAGTTCTTAAGGATGAATTAACTTCACACACAGAGACTTCTGACAGAACACCAGGAATACCATAATTACTTCATTAATGCAGGAGAAAGCTGTAGCTTGTTTAGGAAAGTATCTAAACCCAGATTTTGGAATGAGTAACTTTAAAACCACACTATAATTACTCAGGTACTCAGGTACTGTGTCAAGAGCCCTAACAACGGTTGTAATGAAAGCAACCTTCAGGAAGGTATAGATGCAGTTTCTCATTAGCAAAAAAAAACCAAAACAAAGGGCTGATCCTGTATTAAATTAAGATCTTCTACAAAGTCTGAAAAGTTCCAGAAAGGAATCAAAAGTTGTTGGAACAAGTCCAGAGGAGGGCCACGAGGATGACCAGGGGACTGGAGCACCTCCCATATGAAGACAGGCTGAGAAAGTTGGGGCTGTTCAGCTGGAGAAGGCTGTGTGGAGACCTCGTAACAGCCTTCCAGTATCTGAAGGGGACCTATAGGGATGCTGGTGAGGGACTATTCATTAGGGACTGTAATGATAGGACAAGGGGTAACACGTTCAAACTTAACCATGGGAAGCTTAGATTGGATAGAAGGAGGAAGTTCTTTACTGTAAGGGTGGTGAGGCACTGGAATGGGTTGCCCAAGGAAGTTGTGAATACTCCCCTCCCTGGTGGTGTTCAAGTCCAGGTTGAAGAGAGCCTTGGGTGGTACAGCTTAGTGAGAGGTGTCCTTGCCCATGGCAGGGGGATTGGAACTAGATGATCTTAAGGTCCTTTCCAACCCTAACTATTCTACGATTCTAAAATTATATAGTCCAAATAACATTCAAAAGTAAGCTTACTCATCTAGCTTGCAGTAGTTTCTGAAGCTGCTACCTTACCACATTTTTCTTTAAAATAGCACAGCAACTTTGAGACCAAGTCTTTAATAAATACCTGTATATGCACACCCTACTTGACCATTAATTCCCTTTGGTATTCCTATTTTGATTTTACTTGTGGCTGGGCAGATAACAGAGGTCCAAGCCATACAAGTCACTTCAAAGCAACCAGCTAGCAGAAGAGATCATGATGTAGAACACATGGCAAAGTAAATCTAAAGCAAATCCGCTGAGACAACCCATGACAGGCCACAGGTTGACTTTTTCTAAAGCAAAGGATGGTCACGAGACCACAAGAATTATCAGGAAATTCTCTAAAAACATGGAGGTGGGAAAAAGGGAAGTTGGTTAAGTAAAAGCCTGCATATATTGAATCCAGCACATATTTCTCACCAAAGGGATAAATGTGGAGTTCAGTGAGGTAATGAACTTCCAAAGCAATCTTTTAGTTCTCGCACCCATGAAGAAATGGTAGAATTGTCAACATTTATCCTCAATCAGCATTTTCATTTGTATTTTGTAACGTTCTTAAGTTCTAACAGCTACTCCTTGACCTACTATAGGTCAGACTAGACTTTAAATATCCAAGAGCATCTTCCAGCAAGTTTAACAAGAGAATAACATGACAATAAAACTTACTGTTATCAAGTCAAGCTGACAGAAGCAAGACATTTTAAATCAGGCAGGCCTACCTACCAAGCTCCATATAAACAGAACTGACATTAAGTAACCTAAAGACATTTTTATGCATAATCTTACTTCCTGCAGTTATGTACTCTCTTTTTCCCAGGTACAAAGCAGCAGGTCTGTATCACAAGAGGGACAGATCTGCAGGGTATGGAAAGAACACACTGAAGCAAGCAATGCACATCTCCTAGTGTCCTTCCCCTGTCAATACCTATTGAAAGATGCTCAGTTCTTCATGAACACAGGGAACAACTGATCTTGAAGTATCAGTACACAGCCTTAAGTTATTTATTTGGCTGCAATTAAGCCAATTGTGCACCTTTAATGGTGTCCATGAATTACTATACCATCAGCTACAGAGGAAAATCAGAATCACAAGCTAGAAACTATACACTACTTGTGTCTAGAGAACGTCTAGGGGAACACCACACAGGACAAGCAATCAAAATTTTTGAATAAACTAAGTTAGTTAACACTACCACAGAAGTCCACAAGGTTATGGTATGCAAGCAAGACAATTCTACTATATTACTGAAATATGGGACCAAATAGAGTGATTTTTACATCCATGAGCATTTTATCAGGTTACTACACTTCTAAGGCTGCATCAAGAATTCTAGTGTATGGTCAAATACCACTGTTACCCAACGTCTCCTGACTTTTACTTGCTATACCTTGAAAAAACCCCTGATGCAGTCTTTACAAGCTGCTCATTGGAGTATTTAGCAATACAGAACAACTTCAACACAGCCAAAGAAGCAATTGTTAATTTAGATGTAAACAACAGAAGCAAACATCACTTTTATGAAAGTACAACCATGTATCAGACACCAAACCACCCTATAAAACATATCAGCTTTAGATCCCTGTACTGATGATACCCACTTTCCTTCTCAGCAGGGAGCATGAACTGGAGTTGCAGCTTCTCAATTTAGCCATCATGAAGCTTGTCACAGGGAGCCATGAGGAGTTTAGTGATATGATACTCAAATCACATTTAAAGGAAGCTTTGAAATGTGATACCTACCAAACAAAGGTGGTAACATATGTTCTAATAACTGAATAAACCATGTGTCAAATTAGTTTCAAGACTTTTATAGGTTTTCACAAGGCGAAGCTTGAAGCTCTCAGAAAAGGCAAATAATCACATGTACAATGCAGTGTCTGAACTATGGTCTTGCACATAATACAGTGACAATCCTATACGTAATATGTAATTATATGAACTCAAGTATTAAGACTAAAGTATCCTTCTCTACCTAGGGACTGTAGTGACAGGACAAGGGGTAACGGGATAAAATTTAAACAGGGGAAGTTTAGATTGGATATAAGGAAGAAGTTCTTTACTGTAAGGGTGGTGAGGCACTGGAATGGGTTGCCCAGAGAAGCTGTGAATGCTCCATCCCTGGCGGTGTTCAAGACCAGGCTGGACAGAGCCCTGGGTGGCATGGTTTAGTGGGAGGTGTCCCTGCCCATGGCAGGGGTGTGGGAACTAGATGATCTTAAGGTCTTTTCCAACTCTAACTATTCTATTATTTTCTCTGGCATCCCCCAAAAAATAAACTGGAATTTAGTACAAATTACCATATAGGGAAAGGAAATACATGTATAGCAAGTGTTCACAAGCCAACTTTTAAGTTGTTCCCTGCTTTTGAGAAACCTGCAAATTCCCCCCAAAGTTTAGTTATTTCTGGAAAAGCTGCACACATACAAGGTTTATGCAATTGGGAACTTCAAGAGCACTGAACTGCAGAACAATCCCTCTACTTTCCTCAAAATACTCGGCTCTGGGAACAGGCTGTTCATTTGGTGCTTCAGGCCATGCTTCTTTCTGGCTAAGAAGCACCCCTTCTTCCCCTCCCACCCAAACACCTTCCAAGACACAAATGCACATACACACTACACTAGCTTGGACACATGCAAAGGTAAGGAAAAAAAAAAAAACACAAAAAACAGAAACAACCTGTTTCCTCAAACAGCATAAAATTGCAATGAAATGTTTTCATCTAGTCAAATTCGAAGTTACATAGCTCCCCAAGTACTATCAGCATTTATTTCAATAGTCTCCTCCCACCTGCTCCTAATGAAGTCCTCTTGCAGTATTGAAAAGACAATCTGTGAAAGTCTACTGCTTTAGAAATAGATGAGATCAAAGTCCTCCCATACTATGAGACTTGCAACTCCTTAAGTTGCTGTATAGCAGAAAATATTTGAGCTCCTTTGCAGTATCTCAGCAGATGTCAGAGGAAATGTTTTAGTATCTATACAAGTCATTAGACAACAAGGCATGCTACAGCATTTGCAATCTTTGCAATCTTACTTCACCAAAGCACTCCACAAAACTTCTCTTCTTCATTCTCTCCCATTTAGAAAATAAAATGCAAGATACAAAGGCCATTTCTGAGAACCCCCATGTAAGTAAGACCAACACAGGTCATATGTTTCCTGTTTCCTTCACCAGCATCCTGCATTTCCTTCTGAAAAAAGAACTCTCATGGACCTCCATAAAAGCTGCAAGAAGCTATACAAAGACAGCTTCTCTTAACTAGTTTCTCATGCTCCCCAATTAAGAGCAATCTGTGTAAACATCCATTTACAAAGTGAAAGTGTGCTACTTGTTTATACTAAGCAACCAATTACTACAAGTTACACATCAATCAGAAACAAACTGGTACTCTTTAAATCCATTAAAATTCTCAAAATTTCAGAGCTAGTTGAGCTAAGACAGGAGACTCCATCTTGCTTCAGTCAGTTGATTGCTTAATGAGACATGGAAGGTATTTTGCCAGTCACATACAGAACTTAAGCAAGTACAACTTGGTGAAGGAACTAAGAATGGCACACTAAAAGCAGAAGATTAAGTTGCAGTGTTTTGCAGAGAACAGTCAATCTGTACAACCACCTATAATAGCATTATCAAAGCCTTTAACTGTCTGTTCCTAGAGATTCAGGAGGCCAAGAATGCAAGTGACAACCTGTATTTCTGATACATACCCTGTTTTGAAGCTTCCCTGTTCCGCAAGTGAGGAGGAATGTATCGGCCTTCTAAAGGACAAAAGAAAAGTAATATTACAAAATTGCACCATTACCAATTTGAGATACTAGTCCTTCAGCAAAAGCCTTTGTTAAGAACATTAACAAAAAAAATAGTCTGCCTCACAGGCTTTAAGGTCTTTTACAGCATCTTTAAGCAAGACTCCTTAATTACAGCAAGGCTGACCAATGCAGTGAAGATTTAAGTTCCTGCATAGTTATGCAGTGTGGTTTGGTTTTTGGTTTTGGTTTGTTGGAGCTTTTTTTGTTGTTTTTTAAAGACACAAAAATCTTTGCCATTTATTTGACCAAGTCATACAAGCCCTTTATGGATGTTATAAGTGTTTACGACGAAAGCCTGTCTTCCTAGAACTCATTAAGGCATAAGCTAGTGCCAGATATTTTGAGTAGCTTACAATTTTCACTGTGTCATTCAAGTACTGGCACTCACAAGTATGAATACTACCAGTATTTTTCCTTTCCCTTGAATTCAACCATCTCCTACAGTTCAGCTCAGATCTAACCAGAAGCCACACGTAATTGCTTCTGAATAGCATTCTTCATTTACAATCCAGAAGCATCTGTCTGCTAAGCAACATCAATCAGAATGTAACAGGCGCAAGCTGAATGTGAATTCCAGGAAGCTTCACGTCTTCCTAATGTACAGACTTAAGCCTTGCATTTCACAGATTGCAGTTTCTACTCCACGAAGATTAGTACAGTTAAAAGTTTTACCAGCATTCCAACTCTAGCTGGATATTTTGAGAAAACAGATTATCTTAACAGTAGTATGATCAGTAGCCTCCACTGTTTGACTAGAGGCAACAGAAAACCTTGGACAGTTAGAACAGCAAAAATTGTCTCAAGTCACTTAAGTACTTAAACATACACATACCATACCACTGCTAAATTAAGTGCTCATACCTAAATATACAGCATTTTCAAAGCAAGCATAACTGGCAACCTCCCCAGTTTTTCCCATCATCCTCTGCAAATCCTGGCTTCAGAAATTAATTTCACAGCTACAAAACCCTTGATTTTTAAACTGTGTTTGTAAAATTGAGAACTTGCATGTACTTACTGCTTGAAGAGCTTCCTTCGCTCTGAGAGTCTGAGGAATTCAAGTCTAGACCAGAAAACTAAAAGAAATAAAACAAGTATCAACATGCTGTATTACAAATTTATGCTATGATACAAAAAGCCCTCTTGCTTATTAAGAGCATACAGTGTTCCATCAAGTTACTGCTGCAAAGAAATTTGTTTATAGTGCCAGTTACATCTCCTGTAAACAAGAACCAGAAAGCACTCAAGCCCATACCATTTTCAAGTGTCTTCATATCCACCACCACCAACCACATGGGCAGCAGGCAGGACCACGAGTTACCTTACACTCACCAAATCAAATACCACACACTTCTACAAACACTGTACGCAGACTAAACAGACATTTCAAATATTCTTTCAGTTCACTCAAGTGCATTCTGACTGAGATCAACTTTTTCCTCCCACTTTAGATCTACAGCCTGAATAATACAAATTCAGTCAGGCACTTCACTTGCAGTTGAAAGAAGTCCTCTGAGTGTCTGCATTAATACTACCAGAACATTACTGTCTTCATGTTTGAGGCCGCTACACTCCAAAAACATCACGTGACTTTCTTCCTACAATTACTTTGACAAGTACACTTTCTGTGTTTGCTCTTCTAAAACTTAATTTGGAGCCTTCAAACTCACAGTAAGGTCTACCAAAAGGTATTTCAGTTCAGGCACTACTGGCACATAACCCAAATGTTTTAAGTCAAACACAATATGGACTCTTCAGCAGAAGGCAGCGAGCAACTCACAAAGCTTCAAGCACCGACTTATTTCAGTTGTTTGCCTGCATGACAAATTAGAAACTTACTTGGAAAAAATAAGACATGTTTAAATACAATTAGATTTTATGCAATACCAATTGCATAGAAGTGTCTTCCAATATGACGTGAATCAACCCGAAGCAAAGAAACCAAGGCACTCTCCTTTTAAGTGTTCAGTTGCATGTGGTGCCATTTAAGACACACTCCGAAAAATCCTCTCATGCCAGGTCTTGTATTACTCTCTGCAAAACTACTACTTAAAATCTGATCTCTAGTTAATCCAAGCATCAACATGAGCTTAAAGACTAATTCTTATTTGAACAGTAAGCAAAGACTCTCCACTAGGTGAAAGAGGCTCTCTAGGGGCAGTCAACAGAAGCGATACCTAAACCTTCTCGCACTGGACTCTCACCATCTCCAATGCGGGGAGCAACGCTTGCCATAACCTGCTCTCGGAGATGGCGCAGCAGCAAAGCCCAGCGCTGCCGCCATCTCAGTGCGGCGGTGCAGCCGGCACTGCGGGTTGGGATTTTCGGCGCAGCAGGGAGCAGCCGCAGCCGCCCAGCTAATCCGGCACCCGTCACGTGCTATCGGGGGAGGGGGGAGAAAGGGAGAAGGGTGGAGGAAGGGGGGGAAGTAAGGACCGGGTCCCTGACCTACTTCGCCTAAGACTCCAGAGAAGCGGCCGCCTGACGCCGGCAAGACGCCGAGGTCTAGCGCTGTCCTGCCCCGCCAGCTGCCCGCCCTGGGTCTCGCTACAACACGGAGGCCCTCTTCCCGCCCCCCTGCTCCAGGAATTAGATAACCATCTATCCCCTCCACACTGGGCAGGGGCCTGCGCCTGACTCCGCCTGCAGAGGCGAGGGGGGGAGAAGGGGGGGGGGGGGCGGCTGTGGACGACGTAACGATCAGGAGGAAAGGGGGAGGGGGAAAAAAAAATAAAAGGGGAAAAAAATTTGAAAAAAAGGCAAATAACAACACCGAGGGCCCGATAGCCGCCCGGACACGCGCGGGCCTCATCTAAGCACAACTGCGTCACTGGGGCCCACGGGAACCGGAGGGCAGAGCAGGAAAGGCAGGCGGCCGCCCGCCGCTGACGCAGCTCGAACAAAGGCGGCCGCCAGCGCCCCCTCAGCCATCCCCCTCCCCAGCACAAAGCGCCGGCCTCCCCCACCCCCCGCCTCGCCCCGTCACAGGCACAATGGCCGCCATTTATCGTCTCTCTCTCTCCCTGCCCCCTCCTTCTCCTTCCCCCGCCCCCCCACCTCCCCGTTTGCGCGCGGGGCCGTTTCCCGCTGCAGCCGCCAGGGGTCCCGGCAGCAACGTTACCATCGTCGCTCTCAGCCACACAAAAGCCGGGCCTAGAGCGTGGCGAGAAGGCCGCGGGGGGCAGGCGCAGACCCCTGAACGGCGATGGAGTCCGGTTGTTCCTGCGCCCCCCGCCCACCCCCCCCCCCCCGCCACGGCAACGGGGCGTCCCTGAAGGAGGGAACCCAACGCGGTGCGGGGCCGGCGGGCAACGGGAACTGCGCAACAATCGGAAGCGCCACAAACCGGCCGCGCTGGGGGGCGGGGGTCACGGTGAGGTGCAAGAAGGTGGGGTTGCCTATTAAAAATTCGACGTGAGGAATGGGGGCAACCACGACGTAGCTGCCAAATACCGAGGAGCGAATTAAGTCCCACACTACGAATCCAAATCCTCCTGCTGCCCCTACCTTACGCACACGGGGCCTCCTCCGCGCCCCCCCTCCCGCCGCTACACTCCGGTTAACGGAGCGGCCTGCCGCCTCCCACCGGATTGCGGGCCCGTGCCTCACCTGCTGGTCTAGACTGAGGGCATTTTCCACAGCCACATGACTCATAACGAGAGATCGTCTCGGGATGCCCCGCTCCGCCTCGAGAAATTCAGACTGGCCGGGCCGGGAACTCGCCGCTAACTGCTGCTTGTCCCCTTACGGATCGCTTTCCTAACTGAGCCCCCCCCACCTTGGCCCCGGCCTTTATATAGTCCCCGCCCCCCGCCTGGCCCTGCCCGGCGGCGTGCGCTGACTTCAGCGCGCACGCTACCGCCCCTACCGGAGCGCTGCCTTCCCCCACACTTGCAACAGGGCTATCGCGAGAGAAACCGGCGCCGCCGTGGAACTATCGCGAGACTTGAGCTGATTCCCTCTTAAACCCCCCCCCCCCCCATATCGCAGCTCAGCCTTCTGGTGAAGGGCGCTACGGAGATCTCGCGATATCTTCGGGCCTCGGGCACCCGCAGGGTCTCCCAAGCTTTTGCTGGCGATACCGCGAGGTTTCACCCCGCGCTAACACACACATAACCGGAGGGGAGAAGGAGGGGAAAGGGCCACGAAATCTCGCGAGATTAAATCCTGCTGCCTACTCCTTTTGTTCGGTGTGCTCGCGAGAGCCCGAGATATCTCTAGAAGGATATGGATTCTGGGTCACGTGAGCGGGCCCGGCCTGCTCCCGCCGCCATCTTGTGTGCTTCCTCTCCTCCCCCGCCTCCCTCCCCCATTTCTCTCGTAGTGGCGTAGATCGTAATGGAGGCGCGGCGAGCCCGCGGCGCGGGGATCCAGCGGGGCGAGGGAAGGAAGAAGGCGCTACAGCGGAGTGCTGTGGGGCCCGCCCGGCTACAGGGTCGCCGAGGGCGGGAGCTGGGACTGTGGTCAGCCAGCTCCCCCCACGGGGGGGGCCTAGTTCACCCACGAATACATCCCTTCCCCCCCCCGCGTCCCTTCACGGTGCCTTCGCAGGGCAGGAGCTCGGGTTCCTTCCCATTACAGGCTCCAGTGTGCATCTTGGCATTAGTTTCTGCCTGCCTTCTCATCAGTTCTGTCACATCCTTTTACAGGCAGCCCCTGTGCGGCACTCTGGGCCATCGTAGCTCAGCTGCCCTCAACAAAGGTGCAGACACATTAACCTGCGGTTCTGGCTATGCCTACAGAGCTACAGAGCAGTCCACTATGTCTGGTGTACAGAGACATAGCACTGTAAGCCACTCACCCCAACACACTGGCAGTCAACACTGATTATTAGAAACATTCATTCATCATCCTTTTTTTTTTCTACAAAATCATGTTTAGTCAGCAAATCTCTTGAGGTGCCAAAGATCAGTCCTATTTTCCCTGCAGTGACAGTTTTACCAAGTTACCCCATTACATCCACAAAAAGACCCACTTTGGACTCGTTAAAATGCTTGCTGTTAACCTGTAAAATGCTATTCAAATAATAAGCATTAAGCTACCTCAAAAAGAGAGAAGCACCCCCATAACCTTCCATCACATCACAGCTTGCTGACACAGAAGTCACTAGAGTTGTTTCCTTGAATTTGGGTCAGTAAAAGTACTGATGAACATGCTTACAGAATCTGGATACCTCTGAGGCTAGTAAGTGAGTCACAAGGAAAAGGATATGGGTTTTTGTTGTCGTTGGTACACACACAGTAATTACTCTCCAGTTCCTTTCTCTGTAGGCTCCTGCTCTTCCAACAAGAAAATACAAGATTCTAAAGGATGACTAGATTCACTGTGGGATTAAAAAACAAGACAAAACTTTTCCATGGCATTCACCCATGAAATCACCTGTCCTTACCTAGTTGCTTGTTTGGGCTTTTTTGCTGAACACAGTGTTCTTTCACAGAGCTGCCCTTAAAATTAGATCTCTAGATGCCAGGTTCTTTCACTCCAGAAATTAAGCCCTAAAAGATATAAACACCCACAAATGAGCCACACATACTCCCCATAGACAAACCAGACAGTTCTGCACAGGACGAGGTCTGTCCTTCAACAAAGCATTTACCATCCTCATGCTTTGGTTTTCCATAACGCTTCTTCAACCAGGTATACCTCCAGAGTTAAAGGTTTATATCTGTATTTCTTCCCCAGATGCACCTACTTACATTGTTTAAAAGATTGCATATGTGCTCACCAAGGCTGCCTCACAGTTAAAAAAGATTCAAGATTCTGTATTTTTTAAAAAAAGTTGTTACTGGACTTGGGCCCCAATTTTTTTTTCTTTAAAGCAAATTTTGAATAAACCTTTTCATGTATTTTTTTTTTACAATTTTGTGGGCAGTTCTAGATTTTGAACAATTTTGTAATGTTTACATCCCTACAATGTCTGAAGTGCTTTTGTAAGCAAGATCATTGTTTGCTATAATTCACATGCACTAGAAAATTACATTAATTAATCCTTCTTCTCTGTAGAAGTTCTAGAAGTATCACGGTAATTCAGTCCCTAGTCCTGCTAATCAGAAAAGCAGGTGGGCTCTGTGACAGGATTGTAGAGGAACCTCTGTGTGTCATACTGTGTCAGGCTGTCACTACCTGCCTCATTATAGTGAGTAAATTACAAAGTTGGAGTCTTCTGCTACAGGCACGTGAGTCTCACATTGCTTAGGGAAGTCAGTTTTGCCTTTGTTATTAAGGTAGCATCTACATTAGGCAGGACTATGAACTCTAAGTTTCACTTTTTATTCTCCTGCAGCTGACTCAGAGACAATTTGCTGGAGGAAGCTGAGCAGCTAATGAATACTTGAGTCAAGCATTAAGCTAACACTCGAGTCCTCACAAATCCTGCTCTCTCTGTTAAACTCCCTAAGTTTGGGTGATAGACTCAAAGAAGAGCGCTTAAAACCCGGCACTGTTGGGTGTGTGGACACTCAGTTCTTCAATCCTAGCAGGATTCCCAAATCTGTTACTCCATCACCTGCAGAGCCTGATCTGGTAGGCACTCTGAAAGACCCTTAGCCTCAAAATAGTTAGAGCTTTCTGGGTATTGAGGAGATCATTACTCTGCATTAGGAAAGCAGTATCCCCAGTTGCCACCAAGCAGGGTGGGTTGTAAATTCAACACTGTTTATGAAGTTTTAGCTGCCTTTTAGATTATTTTAATCCAAAGAGGATAGATGCTGGCCTTGCATACATGAGTTTCCTTCTCTGTGTTGAAACTATCAACAATCCATATGATAACTAGCCACTTCAAGAAAGCAGATTTCTCATCTTACAGAACTATGGGCTTACTTCTAAAGGAAGGAGGTATTTTACTAATGGTAAGGCACTCAGACTTAGTCCTGAAATCCAGTGTGATAAAAAGTAAATCCTACTGTGGATGTAATTCTCAGGTTGCAGTACTGAGAATTTTTTGCTTGTTCTACAGAGCTAGCTATGAGAGTAAGACCACATACTGTATTTTGTGAGTCTTTCATATGCACACTGATAGAGCAATAGAAAAATATAAAGTTAATGTTGTCAAGCCACAGATTAGCAAAGGGATTGAGGAACAGTCTTTAGTCAGTGGTGTGTATCTCTCAGTAATATCAGAGATCTGTCTTTAACAGCATATTTTTCAGTGCTACACATGATCATTTCTCAGTTTTCTGGAGACTTTTTTAGGCATCAGAAGGCAGCGTCTTACTGATTTCGAGGAATAGCATGAGAAGAAACACATGCAACCATCTGTATATTCTTAGTGAAGCCTTCACAACACAGTCTGCATTTCCCTACAGCAGCAGCTACAAAACTCTTTGGACCAACAGATAAGTTTTAAAATAGTGCATGTAAATGTAATGTGTATATGTCAGAATAAAATGAAAAATTATTTCTAAAGCTGGCACTCTTCCTGTAACTTCAGAACAAAAGCAGGCTTCTATTGGATGGCCTGCCCAGGTTCCTCACATCTGTCTGTGGTTCTTCAGACACTTCTGTAGCAGTACTGGTGTAGGCCGTTCCCAGCACTTGCCATATGTTCCTGTCCTCAGTGTGTTCCCTTCAGTTGTCCCATTATAGTGTTAGTGATGCCAGTCCATTCAGTGAATGAAAGAACTGATATGAGTTTAAAATAACTGTTCATAGGGGTAGGAAAAAACCCTGCCTAAGTCAGCTCTTTGCCCAAAGAAATTAATGGTTTGTAGTCTGTGAGTTTCTTCAATTTAGTGAGTATTTCTCACCATGTATGCGCTTAACTCAGTCTGCAGGGCAAAGCTGCTATACTTAAGATAAGCATTTCTTTCACTGTCATTGCCATCTTACGTAGTCCCTACCAAATTCTGCACTCCCAGCTCATTTCAGCCTCTCAAATAAACCAGTGAGGAGAGGGTGTTATTTTTCACCTGGATCACTCCTTCTGTCTGGTTGGGGTGGTTACACAAATGCCTGTGCCAGTCCACAAGAGTGGGGTAACTAGCTCCAGGCAGGGAAAACAGGAGCCTGGAGCTGCCTCAGCCAGCACTACTGCTGAAGAAGCCTTTGTGAAGCCACAGCCTCCTCCTCTGGGTAGGCAGGTGCAGAACAGGAGAGCACAGGATGCACACCCTCATTTTTTTCAGGGAAGAAATACCCTGGGGTGCTTGCTGCACAAATCTCAGGACTCAGCAGGGAATCTGAGGAAAACCTGGATGAATCTTGGCCTGTAGAATTACTTTAGCTATTCTAGCCAAAATACACAGAGACAGATTTCTAGTTTGGTCTTCTGTCTCTGTTTTGATCCAAAATCTTATTCTAAGGAATAAAGGGAGTTTCTGATAAAAATATTATTATTAAACTCTGCCCAGAGAGCATTTGACAGAATGTTTAGAAAATTTTCCACTCCACTGCAACACTTTGTTCTGTCATAGCCTATGCTGACTTCTCTATCCTAAGTCTTATGAGAGGACATTATGCCTCTAACTTCCATGAAGAATTAAAAGGCAATCTGATTAAGAGCTCCTCTGTGCTTTGGCTAGTGTATTGTCACCAAGTCTTGTTAGCTCTCCTTCCCTCATCTCTCCATGCTCCCAGACTGGTAGAGGCTGATAAAATGTACATGGTTGATTGGGGAGGCCTTGATGAAGAGCAGATTCATAATGATTCTCTGAAAGGACACCTGAGGCATGTTTGAAAACTTCAAAGACATTCACATCTTTCTCTTAAAAGCCACAAAAGACTGTTACAGAAAGGAGAGACAGAAAGCTTTATAAGCTATGACCCTAGAATAGGGATACACAGGGAAGGTTGGCCATTTCAATCATATGCTAGTCTTGAGGCATCACGCAAGGCTTCTTTTTATTAATTTTTTTTAAATTAAGTCCTCATTTTCTGTAATGGTTTAGTGACAAGATCAGGCAGTCACAGGCTTCTGTGAGAACTGAGGAAGTACAAGCACAGTTTTATCCTTATTTCTTGTGTTACACTAGGATCAGACACCAGGAAGAATGAGTCCATGAATTTCACACGAGTGATATTCTTGAGCTGGGGTCAGGGTTCAGGAGCTGGTGACCTGAGTGCTGCTCAAGGCTGCCACTGAAATGGTAGCAGAGGGGAACAAGACTATGAGCAAAGAGATGGGGTACAAGACAACTGTTAATTTTATCTCTCTGCTGTAGGTGGATAGTTCCTAATGGCACTCTCTTCTGTGTCTCTTGCTTGGATCTTGGAGGAAGTCTTCTTTCCAGGCAAGAGTAAGCAGACTAGCAAAGATACACCCAGGCTGCTCGTTGGAGACTACAGTATTAACATGCCTGACCCAAGAAAGGACTGGCCTAGTGTCTTACTGGGGCTGCCTTACTTGCCTGGATCCAGAGCAAGTTTAGTACTGCCACAGGAGAGGCTTGCCTCTCTCCTCCCTGAGCCTCTGTTCACGGCCAACAGGCTGCTGCAGTTGCTGCTCTGTGGAGACAGGGGATGCTCAGCCAGCCGAGCAGGGGTTGTTGCTACTAGCTAATACCCAGACCAGAGCTGGATGAAATATCCAGCCCCTCACTCCCAGCCCATGTCACAGCTAAACATCCCTGCTGGGCCAGTGAGCCCCTGACTCTGCCATGCTCCTCTCTTGGCTGTGGAGGATTTTCCCTGGCCACAGTACACAGAGGGGATGGTGCAGGTATGTCCTAGAGTTTCAAGGAAGAGCCTTGCCAGTGCTCTCCCCTCTTGTGTGGACAGGTTTGACTCCTTTGCAGATGGTAGTTGCACAACATAGTACAGCTGCCAGGGGTTCTGGGTTAAGCAGCAGTGGCCTCAGCTATCTGAGGGATCCCCAGGGTTTCTAGTACTCCTTATTAAGTGAGAGAGATTTTGGAGTATTAAATATTGTTATTGAGAAGCAGAACTAAAGGAATTCTGCAGCTTGTGCACTGCCAGAACTATGCTGGGCTTTTCCTGTGGCTTGAAGTTGTAGGGGATGAAAGGGAGAGTGGGTTGTGACTAAAATGGCAAGGGCTGTTTTCCTGACTAGAAGAACAAATGGAAGGAAGATGGCAGTTCTACGAACATTGAAAGTTCTGAGTTGGGCTCTGCGTTTCATACACCTAGATTCATGGCTAGCTTAGATTTTCAAAACCTTCAGCACTTTTCTCTCTCTGTGTTCAGATCTCTCCATTATCTGCACTGGAATCCCAAATTACATCCCTCTCTCACTCCCAAAGCTTAAGCACTACTTTGTCTTCCCAAATGCTGTTTTCTCTGTTCCAATTTGATTAGGGGCTTGCCTGCACAGGAAAGTTGCACTACTATTAATTTGCATTTGCTTTAAAGAAATTATGTTAAACCTGGGCAAAAGGCCATGTGGATACCCTGGTATTCCTTTGCAGGAATACAAACAGCTTATTGCAGGTTAGATCAGGTCAATTAGGAACAAGAAGAACTTGCAAGGCAATACATTTTCCTGCATCAGAACAAATTGAGTCCAGCAGCTTCTTCTGCAGATTAGGGCCTCCAAATGCGAATAAAGGTTGGCAGCATGGTCTTGACCTCAGCAGGAGCCACAGTCTGATGGACAGAGGTAAAATACCACCCGTCAGTCTCACCAAAGTAGCAGCCATTAAGTTCTGGCACACACTGTGGAGCAGGCTGTTTCACACTGCAGCAACTGCCTTTTTCTTACCCAAGGCAGGCTGGTGTGCAGCAGGAGTAGGGACTGCAGTAGGGACTGCTGCTTCTGTGCAAGTATTGGCATCCACTGCTTTCCTACAGGTATTAAAATGTAGTCCTTTGCCAAAAACCTACAGTACTATCTTGCTCAATAGGAAAAAGCCATGTGTACCTGTCTACTGTCCCTCTTTCAACACTGTATAAATGCCTGAGTTCACTGTGTTGGTTTACAAGCAGACTGTAAAAATGAGTGTGCTTTTAACTTGGAGGCAAGCTCAAAGTAACAGAAGGTGAAGACAAAAGAAGAGAGACTTATAACAGCAAGAAGAAATGAAAGAGGCCCATCAGTAAATTTTGGATGCTGCACATTCTTATTGTGGACTGGTTTGAACTGGTAAGCTGGTAATTGCATAAATCCAAATAGGCACCTAGTCAAGATGGCCCCTATATTAAGCAACATCCATATTATACTTTGAAGAAGGTAATAATGTTTGTCACTTTGGTTTCTGTAAGCCTTTCTCCTCCAATTACCATTTCTAAATACCAAATGTAACTTTTATGTCACATTAAGGTTTTCTTTGGAAAAAAACCTCTAGAGGGTCACTGACCAAATACTAGAGTGATAATAGCTCAGAAATTCCTGTGGGATTGTTAGGGCCCTGAGGGCACCACCAGCCCTGACTGCCCTATCCTTGTCAGCCTTCAGGGCTTCCCCCACCTGCCAGTGGCCCAGAACCCCTTGGCACCCCCTGGAGCCACCAGCCCCTGCCCCAGCAATGTCTCCACCTCCCCACAGCCCTTCCCTGCCTGGCCATAGGCCCTGCTGAGCCAGGTTCACCCATGGGCCAACAGCTTGGCTCACCCTTGGCTGTCCTCTAGCTGGTGAGATGCCTGGGGCTGAGGCTGCCCTGGTACCCCAGGTGGTCCTGGCTGGGGAATAGGATGGGCCCAGGCTGCTAGGCCCTGCTCTCATGCCTTGATGAGAGCCCCTGGAGTCCCAGCTCCAAGGGAACTGCTGCCCTTGCTGTGCCCTGCCAGTAACTAAAAGACCTAAATCATAAAGACTGAGGGGCAAATTAACTTAACCAAACAGTGGTCTTCAAGAGCAAGGGGGAAGAAGGTGCCCACCTGCCCAGTTCCTGGTGCTGTTGAGTATTGATTAGGTCTGTCCCTTAGCCAGAGAAGGATCTCCAGGGAGATGGAAGGGAATGGAAGCAGTGTAGAGGTTTATAATACAAAGGTTCATACAGATGTGAAAAGGAGTGGGAAGGCTTGGATGTTGAGGCACCAGCAGGAGGAGCACTCAGCAGGGAAGGGCTCTCTGAATGGCCTGTGATGACACCCTGATTAGCAGGTCATCAAGACCACAGCCCATCTCTCTGCTGTTTCACAAACCACTGAGATCTGGAGACAATGTGATTAGTCCTGCCGACTGCCAGACCTGGGACAGGATGAAGATACCACCAGTTCCAGAAACATAACAGAAAGACATCCAAAACCCTGCACATGGTCGCCGACCCAAGAATAACCCAGGAGACATGAAGATGACTTGATAGTTCCTTTGTTCTCCGTGGCATTTCAACAGATCCTGGACCTGTTACCTGGGCACAATCTTCATGTTGCCTGGATTTTGGATGAATGGCTTGAATGTGCTGACCTGGTACCTGCACCTGTGAGACTGTGAATGTGACTGAATGAAAGCTGTTTTGTTTCTGCTTTTATTTTAAATGAAATAACTTTCCAGCCTGAAATCTCCCCCAGCCTGAATGTTTTCTTCATTGTTGATATGGTGCTGGAACAGTATTTCCTACAGGGGAATGAGGTATAGTAAGTAGGAGCACCCAGCTGCATAATCTTTCATATCTGTGCAATGGCAGCAGAGAAAGAACCACAAAAAATTATTTCAGGAGAAAAGAGTCTTTTCTTTCTAGATGGGTTCTTCAAAGACCATGCTATCCTTTTGCTGACTTTGGTCAGCAATGCAGTTCATGCAGCTGGAGCTCTGGCCCACTCTATTGGGAAGGTTAGCTCAAGCTTTGGTTTGTACATTGCAACTTTTCCACTTAAATCATATATGGTAAAGGGGTTTCGAGACATTTAGTCCATCACACTGTCTTAAGATTATTCATCCACTCTGGATGGATGCTCATTGGACTGGATCTCCAGAGCACACACTGCATTCGCAAACCGGGGGAGGCTCCCGACCCTGGTAGCAACTGGCTTTTCCTAAGAGGTGGGGCATCAGCTGCCATCATGTCAGCACAGCCGCCACCACTCCTCAGATGTGAAGCAGGAACCCCTGCTTCAAGCTGAGACTGAAAAGCCACTCATGGAGCCAGGGCCCCTCGGGTCCTTTCAGACACCCACAGGCGCCGTGAAGCCGTAACCCTCCCACCACATTCAGAGGCAGCTGGCTCAGTGCCTGCAGGGAAGCAGGAGCTGCTGCTGCCTCCCTGTGAGACAGCAGATCCCACTGACTTCCCCTTTGTCTAAAAGATCTATGATGCTGCTGTTCAGCTTCAAGAAGTGGCTGCATGGCTTGTTGTTGCATGTCACCTCACCCGGGAATAACTTAAGTCTCCTTGTACTGTAAGCATATTGCTTTTTAGCCTATTCATAGTAAACAGGAAGAGTAGTTCATTTCCTTCCTCTTTGCAGTTACTTTTTATATATTCATGTACTGCTATTTTGGCTCTCCTCAGACCTCACTTCTTGAGAACAAATTGTTTTTCATTGTGCCTTACAGTTTGTATCTTCTGAGATTCCAGTAGAGCAGCAGTTTAACACTTAAATGAATATAGGGTTTATGAAATGAGCTGGACTAACAGGCATGGAAATGGAAACTTATGTCTTCACAGATTACATGCCACAGTGGTAGGAGGAGTGAGCACTCCATACCTAACCTGTGATCTGGAACATCTCTAGAGGCAATAAGATAATACAGTAATGAAATTTATCTAAGTGGTTCAGATTTCCTCTTCAGTCAATAGCCTCTAGGCTGTTTCAGCCTGCTGGGAGTCATTTGTGACAGATGTGGTAGTGTTTTTGTGATTCAGACAAGACATTGCAATAGCAATGAATGATGTTAACCAACTTATTTCACATAAATCACCAGCCTTGTGGAGGCAGAGCATCCAGGCAGAGTTCATCTAACCAGCTGTAGATGGCTACATGGAAGGCTCTCCATTCAAACTAGTCACCTCAGCCCCCTATTTACAGTCACAGTGGAGAAAAAGGCACTCTAAGGTCATGAATCATCTCATCTCAAGGTAGATATTTAAAATAGATCAGATAAGACATACCTTTAAAGTGCCTATGGGGCAGCAGGCTCAGATGTAGAGATAGACACTGTAGACATCTAAAATTAGGTGAACTGAATCTCACCTGTGGAGTCCCTCAAACTGATGACACACAGTTTCAAGTGCCCCACTTCCTGTGGTGCATTTTCAGAGCACACCTCCTGCCTTTTTGAATTTACAGCCAGATGTAATGGCTGCTGAGAGACCCATGAGGGTCTTCCACCAAATGGGTAAATCTTATGGATTTAAAAAGAAAACACTTTTCTTTTCTTTTAGTTTAGTATTTAAATAACCATTTTTCAGAACGGGAATTGTTGCTTTTTCACTTCTGCTCATGCCACTGTGTGGAACTGGAAAAGTAAATGCTTCAATTAGAAAGCACTGATGTTTAACATGGCTAAAATTATTATATTCAGGGGGAGGGGTTAGGCTGATTCATCACATACAATTAAACTGTAAAGATTTATCTTGCAGAATCCTTGGAAAATATGTACTTCAAAACAATCTTTTTTACTACCACAGAATTTCCCCCTCCCTCAATTTTTATTCCAGAATTAATAGTTTGTAATTAAAGAAAAAGATTCTCTTGATCCTACAGCACATCCCCTGACCCACTTCAGTGCAAATGCATACATAACCACTTGTTTGTACTTCTACAGGTGTTGGTGCTGTTCAGATACGGGCTGTGGTTAAAGTTTCATAATGGAAAATCTGACAGGCAGTTAACTAATCCATGAGTCATATTTCGTAATAAGCCTAAAGGTCTCTGATGTTCCACCTTCATTTGATACCCTTGCCATCAGGGAGTTATACATAATCCATCTGAAGAACATTCTTTATATAGATGACTGCATGCTACCCTTTTATACCTGCAGGAATGGGCATGGCACTTACTGAAGCAGAGAAGTCTTATCTATCCCTTTCTACCTCTCTCACTCTCTGTCTATTTGAAGGGCTGCAGAAGTGCAGTGCAGGAAACTCACCTGATGAATGAGGACAGCACTTTGCTTAAATCCTCCATAGGGCCTACCAGAAAGGTAAGGAGAAGGGTGGGAAGCTAGTTTTGGATTCCATTCACCGTGACCCCCCCGAAGGGATCTGTGATCCGTACAGCTCCAGTAATAAAAAGTATCAGTGGAACTACCAGTACTAATAGAGCTCTGCTGATTTCACCTGTGCATGGCTCACTTCTGCCTAAGGCAGGCCAGACCTATACAGAACAAAGCATCCTCTGGTCAGACCATCCCAAATGGGACTCCCACCCTTGCTGACACCAGCAGAGGTGAGCCAGTATTAACATGCCAAGGTGTTCATAGGAAGATTTAATGTGGAGAGGGCTTGTCTAGAGAATCTACCTCTCTATGTTCTAGCCAAAGAGTGAAAAAACTAACAAAATTGCTTATTAGGGTACCATAATGTTGTCAATTGGGAAATCTCAAGTCCTCCCTCAAAGGCAACAAGGAATCTTGGCATTGTTGCTGTTTCCAAAGCTAAAATAAGGCAGACACATGACTTCAGTAACTGCATGTGAAGTTTACATACTATGACTCATCGTAATAAACCTAAATAAAATCCCAGTGTGCTATTAAAGCTGGAATATGTTTTCCATACTAAATTGTTTTAGGTTTGATTTGGCTTCTTTTTTACAGCTGCAGAGTAGTAGAATATCTCAGGGATATAAAGTCTTTGCCATTGCAGGATGTAAAGTTCTGGTCTTTGTGAACGGACCTACTGTAAACCACAGCAGAAGGTTGTCTTATTTTTTTAAAAAACTCTGGCACTAGAACTTTTACAGCAGTGCCAAATGCTAGACAACGAGAGCAGCTGGGAAAACAAATGGAAAGAAGAAAGCAGAGGAAAAGAGCTGCATCTCAAGCTTTAACTTAGTCTGTCTTTTTAAGAAACTCTGCTCTTTCCAAATAACTATTTTATAATTGTGCCGTAAGACACCAGCAGATGCCATGAGTGATGCATGTGTAGCATGTGAGTTGCCTGCTGTATATGAAGAACCACTTAGTGAGGGTCTAGCACAGTGGGAGGGGGAACATGACCAGCCTGACTGTAGGCACCAGTGAGGTTAGTCATCCTGCTGAGTCAGCCAGAGACACAAGCACCTCCAAAGGGTGCTTCTGCCTACTTGTCATCTAACATTAGACAGATAAAGTTACATGGTATAGGCCTATCATTATAGGCTCATTTGCATGCTCATTTATGCATGAAATTCATCTTACGTGGATGATCTGGATTACCAGATCCACATCTCTTCAATGTGAAGTAAAGCAGGAGTTGGACTGGGCAGGGTCTTGCAGTGGGTGTTCTTTTAGAGCTGTCCTTGCAGCCCCTCTCAAACAAATGCAGGAGGTAAGAAAAGGCCAGACAAAGGTCCCAATAGAATTCATGTTAATGCAGATCTAGCACCAGAAGTGGGGCACCAGTGTTTGAATTCTGACAAGAAAGTTTCTAAAAAGGGGCTAGGAGAAGGGAATGGATTACACAGCAGATGTATCCAGCCCACTGCAAGCAGTTCTACCTCTTCATCCACCTCTGCCTTCAACTTGCATAAGAATTAATTCTTGAGTGGTATTTCAGTAGTGTGAATTCCCATTTACCAGGACATGGTATTTTTTAATACTCCTTATTTACATAGGTATTGTAAAGTTTCTGTCTAGCCAGTCACAAATTTTCAGGCATTGAGACTCTGTTCCAACAAGCAGGAAGAGTTGGGTTTCTTCTTTCTTCACAGATAACTTTCCAGTAAGTCATCATCAGAAGTTTGATAAGCATGCAGTTATCCTTGTCACACTCCAAGCAAAATGACAACATAGCTAGAATTAGAAAGTCAGAGTTGTTTATTGTATTTTTTCTCTGATGTGTATGTGTATGAGTAGTACTGAAATAAACCTGGCAGAAGCAGTGTAGTTTAGCTAGTTCAGCTTTAGCTTTAGAGGACTTTCCTTCCTTTTCAAATGCTTACTGTGTTCCACTGCCTCAGGCCACAACCTCATAGTGTCATCCTTACTCAAAGGTTTTTGTTGCTATCATTTAGGGTCCCTGCAGGAAGAAGGGCCCAGCTACACAAATCCCATTAGCAGTTTAGGGATGCTGTAACAAAGGTAATACAGTGCATGTAAAATGCATTACAGTCTTGTACAACTCTTGTCAGATGATCTGAGGGATTCATCTCCCAGTTCAGCATGCAGTACCCACTGAAGTCAGTGTAACTATCATCTCCAGCAACTCATCCTGGCATTGGATCGTGATATTCATAACACAATTTTGGTTTAAAGTGCCAAGAGAGAGGAACTGTATTGTATGACTGTTCACAACTCACGTTGTGAACACTCTGCCCTCTTGTTTTGGCTGATTTTTTGTCTCTTTCAAAATACTTTTGTTTTGTAAAAGTCATCTGAATATCAGAAGAGAATTTTCCTTTCGTCCATCTTTCCTCTTTTTATTGCAGTATTAGCTGTAATTAAATGTCAAAATACAGGGACATCATTACCTGACATCCTTCTCTTTCCAAACAATTCCTGGAACTGAAAATTAATAAAAAGAGATATACCTTTCTAGTTCTTTGTCTCGTGGCTTATTTTCAGCTTTTGACAGTGCTTTCTATGAGCTCAGTTCCACTGCTTTCTCCCAGGTTTATGGTTCCCTTGCTTGTGTGGAGCCTTTGATGCTGCAAGAGGATAAAGCACTGAAAAAAGAAAAGTCCTGTGACAAAAGGACAGGCATCGCCCCAGGGATTCATGTACTGAAATATCTTTAAAATTCTGAAAAACTGACTAGTTGGGAGTTGATGGGATCCATTTATAAACAGTTTATGCTAAGAAACCCTGGTTAGTCTTATGAGAAAGTTCTGGCTGAGCAGAAGTGCTAATGACTTTTTTGAAATGAAAAACATTTCTGAAGACAAAAATATCTGGTACTGAAATCTCTCACAGTCCTTGTTTACAATTTCTGTGTGATCCCTTTTCCAGGTTTATAATGATTGCTTGCCGTGCCAGCAGAACTTACAACTTTGTGGATTTGTCTTTAATGCTGTAATTAAACCCAGGATGATTTTCATGGGCCCAGAATAATCTGTAATTTTTGTGAGAGCTCTGTCTTTCAAGTGGCCTTGCATAAGATACAATCTTCATTGACCTAAGCATGCAGACACTGTATTTTTTTTATATACTCACTGATGTTTTCATCAAAGACCCATGCACCTTTGGGGTTCTTTCAACCTGATATGTTTAGGTAAAAGTACAATTTTCCCAGCCTTTCTCACGATGTTATAGCATGTTTAAGCTGTCTTTCTAAAACACTCCTTCTTCTGCCATTGTGCCTCCAAACAGCTTGTCTCTTTTAGTCCTTCCATAAGAGTTAAGAACATGCCCTTTTACAATCCTTTCATACTGGTTTTCCTCCAGCATGACATTTTCCATTGCACTCTCCACCCACTCAGGACACAAGCTGGGGACCCTGCAGTGACTCCTTAGCATTCCCAGAGCTGAGCAGTCTAAAGACCAAAACCTTCTTGTTCTTCTTAAATAGGGGATCATTATGTAGTGTAAGACCCAAAATCTGATCTCCTACGTTTTCTCCGTATTTGTAGAAGGAGTGGATATTCCTTTTTGTACAACTAAAAGACGAGACTGGAATCACCCACACACTCAGCAGGGCAGAAATGTACTGTGGCAATAGTCAGGGGTAGTAGAGGCAGAGAGTTAGCTCCTTAAATGTGAATTTATTCTTATTGGAACACATAGCTATTTTTGAAGTCTGAAATTTCATTAACATGATTCCTCTGTGGAGAACTTGTCCTTTTAACTTGTCCTTAAAGCTTTTGTTCTGGGAATATTTCATGTCAGGAGTTTTGAGTCTTGAACCTGTTTGTGCTTGATAGTATTAATGACCCAGGGCAGAGAATGTTTATACAGTACTGAGCGCCATGACAGCTCTTAGAAAATAATGAAATAAATCACTGGCTTTGTTTCTGTTTAAATACAGTGCTTGCCCTCTGTGGATACAGATCTTCTGGATCCTGCTCAACAACCTCATTTGGGTAAACCTGAATACTGTGCCAATTTTATTCCAGCTCCTTTAATGTATGGCAACAGTACAGACAACACATTGGCTGACAAAGAACTCGGAGTTCCCCATCTAAATGCCTAAGAAAAAGCCAAAGTCCCTGAAACCCACACTAAAATTGTCTACCAGGAGTCTTAATTTTTATACACATACACAGTTAAAGTAGCAAAGAAAAGGGGTAAATACATCCAAATCAACAATTACAGCATGCAGGAACCATTAGGGTCAAAACTGACTGCCCATTCCAGACTTCCAGAAGTGTGCTGAAAATAATCAGGACTCCGAGTTACTCCGGCTGCTACAGAGGGGGTGCCCAACCATATGAGAGACAACGTGGAACTAGCAATGTCAAGAAAACCCACACTAGTTAACAGTTTTAAAGCACAGAGCAGAGAGATATTGGGAAGACTGGAGCTATTGCTGTCTATAAACTTGGCCTTTACTACCCACACACACATGCAGAAGCTGTGTGCTGTAGACAGAAGCTGTGTGTTTTACTTCAGAACACCTTGAAAGCTTCTCAGGAATCCAAGCACTTAAGATACGTTTCAGAGAAATCATACTGTGGTTGACTGTGCCTAGCTCACATACGTTTTCAATAGAAACATTGAAAATCATTTCAAGAGTGGGGTGCATCCACATTAAACTTTGAGTATAGGCTGAAGAACATACAGAGCTATGCTAGATTGGTTGCTGGTACAGCTTGGCAAAATACTTAAGATGCTACCTAATCCCAAGTGATCCCATAAAACCTGCTGGCATCTGCGTAATCTCCTACCACCAAATCAATCTTAAATTTGTAGGTGAGGTTCCATATTCTGAGTCTGATTTAATCTCATTTCCATCAGGAACTGGCAAAGCTGAGAAATACTTTATGGCTAAATTCAGCGTATTTTATGTGTATGTGGTACCTGTAGTTTCTTATTTTGAATATAAAATATAAGTAAAGATAATCCCTATAAATAGTAAAATTGTCATGCATTTAGTATGATATCATAATACTTACATTAATCAAAGTATTTGTAATATTTGTCCATAACTTCATTACTGCAGAGTGAGCTGCACTAAGCAACCTTGAGCTGGTACAGAAGACAAGAAAGGACAAAATTCAACTCCAGCAACCAGTGAATGAAGAGTTCAGGTATTACAAACTGAAGGTTCTGCAAAACCAGACTAAAATGCAGAGTTAAAAGCCTCTGCCAATTCTGGAACAGGAATTTAGTCTGCTGCTACCGCTAGGAAGCAATGGAATCTGGGGGAAAACGGGAAGGGATCAAGAAGTGGCGTGAGAGACAAAAGCTACCAGACCATCATGATGAAAGGTGAATTTGCTATCCAAGACATCAAATGAAGGCTGCATGCCCTGTGAATTTTGATAGTCCATCGTAAGTTATTAGGTCCAGCAGTGGATCTTTTAGTCAGTTACACAGGAGGCCAAGCTAGACAATCTGGATTGTTTAGTATATGCAGATGGAGTTTCAGCATTGTCTGATGCTTGCTTTCTAACAGTAGTTGTAGCAGTATTGAATGGTAAATTGACAACTGAATAGCAGCATGCTGGCAGCACAGCAGTTGTAGTGAGAGATATATGTGTATCTTGGTGGTGCAAACATGCCCCTTGTCAGCAGTGGATTCTAGAGTTTGTGTTAATAGTAGAAGTAACACAAGTGTGTCTGCTTGCCATGGTGGTGGCCAGCAGTCAGGCAGCCTGTGTGAATGGTAGTTGTGGGGACACTGAAATGAGGAGCTGAAGGTATCATCTGAAAAGAAATCTATGTGGAAAGCATAAAGGGAGATACTGTTCTGCATGCCTGGGCTAGTGTGAATTCATCAGGCTCCATGTTTGAATGGGAGCCAGGTATAGCATGCAAGTAACTCCTGTTTGCTGTGCCTGACCTAAATCCAAGTGTTGCTTTGTCAGGTTTTGTCCGACACGTGTTCTGTTTCCCTACTATGGAGTAACGCTACTGGAGGCTGGGTGTTAACATTGGAAACCTGATGATTCAATCACACAAGTATGAAGGTTACGTTGCAGCAACAGGGAGGAAGTGGGGACATGTAACCTTGCCTTGTATTTTATGGAGGTCAGAGATTTCAGTTCACATTAAAAGAATTCTTATTTGGGAAGTTTCAAAGGATTAAATATAGACCATGTTCACATGCTAGATGGCAGTGAGGCTCCGCAAGTAACCCCCTTCCCTGCTAACAATGCTTGTGGGGATATAATGTTTTGTTTGTTTGTTTGTTTGTTTGTTCATTAAATAGTAGTTTTTCAGGATTGACATCTCTCAGAGCCCAGCCATACAACTCCACTGTCTTCCCATTCCTTGGCAACATTACCTTCAGCAAGAATGCACAGCTGGCACAAGTACTTGAGCTGCCCTGATTCCTTCCTTATCTTCAGTCTCACTGGTTTTGAGGAAGATAGGAGTATTACACAAGTGGCTTTAGGGTGATTAGATAAGCATCTGTTATTTGAGCCTCTGCCTTAAACTACCACATTGCCATAAATGAATAAGTTCCCAGTAGCAAGAAGACAGGAATTGCACTTGATAGGAAGACTGCCAGCTGCCAGCTCTTCTGTGATACCTGCCTATGGGGATGAGAGATGTTTCCCCGGTAGGATATCTGTGTGAATATTGAACCCTACTCACCACTGATACTGATGACAAGGCTGAACAGAACAAATGTACTCTACCCACAGATGATGCAAAGGTCCTTTTCTCAGTGGAACAGCAGGTGAGCTTAGTGTTTAGGGCAGAGAGGGTGATGGATAAGGAGACAACATCTTTCTGTTTCAAAGATCCATGTTTAAAGCCTACACAAACAAACAAATACATACAAAATAAAGAGTAATTAAATGGAAAAGAGAATCCACAGGCCAAAAAAGGGATTCCAGGAGTCAGCATGGGGAGGGAAAAAACCAACTTTTGGTCTAATCAGGTGAAAAATGTGTAAAGTTGCTAAGAAGCAGTGGTTTTGGTGCAGCAAGAAGCTCAGTCTCAAGTTATGAAGCAGTGGAAGTGAACAGAGTTAGCTTGATGCACATTCCTCCTCATGATCTTTGCACCAAGCATGGGGTACCACATATGTACAGTTAGCCAAGCTCACACACCCAGAGTGCATGTGTAACCACAGTGCAGTGGTTACAAATGCTGTCACTCAAAGGAGAACAAGGAAATCTGTGAAAAATTACCTTTTTGGAGGAAGGAGGAGGGGTGAAGGAGGAGGCGAGAAGGAGGTGGCTGTATCTTGACAACCCCAGCTAAAACTGACCTACTGTTTGGACTGTCAGTGTGTCTATTCCCTCACTTACAGAAGGTTTCAAGGCAACATGACAGATGTGAATTTGTGAGAATGTGGAATAGGCTAAACCAAGAAACAGTCTTTGGCTTTAATTAGGCCACTACTCTTGTCCTGCTGGGGGGTCATCAGGGCCCTGAGTGCACCAATAGCTCTGAGGCACCCTGAGAAGCCAACCTGAGACCCCCACCCTGTCACTGCTGGCCCAGGAGCATCGTGTGTGGGGCTACCTGGGGCTCCCAGCTAGGCTTGCCATGTGGAACACCCTGCTCCTGCTGCTCCCTGACATAGCTGAAAGGAAAAAACAAAACCATCTCAAAAGCAGAGACTGTATGAATGAACATCGGACTTGCAAAGCAGAATTAAAATCAGTGCTATTGCAGGATGACAGACATGAAATAATAAGCCAAAACCAAATTGTGAAGGAAGAAAAATACATGCTTACAGTACCTGAGTCAAAATCTCAGTGTATGAGGTTACAGGCAGAGAGATTGTATAAGACCTTTAGATATTTAATCACTTGTGTGTTTCCCTGTAGAAAGGAAATAGACAGATTAGTTTTCCTATGGAGAATTCATTAGTATTCTATCATTGAAGAGTCAGTATTTTTAGCTTAGTGAGCTTAAGATGTATTGTGGTTTAGGCCTCAGAAGTTACCACTCTGAGTAACAAAAGAAAAAAATAGAGTGTGTTAAGAACTGCACAGTGATTTTCTGAGATCTTTTATGAACCATCGTCCTTGCTTGCTGGTTAGCATTAAGTGCCTCAACTCCATTTCAGGAAGGTGGTGATTAAACTGGGTCAAATGGAAGTGATTAGATTGGATTATCTGTGTCATGGAAAAAAACACTGGAAGATCTAAGAGGGAGGAAATTGCCACACAGATCCCAGCAAGTTCTGCTGGAAGGTGTATGAATTTACTTTTCCCCCTGCTGAAGAGCTTTGACACACCCAGGATCCCTCTAAATGCCTCAGTTTAATGTAATTGTTTTCATCTTGAAATTCCTTAGGACTGGTAAGGAAAGCAGCTGCCCTAGCATCACTTCCACTTGTGTGGCTCACTCCAGGTCTACCTGTGCTGGGTTTTGGAAGTGTCCTTGAAGCTGCCTTTACTTAGGGGTCTTTAATGAATAAAGCTCTCTTTTCATTTCTGCCGCTGAAAATTACTATGGAAATGTTCAGATTGACAAGGCAGAATAACACCATGCCTGTTGGGAGAGCAACCTCTGGAAGGCCAGCAAGAGGACCCAAAATGGAGAAAACAAATCTTGTGCTTGAGACTGGGTTGAGAATTGTGAAGGCACAGGCTGCTGTGGGTGTGCACCAGCACATCTGCAACACCTCCAGTGCTTTGGATTTCCCCAACACAAATTCCCATTGGCCATGAGATGGGTCTGTGTGTAGCCTGTGTATCAAGGCCAGATGCAGCAGCGTGAACCTCAGATTTGATGTGTGCTACAAACAGGCTCCTGAGAGCCCAGGTCAAGTACAGTACCAGCCTATCAGCCCTATAGAAGCATCTAACCTACACAGGCAACCTGTGCATTATTTGTGCAGCACTCCTGAGGTCTGGGGTAGAGGTCAGAGTACACACATACCCTGGCAAGCCTCTCACTCAGCACAGCCCCAATTTAAAGCCACCCTCCATTATGTGATCTTGCCACAGAGAAACAAATATTTGGTGACTGCCGTAATTGCTAAGACATAAGCAGTATTTTATTGCAGGGTTTCCTGTTGGCCTGCAGCCGAGCGGTTGCTTCCTCCTAGTGACATCTCCGAGTGCTCTCTGCATGCCAGGCTTCACCACTCTATTTTACTGAGATTTTCAGCAGACACCATGTCACCAACCCCTCAGTCATAACCCTTCACCCCTCGTGCAACCAGAGAACTGATGGCCCTGGGGGAATGGGGCTGAGACGTGTGCATGTGCACGAGCATGTGCATGTGCATCCACTTGTGCACACAGCTGTGTTTATTTGATGTTGCATATAGAAGAAAAAGAGGATTATTTCTGTTCTAATCATGATGTGTTTCCAAGCAAAATATTTTCTACTCTGATTTATTGCTCTCTTTAGGCCTGCCCTCAAGCATTGTTCTTATAGTTGGAGCCAGTCACATTTTTTCCATTTGGAAATGGAAATCCTAAATGGAATGGCATATTTAATGAAAAAAAACACAATAGTTTCACTTCTCTAGTTTCCCATTTTATGTTTGCTTTCTTTCTCCCATCTTTCTTTTTACCCTTTCTCCTAATTTATCTCTGGGAAAAAGAAAGAAAAACAGTATCTGGATAAAAAGCAGAAGCATTTTTCCCCCTAATTTTTGGCTAAGGAATTAGAAAAGTTCAAAAGGTTTTACTAAGGAAAAGTCCACATGAAAAGTATATGTCATTTTCTGATTAGCACTGTTGTACTGCTGATCAAAAGTATCCAGCCAACAAACCAAATTAAAAATGCTTGTGCGCTATACAGGGCCAGCACTTCTTTACTTTTATAGTGCTTCACAAAGCTTATGCAAATGGCCTTAGAGCTTGGTTTTCTTTTTATCTCACGAATATCAAAAAAGAGAGGTCCCCCCCTACCCCCAGCCTTCTTTTGCTAGATGACTTCTCAGAGAACCAACAAAATCAAATTAGTTTTGTAGGCTGCTCTTAGGAGATACAGGAGAAAGCAGATCTTTAACAAATTAAGCTTTCCTCCCATGTGTTGTTTCTCACTTTTGAGACAATCTCAGAAGGGTTTTTACACAATCTGAATAAAAATTCTTTTAAAATCCTGTTTAAAATCTTCACTTTTAATTACCCTCAGTAGCTCAGGATTCATTTCTGTTTTGAGGCATGAAATCCCTTCAGCTCTATTACATGGCAAAAAAAGCAAGAACAAAGCACAGATTATGAAAAAAACCCAAGAAACAAACCAAAGAAAATAATAAGATTTTTTTTTAAAAAGCTCATCCATCATTATGCCATAAAAAACCTAAACAATACCAAATCATATACCTTTTTCTCCCTTGTGCATCTCATCTATCAAGCAATAAAAAATCCTGTGCTATTGTATTTGGTTTCTAAGCTGGATGCACAAACTATAGTGGCTGTAACCTCCAGGGATGTTGTCACCAAACAAATGTTGCCATTAAAGTGTTAGTAGGAGGTCCATTAGGAAATACAAAGAGAAGAACAAATTTTTTTTGGTGGGGTTTAGTAGGAAAAGCAACTAAATCTGAAGTACAGCTGGGTGCTCTTAAATTAGAAATCTTTAGGAGGTCTCCCACACACCCCTGTAAGATTGCAAGTTTGAGCTGTGCATTGCTACAGATATACTTCACCTCCTCCAGCTTCTTTATCTGGTTCTTGCTAAGCTTCTCTGTGGCTGTAAGCCTCTCTTGGTTAACTCCCCAATGGCTTTCTGGGCAGCATCTCACTGCTCTTCCATCTCTCCTTCCAATTCTCTTAGTTCCTCAGTATGATTTCAATCCCATGTCTCAGCTGCTCAAGAGGAATGAAAATTAGCTCAGTAGATTTCTCCCCTTCTCCATTAGCTGCCCCTATTATTTATCTCATTAAGAAAAAAAGCTGGTTCAGATGTGTAACTAAAACAACACATTCTTTTTCTTTGACATTTCCTTGCATTGCTCTTCTCTCTGGGTAATTTTACTGTTGTTTTACAATACTGGTGGAAGGTATTTTTCCAACATACAGTGTTGCTTGGCCCCAAATCTGGTGGGTTTGAAGTAAAAATAATTTTCAGAAACCATGATCATAGTCCAGTTTGAGAGGACTAGCACAGTATTTGAGCACTCCTTTGCAAGGGCTAGTCCACAAAGGCTGTGTTGTGCAGAGGCAGCTTAATGCATGTGTAACGCCTGTATCTTAAGCACATGAAACTTACATACACATAAGCAGCTGGATTATCTCACCAGATAGGTGGGCATTTTTTCCAGATCCAGTGGCTAGTTGGATATATCATTTGAGATAATGAAGAAAGAGAAATAGTTCCTCTCTTGTTTGACAATGGACAAAGCAAGTATCTTGCATAATAGGAATCTCAGGAATACCTACCACAATGACTGTGCAGACTTTGAGGTTGCTGCACAAAGAGAATTATTATTACAATGTTTAGTGGGAGGAAAAGAACACCCATCAATTACTATTCTCCAATACCTTCCCCACTAAGGCTAAAATTAATCCTGATTTGAAACTAAAATATAGCAGAACTCTTGTGCTCGTTGTTGTGGTACAGGAAAGCTCTTCAGAAACCAGGTGCTTTGGGCTAAAAGCCTCTAGAGGTCACCAGAGGCTAATTAAAAAGCATTGCTAAAGCCATCTGTGAAATGTAAATTGCTTTGTTTTGATCGGGACTTTCCCCTTCTGCAGCTCTGGGTCTCTCCTCTCGCAAGGAATCCAGACTGTCATTAGGTGGCGATTAACATAAAATGCTTGCAAACCCACACTGGCCTTGAAAAGGCCGGGCCATATAGGAATCCTTTCCTTTTGGAGTAAGAAAGCAGGCTCCTGATTGGTAACTTTTCCTCTGCACACGGTTCCAGTCTTACCTTCATGCTTCTGTGATAAAACCTGTGCTGGCACAGCTGGAACCCCTTGTGTTCCACAGGCAAGAGCTTTGCCACTCCTTTGTAAGCCCAGAGAATGCCATGAGCATTACTGAAGTGAGAAGGAGACCAGTTCTTTCTCTTGTGCTGAATTCAAATGGGAGCACAGGCCAAGCGTGTACATTAGGTAACTGACAAGGATTTTTCTACGTACATTTTTGCCTTGCAAATTATGATCTGCAAACACAGGAAACCCTGTTAATCATAAGGCTTCTTTTCGGGTCACCCAGTGCTATGTCTACAGGGAAGGTTTACAGAAGAGCTGCAATTTAATTATGATTAAGGGGTTGTCTTGAGGCCAGAGACCTCATCTGCTTCATGCAAGGGCAGAAGGGAAAGCTCAAGTAATTTTCCTGGAGCTCTTTCCAGTGTTTGGGAATGAGACAGGCTGGGGGGGGGGGGGGGAGGGAGGGGAGGAAGATGAATACATTTGAGGGAAAATATTTATTTCCAGACAGCAAACAGAAGCTGGTCATTTCAGGAGAAATTCCTCTGAAGAGAGCAAAGGTATTTATTTTAAGAGCAGTCACTGGAATGCAGGTCTGTGGTATCTCAGCCAAGTGATTTTCATCTCCTCTGGAAAGCCAAAAGAGTTGAATACAGATGAATGGCCTGTGGCTTGCCGGGATGCTGAGGATGGAATGGAGTGGGGAGGGGGGGCTACGGTGGGGGGATCCTCATAAACGGCTCTTTTGCTTTTATATACAGGATACTGCAGGCCCAAGATGTTTCCTCAGAGTCCAGGGAGTTTTTCTGGATGCACAGCAGGAGCCAAGGCTCTGACCCTTCCAATAGTCTATGTGGTAGCTCCTTCCCATGGCACTTCCTTTGCCATAGTGGCAGCTGATGGCTTGCACAACTTGGGCCCTTCCCTGGGAGCAGCAGCCCAGGGTAATGGGATCACCCTGAGTGTGTTTGCTGGGGCTTAGCAGCTATGTTATTTTTGTAGACTGGACCTGTGACACTGCAGCCTGGCTGGAGTCCACACGTGGGCTCCTAATCCCATGCAAAGACCTAGAAAGGTCTGCAAGACCATAAACAGAGGTATGTGCCCACCTGAAAGGAGGTCAGGGATTACTGTCATTGTAGCACACCATTCCCAGAGAGGAAACCCTCATATGAATCTTACTTTTAAATCTTTATTTCCTTTCCTTTCAAAAGATGCCTTGTAGACCTAGGGCTATCCCTTCCTAGTTCTCTTCTCAAGGCCAGATCCTAGAGAAAGCTTGCTCCTTCTTCTTTCCCCTCTCCAAACAGCAACCTCATCAAAATTTCTAGGTGGCTGCCATCTGTCACAAGCAAAACACCACCCTTTTTGCTATTTACAGTGCAATTAACCTTTACCAAATTAGCTTCAGACTGTCATGAGAGGATTAATTAAGGCAACACACCCTTGACTGATTCCCACCATGCAAGCAGTGTGCTTCATTTGCAGCAGCTTACCCACGACACTGACAAAATTCTTCCAGAATCACATAATAGCAAGAGGGGGAAAGGTGGTTTTATCCTGTTTGCATTATCCCAGCAATTTTGCTAGCCCTAGGGAGACGTGCAAGGAATAGCTCCAACAGACACAGTGCTGTGGAGGTACCTATGGTGATGTAAGACCTGGCCTTCCCCAGCAGTGTGTGTGGGTGCTTCCCCACTGCTGAGCGTTACTGCTCTGGTAGCCAGGATGTGGGACCCCACCGCAGCCAAGTGGTGTAGTTTAAGCTGCCAAAGAATGAAGTTACTGCCAAAATATTGGGCTGTGATGTGCAGCAGCTGTGCTTTGGAAACATACCCTGTTTTGCCTAGCACCATCAGACTTCCATCCAGACTTCTGTGCGCATGTCTAAGAGGCATAATTCATGCGTAATTCAAGACATAGTTCAAGGCTTCTCAAGAGCCTCAGATCTCTGGCCCTTGTATAGTGGAGCTGATCTGTGCAGGGTGTGCCTGGGTTATCTGGACATCCCTGTGCTTGCTGCCAAGCCCTGGAGAACCCCAGGCAGATGAGCCAGTGCTCCCAGGCTCAGGACAGCCTGAATCCTGGTGGAAAAAGAGATCTTGGCCAGGGAAATCCAGCATGCTGGACCTGCCTCTGTTGCTCTTCCCACACGGCTGTACCTCCTGGCAGAGAGGCAGTGCAGCCAGTAAAGGCGGTAATGTCTTAAGCCAAAGCAGCTGCAGTCACCAGAGATGGTATCCTGAAGGCCAAAATCTCAGGACACAAAGCTGCAGCAGAGAATAGCCACTGCACAGCAGTGCTGTTGGCAAGCAACAAGGTTACAATGCAATACCTATATTGGTGGGCAATGCTTTTGTTGTGTTATCAGTAGTCCCATGTGTCATGCAGTGTTGTCCAGCACAGGCTTATCCTGCTGTACCTATGCCACTGCCACCTTCTCCTCATGCAGTGAAATCCCCCATGGATGGGTTCTGGGGAGACTGTTAGCCCAGGGAAGGGCGGCTTAGTGAAAAAGAAAACAGCCCTGTTTCACACCATGGCACTGCCTCTGCTTCCTCAAATTTTAGCGGAAAAGTGATCATTGGTAGTGCCCAACACTTGCATTTCTTCAGCACCAAGAGGTGTGACCCATAGCAGCACTGTTCTGAGAGACCCGGGACCTAAGGAAATCATGGGTGGGTACAGAGGCAAGACCTAGATGCATACTACTGCCATCCTCCTCCTGCTTTACTCTGATGGAAAAGCACTTAAGAGCCAGCCTGGATGATACCAGCACTGTAACCCTGGGCATGCAGCATGCTCTGATCCAGAGGTACATACAAATGCAGTCTGAGGTGATACAAGTAGGTAATCACATTCAGCATTACTGGGAGGAAAGGCTGAAACAGCATCTGTTGTGATGGTGAACTCTGAACTCTTCACACTGTTGCAGTATGGACATTTCTAACAACATTCATAACATCCTAAAACCTGTCAGGGAGGAGCAAAGAATTATTCGAGTTCCAGCCTTACCCTCCATGTTGCACCCATACCTCAGCAGCAAGGAGGCTGGCCAAGCCCATGATACACCTGAAAGGCTGCAGCTTCACAGACGGTGACAGCAGTATGCAAGACTGCACCAGGCATTAAATAAGAATAAAATTAATACAAAGTATAGCTGATACAGGATAATAAATGACTGTACTAAATCATCAGACAATCACTTATCTTCTTATGTCCTTGCTGAGAACATGAAAGAGGAGTGACCAACGTAATCTGCTGATTAATGGGCATTATTTGGAAATTCAGATATTCTTGATACATCTGATTCTTGTCAGATGTAGTAGCAAAACACTTCTGCCCCAGTTGAAGCCAGGAGGAACCATAAATCAAAGATACTCACAGTGTATCACTGTAAAGTGAAGTAAGTGGCAGTCTATCGTAAGCTGAGCTTTAGCATGTCAAGCAGAGCTCAGGCTGAGGAGCTGACACAGTGGCTGTTGGTGTGACAGTGGCCTCTAGCAGGCAGGCAGACTGAGCAAATGGCTGTACTAACCTCTTTACCTGTGGCAGCTGATTCTCCCAGCCCTTAGCATGAGGACTTCTTTGCCAGTGCTGAGGGCATGACTCCCATTTGTCCCAGGAAGAACAACATGGGATAGATTATCTATCAAGAAATGATGGATGCTCAGGTTCTTCTCAGTTCAAGGCAAGGAGAACCACTGCATATACGGCCTACACCGATGAGCTTGTCCTATTCCCACGAGTCAATCTGGAGTCAATCCAGTGAAGTGGGTCACCAGCAGTGACCTACATCTCCCGGAAGAAGAGCCTCTGATGCTGAAACCCCAGCGGGCTCTTAAAGAACTTAAACCACTTTCGTTTCCCCTTCCCGGGCGCAGCCAGGCTGATCGGGCACACTAAGACGATTACCTCCGCTCGGCGAGACTCAATTACGCCCTAATTAATACAGGTAAAAATCCGACACAAGCAGTTCAGAGCAGCGCCCTCCCGCTTCAGGCTCGGGTTGCGCGGCAGCGCCGCTGAGTGACGTCACATCAACGCGACAGCCGCCAGCCCTCCCCGCGCCGGAAGGGCCTTGTCGCGGTGGTGACGTTGCTCTTCCTTTTTCCCGAGTGAGGCCGGAGCGCAGGTAGGGTTCCTGTGGCCGCGTCCCCCATCCGTCGCCATCCGCCCCTCGCCCGCCGCCGGTGGCCGCCCCGGGACTGCCCTCGGCCTGCCCCTGGTCTCCCCTCGGCCTCCCCAAGGGGTTGGGGGCGGGCCATGGCGCTGCTTAGCGGGTGCGCTTGCCGCGGCCCGGCCGGGCGCTGACGGCTGCGGGGACTGCGGGGGGCTGAGGGGGAGGGAACGCTCGGGACGCTGCTGACGGTGGGTACCGGCGCACTGCCCGCAGGGCGCCATGGGACGTGTGATTCGGGGCCAGAGGAAGGGCGCGGGCTCCGTCTTCCGCGCACACGTGAAACACAGGAAGGGCCCGGCCAAGCTCCGCGCTGTCGACTTCGCCGAGAGGCACGGCTACATCAAGGGCATCGTCAAGGTAGGGGCGGGGGCCTTTACACGCCTGCTCTGGGCCCCGTGCGAGGGAGGATGGGAGGCTGGAAGGGCTCTTAGCGGGCTTGTGCGTGGGACCCTGAGGTGCGCATCGTTCTGCCTTACTTTTATAAGGTAGCTGAAGTCCTGTCAGCTGTACTGAAAGCCGTTTGGCTGCTCCTCATTGGGGCTTCTCTTGGGTTGTTGAAAAAGTGGCGTTTCTTGAAACGCTAAACTACTTTGTGTTCATGACAGCATTTAAATAAACTGGCAGCACCCAGATAGCTCCATGATCTGGTAAGAATTTTGCTAACTCAGGAATATCAGTATGTTTTTATATCGTCTAAGAACTCCCTGCACCTCCTTAAACATGAGAAGAGTTTTCCATATAGTTTCAACTTTAAAAAAAGAAATCAACGTTCATTAATACTAAGTAGTATCAATCACCTTAGTCGTGAGCAGTGGGGGCAAGACAGGACTGTTATTTGGGGTACAGGGCAGTGTTTCAGGTGTGCTGTAGGTATTTTTGTACATCATTGACTTAGACTGCAAGCAGTGACACTGGGTACCTTAGCTGGGTGCTCTGAACGTCAGGCTGTCTCTTCAGCCTGTCAGAGCAGGGTCATCTTCAGGCTGGAGAAAAATCTTACTTCATACTCACTGTGATTGAAAGTAGGTAGGTACATTTGTAGGCATGTAATGCAAGGGAGGGAAAGGGAAGTTGGGTTTCAACAAACAGGGTTGAAAACATTAAAAAAAACACTAATATTGGGCATCAGCCATATCTGAGCTTTCCTAGAAAACACACATATTGTGAAAAGCTTGAATCACCTGGCTGTGTGTTTGTGTGTTGGAATGTTGGTGTAATTAAGGATTAGAATTCACATATTTTTCCGAGAGAAAAAGAAACAGTAAACCTGTGGTACCTCGCTTTGGCTTTGGGTAACTTGTGTACTTAATACCAGAAGGAGAGAAACCCTGCCATTCTAAGAAAACACTTGGAGAAATTGCTGCTGGTGTCCAACTTTGTCTCTCCCCAGATGTGGATGGCAACTAGTGGTTGGGAAGTTCAGGTTAGATATAAGGAAGAAGTTCTTTCCTGTGAGGGTGGTGGGACACTGGAAAAGGTTGCCAAAAAAGTGGTAAAGGGTCTATCCCTGGCAATGTTCAAGGCCAAGTTGGACAGAGCCTTGGGTGACATAGTCTAGTGTGAGGCATCCCTGCCTGTGGCAGGGGGGTTGACACTAGATGATCTTAAGGTCCTTTCCAATCCAAATCATTCTAAGAGTCGAACTAGAGAAAGTGGATTTATTCTAAGGGGAGATCTGCTGTCTGCACAGTGTCAGGAATAAGCCAGTTCAGAATCAGTTTCAGGCAGCACACTGAACCAGAGTGTGGTACAGATACTTGTATTCTTACAAATGTCAATCTTCAACTCATTCCCATCAAGAGAAATCAAGATGCCCCCCAAGGAAGGAGGTCCTGGTGAGAATTACCTCAGTAGTAATCATCTCCAATTTTCTTAGTTCTTTGGTTTCTGCAGAACGCATGACAAACCCTGTCCTCTTCTGTAAGGCACCTCTGTATTCCAACAGGACATCATCCATGACCCTGGCCGAGGTGCTCCACTAGCCAAGATTGCCTTCCGTGATCCGTACCGGTTTAAGAAGAGGACGGAGCTGTTCATTGCTGCAGAGGGTATTCACACCGGGCAGTTCGTGTACTGCGGCAAGAAAGGTCAGTTAGGGTTGAAGGTGTGTGCTTGGTGTTGCCTGAGCAGTTTCAGAGTGCTGAAAGAGACAACATGTCTGAACCATGATGGCCAAGTGTGGTTGTGAGCTGTGACACTGCAGCAGCTTCCGCTAGCTTTAAGCAGACCTAGGTATCCTTCTTGGAGATTACCATCTCCTCATGCAGCCTGTTTTGACTCTAATAAGCCTAATTGCAGACTTTGGCAAGTTTTTGGGTTGTTTTACACAGATGCCCTGTTACCTGCCTTTCTGCTGCACCCAGGGTGGGACTTGGGTTTCAGAACAGACAACAAAAAGTGCTTCTGCCTGTCACTACTGAAGTGTGTGTGCGGTACCCTTCTGTGTACGTTGCCCATGTTAAATAGAATTGTAATTCAAGTAGAGGAGCCTGAATGAGGCTGTGGATTCTCTTATTGTTCTTTGCAGCTCAGCTGAACATCGGCAATGTCCTACCTGTTGGTACTATGCCAGAAGGGACCATCGTGTGCTGCCTTGAGGAGAAACCGGGTGACCGTGGGAAGCTGGCCCGTGCTTCTGGAAACTACGCCACCGTCATCTCTCATAACCCAGAAACAAAGAAAACAAGGGTGAAGCTGCCTTCTGGCTCCAAAAAAGTGATTTCTTCTGCAAACAGAGCCGTTGTTGGTAATGAGTGACAATGATGAACTTGTCTTGTACCTGAGTTGGCATACTGCTAAGCAAGCTTTCAAACAGGGGCCCAGGTTCTAATCCTGTCTTAAAAGTAGCATTACTCACAGGCTGGACCAGGATTATGCACCAGTACAGTCTGTGCACAGGTGCCTGACTTGTGTCTTTTGCCTGCATTGCTTTTGGTTAATGATAAATTAAGTCTGGAGATGGTTTGAGCAAGTGAGAGGACATAAAAGTAGATGCCCATTGTCCTCAAGCTGTAATGGAGCTGCTCAGCCTGTAAAATCTACAGTCTTTGGGGAAGAACTATAGAAAGTGTTGCTAATGGTTTCCTGCTTTTGGTACACTGGGCCTTTGGGGTAGTACTAGGGAGTGTTGTCAGTAGAACAGTGTTCTGGAAGGTCTGGCAAGGAAGTAAAATACCATTGTCAGGCAGAGGTTTTACCGGGTTTGTTGTATGCTTGGCTGACAGCTGAGATCTAGGCTGTGCTCAGCCAGCAAATGACACATGCCTGCCTCTCAACACCGAAGACACCAAATTCATGGCCTGTTACTCTAGTAAAATTGACTAAATAAATTATGAAATAACTAGATATTAGACCTTAAAGTTCTTGAAAGGCCCCTGAAATTTTTCAGTTCACATTTTCTTTAATGGAAAACCTGTTGTTTCCATTACCCAAGAAATTGCAGCAATAAAACTGATAAGGTCTCAACCCTGTATGGATGGATGGAGAAGCAGTGATTAAGGTGCGTGTCCCCTTGCAGAGCACTAGGTGTATGGCTGGTGGCTTGAGTCCCATCTCCCTGGTAGTGTTGGCTGGAAAATACAAGTTTGAGTACACACCTGGGATTGTTTGGTATTTACTACTTTGGGTTTATGACAGCGTTTCAATAAAGAAACTGGCAGCACATAGTAGTATGATCTGAGATACAGAAGCTCATTCTTAGAACTTGAATATTGTTAAGAGTTAGTCTTGTTCTTAAACGCTCTTTTGCACTCCTGTCTGTTGTATTTCTGTGTTACTATTCCTGCATTTTTTTTTCCCCAGGGATTGTTGCTGGTGGAGGTCGTATTGACAAGCCTATCCTGAAGGCTGGCCGTGCTTATCACAAATACAAGGCAAAGAGGAACTGCTGGCCACGTGTCCGTGGTGTGGCCATGAATGTGAGTCCATTCTTCATTTTCACTTTTTTATGGTTTAGAAGGGATGTGTTTGCTGTGTGAAGCAGCCTGCCAGGTATCTGAAAGAAGGCTTTTTTTGTTCCCTTAAGTCAATTTATTGCTTTTAAGCATCATTACTAGTTTCTATTATTTATATTGACTACTCGCTTTCCTTTTCCACAGCCTGTAGAACATCCCTTTGGTGGTGGTAACCATCAGCACATTGGCAAGCCTTCAACCATCAGGAGAGATGCTCCTGCTGGGCGCAAAGTTGGTCTCATTGCTGCCCGCCGTACCGGAAGGCTGCGTGGAACAAAGACTGTGCAAGAAAAAGAGAACTAAAGACCCACTGTGGAGTTTACAGAATAAATTCTTAAAACATAGCCTGTGTCAAGTTCAAGTTACCTGTTACTGAAGTATGGCTCAAGTAGGGGTAATACTCAGTAGGGGATGTGGTGAGTGGAGATAAGGTTGGGTTTGGGTTTTTTTCCCCACCTTGAAGAGTAGGAATTCTTTCAGCCAGCACTTCATTCTGTGAGCTGATGCTATAGGCTGGAATAACACTGTAAATGCTCTTGTGTCCATGTGTGATGTAAACACTGGCCTAGTTCTGTAGTTACTTAGATTTGTTGGTAATCAGGTTTATTGGCTGAAATAGTTGAAGGGTGCTCAGTTTTCCAGGTTCCTAGACTTAACAGTTTTCCATTTTTTACTTCCTGTGTTTGGAGGAAGAGCTTGTGAGAGCTGTAGAACTTAGAGATAAGTTTCAGCTACTGTTAACTGCCAAGTTTGGGACTCTTCTTGGAACCATCCAGCTTCAACAGAATCAAAGGTGCCTCCCTGTAAACACAAACTCAGCCTGCCACCTTTACTCATCGGTATTTGGAATGGGGAAACAGCTTCAAAATCCTCTCCTTTGCAGGTCATTCTGCAGAGTGGGATCCAGCTTTTCCTGGCTGGATACTCCTAGGTATTGTGATAACAGGTAATGGCAGTGCTGCTTCACACTGGGGAGCTGTATTCTTGATGGCTCAGCTGAGACTGGTGCTGCAGAAGCCTAAGTGTGCATGGGGTGACAGCACACTTCGTTGAGGGGGGTGCCCAGGGGTTAAACATCCCTGCCTGCTGCAGCTTCAGCAGAGTGCTCAGCCCTAGCCTGCTGTCGTGACTTCATGCAGCATCACCCTTGTTGCAGGCCAGCAGCAGAGGCACGTGGTCAGGTCACAGACCCTTTAAAGGTGTAACTTTTGTTGTGATTAACTCCTGCAGAACTGGAAGTGCTACAGGGACATGGATTCATCTACTGGCTAGATATTCCCAAACAGTAAAGCAATGATCCTTTGGAGTATGTGACAATATATATGGAACACAAAAGCATATTTGCTCTTTTGAGCCGACTATTCCCTTGAGGTGTAGGGTAGCTCATGTCCACATACAAAATCAATAATGCCTTTGATCCCAAAATGCTGGTGCCAAGCTTCCACATGAGTATGAACTTGTACTGATAGGAATCCAGTGCAATGCAAAGCTAAAAGAAAAGCTACCTTTATCCACCCACTATAATGTAGCTGTTCATGCATGCCTAGGGAGGAAAGGGATTAAAAAATCAGGCACATACCTTGAGGAAAAAAGGCACCAGATCACAGTTGGGGAAAATAATGACAAATGTTCCTATTTATATATGCCCCCAGTGCCACCAAGGTAAGTGAAAGTGATCTCATGTTTCTGCCATGACATCAGAAGCTCTTGCTTCTACACCTGTGTTTTCCTGACATGGTTCTAAATAGCACTCCCAAACTACCAGAAGAACAGTTAAAGTACTTAATGCTCAAATTGCTACCTTGGCAAGAGCCAGGTTAAGACAGATTTCACAATACATTTCCTCCCATGAGAGCTGTACTTTCAAGCTGTCAGTACAAAGAACTTCCAGAATAATTTGTGTTAAATGCACCTAAAGGACCTGCTGAAACCATGGTTTCTAGTGGCTGTTGGGTTTGACTCCACACACTTCCTCAAAATGGGGACATCCTTGCCTCCTTTGTTGCTGATCCCAGGCTCTGGCTCTGTTCACAGCCAACAGCTGTGAGCAGCAGTGTGCAATCTAGAGGTACCGAGTAATTGTATGGGTAAAAACGTACCATATTGCAGTGCTGAGTGCAGCTACAAACACAATGTAAATGTATGCAAGATCTGAAGTGTTTAAATTCATACAGTAGTATTTTAAAGGTTTGAGTCCATTCACCAAACAGAGGTACAATTGCCTGTGTTGTAAGTAACAACTACTACAGTCTTGTTACGAAGTTTACTACAAATTGGAGACTTAACCTTTCACATTTGCATCCCACAGGCCTGGATGCACACCAAGTTTTAACCTCCCCTTTGGAAAGACTACCTGAAAAGTGAAAGCCAGGATTGTGGAAAAGCCCAGAGCATGTTCTAAATGTCACCCCATAATTGCTGAGCAGGGGATTCATGCCAGTCAGCTGAGGGTGCCCATGTGGCCACACACAAAAGATTTAAGGACATGAATAGGTAATAACATGGTGCCTGGGGTAACACACATTTCATTTTAGAGCAGGACAGGACTACCCAAACTGAGTTGCAGGAACAGATCAAGCCAGAGGTGGAATTTTAAATGAGACTGTGGTTGGAAAAATTTCAGGGAGCCCACAAGTGCGTGTGTACATGCAGAGCAGGATTTACAATTGCAAGCATCAGGCTGTAGGAACCCCCATGCTGGTGGGACTGCACCACAAGCATGCTGATGGTGGCACAAAGGCCACTGACATCCATGGGAGTCCTCAGCCTCAATGGTGTTGAGACAGATGAAACAGCCAGGCTGCCAAACGAGCTGACAGGGCAAATCACAGAAGAGCAACACCAGAACTTAATTCAGAGGAGAAATTACTCTAGACAGACACTTCTAGTCCAGTAACGTAACTTACATTAAAAAAGCCACAGTGATCTTAGCAAGTGACCACAGCACAAGACAGACATTCTCCAAGGCAAAATGCTTGCCAGTCCTAGCACTAAGGGTGCTAGAAAATTAATGAAAACAAATGTGAGAGGAGAGGGAATGAAATAAAATGACTGATTGAAAAAAACAGCCCTAAAGAAACCAATCTAAAATGAAAAATTGCGATGACCTGAAATTTGTTTCCCAAACTGAAGACCTAATCTAAGATAAGCAGGTAAACTCCATCAGATTACACAACAGGAGAAATAACTATGTTACTATGTTACCTCTGTGATAGAGAATTAATAATGTGATAAGAATAATAAGAAACCAAACATAAAAATCCATCACTGAGCATCAAGGAGCTTGTTTCAGTCTGGGAGGATCTGTGAGAGCACTGAATGGAAAATGAAACTGTGATTGAAGTTAATGTCAGTCACTGGATTCTGCACAGGCCAAATGGAGCATCAGCCACCTGCAGCAGGCAGGAGGTTCAGCTGGACAGGGGGGTGGCTCCTTCCGGATTTACACTGTAGAAACTGGAAATTAATAAAGACAGGGACACTGCAAAGATACCAGGGCCTTCTTTTACCACCTTGTCTGGCAAGATCCTCGATGCAGGCTTACTGCTTTCAAACAACAAAGATGTGGTGCAAACACGGCAGTATTGAGTGGGACAGTGTTTGGACACCTGATAAATGAAGAACATTAAATACAACAGGATCTGGTGTATTCAACCATGATCTATGGCTGGTCCTGGGATTCACACGTGAGACATTTACTGTAGAGTGAAGTAAACAGATTTCCAGCCTTGGCTGTACACAGGTGGCTGCTGCACTGTGATGTTACACAGCTTGGGTACCACTGATGCCACAACATGCCAACAGAAGAAATGAAAGCTGCCTCCTTCCCCTGCGTCTGCATCAGCTGGCAGGGAGGTCCCTCCACTCCAGGCTCCAAACAGCCCTTTGTGGTGAGGTGATGACCACAGACAATAGGAAAGAGGCCTGCTGACCTGGTGGTGAAGTGGATGGACATCTGAGCTCCCAAAACACTTTCAACTGTAAGTTAACAGAATAAACCCAAACTATGGCTCAATAGAAAGCACATTGCACCCTTGCATGGTCCTGTGCTTCTCCTACCCCCGTACCTCATCATATGCTTTTATATTCACCCCTAGTAATTATATTTTAAATGCGTGTCGTATTCAACAACCTCTTGCTCAAACCAGCTGTTCTTATCAGCATGACAGAATACACAGTTGATATGCTTATATAGTTTATATCAAGAATACTTATTTCGTGGATGGGTGTCTCAATTCTCAGCCCTTATGCTGCACGGAGGACATGAGCTACTATATAAACAGACCAACTTCAAACATTACAGCCAGGCTTAGTATTGAAATAGTAATACAAATAATCATCATCATCCCCCTGAAGATCAGCATTGTTACAGGGACATCAGAAACCTTGAAGTGAAGCAAACTGTTGCTTTACAGAAAGACGTTAAGGAATTTCAGTGACTGTTTTCAGTGTAAGGCTTTGTTTGCTAAAACAAAAAAGAAAGAAAGGGATAAAAGAAATAAAAGACAAACCAGTGAAGCACTAAAAAGTCTTCCTTTAGAAGGGTTTCAATTTCCTTCCCACTGAAAGACCAACCAGCATTTTCTTTACACTTTAAGAGTGTACTGAGATCCATCAGGTTCTACCTAAGCATTGACATGTATCCCAAATTCTTTCATCGTAACAGGATGCCCTCATTAACATCGTTATCCCTTTCCCACCTCCTGCTCCTCCGATACCTCAGCAGCTTGGCAGACGTGCCCAGACACACAGGTCAGAAGCCAGACTGCACCCAGAGGTGGGCAGGGCCGAGGCTCTCCCCTCCCGTGCCCTCCTTGCTGCCACCCCACCGGGACACCCGCAGCCTGAGTGCCCCCCCTGCAGAGGATGCACAGCCTGCCATGCACCAGTGCAGGGAGGGAGGAAGTAGGAAGGGAGAGGTGAAGAAACCACATGAGGTAGAACAAGGTTGGAGCAAACCCATCCCGAGATTTTGCAAAGAGAAGAGAGGGAAACAAGCCTCAGCAATAGAACTGTAACACTGACCCTTGGGTTGATGTTACCAGGTAAGCGAGTACCAACCCAAGGGAAATGCTTTGGGTCATGTTTTCAGCTGCAGTAAAACCCACAGGAGCCTACATGCTAAAAGGCTTCATTCAGGTGACTGATGAATCATGGTGTGTTTCACAGTCACCATGGAAATAAAAAATTGGGTTTTTTTAAGGTTTTTTAAATGCTGTGGCATTAATGAATTCTCAGAGAGAAACGTGAGAACAGAACACACCTGCGTGAGGCACTTTTTACCTTTCTGCTGTCTTGATCAACAGCTTTCTTCTCCCAGTTTATAACAAACCTCCCGGCCTGTAACGATCCAGGGGGACGTGTCCAGAATTTTTCCTGAATTCTTATTTTTGCTAACACATTCACATGCACATCCGTCTGTTCAGATGGGTGACATCAACTGAACAGGCCTATAATAAACCCAGGTGTTACCTGCTTCCCTGGGTGTCTTAAGTAGTTTGTTATTTGATGGTAATACTATAAATTCCCAGTAATTTGCCATTGTTTTGTATTTTCCGTTATGTCTTCAAAGCCATGCTAAGGGCAGACAGTAAACCAGCGGCTTCCATTAGCTCTCCATTACACCCACTTTGAAGTCCTTTTACATGGTGGCTCTTGCTTAGGTGGAGCAGAGCAACCGGATCATTGGCACCTGGAGTGTGAAAGGGCACCTCTCCCTGGGATAACCACTTGCTACCAAGGAGAGACAAGTGCATTTTACAGGAGCCATTGGCCCTCACAGCAGGCATGAAGGTGGAATGACCCCTGGGAGTATTCCCAAGCAGCCAAGTCTTCTCCAGCAGCTACAGTGCAGTCAAACCAGTTCTTATGTGCTGTAACAGATGCAAAGGCAACAGCAAACCTGACTCCCTTCCCGAACTGAGGACACCCCAGCTTTATTTCCCTGTCTTCATCACAGCGAGTCTCTTCCATCCACAACTTCGTTACATGGTATTTTAATAAATTCAACACAACAGGCCTCCACTGGCCCATTCTTCAGTTAAGTCCACATTTTATTTATGGTTTGCTGTTGGTACTCCAACCAGATTTGTATATACACATAATCTAAAACCTACATCAAAAGTCATGTTGATTGCTCTGAAGACAGAGAGAAGTGACACGACTGAAGTTTTCTACATGGTAAGTCTACATTCCCACCGCAGGTTTTTGGTTCAGGCTGCAGAAGTGTTCAGAAAGACAATGCCAGGTGTTGCTCAGACTCGGCCTGGGAGGGTTACACAATTCTCTTTCAGCATTTCAGTCTTACACACAACCACGTAGCAATTGGAAACATTTCTTTCTGGATGAACACCTGGGCTGATGTACAGAAGGGTCTTTTCACACTGACATCTCTAAATCCCCTCTGTATCAACACAGCTACAAACCAACACACCTCCCTGCGCTTGCACTGCTTGAACTGCATTAGTTGCAGATGGATTTCATGCTGCTTCCCATTAGTAAGGAGGTAGCAAGAGAGACCGAGCAGAAGCGTTTGTGAGTCCACATGGTGCCACCTGAAAAACACCAGTCCCTTTGCTGGGATGCAAACCATCAGCACCTACTCTGAGTCAGCTGCAGACCACTTCACACATCCCCTGGAGGGCAGGGAGCTCTGTGCCAGCCTGACCAACTAACTATTCCTGCACCCGCACTGGCCTGACCCATAAGTTGTCACGCTGCTAAAGCCATTTCCCGGTGCATCAGTCTGCAGCAGCACGGCAGTGAACGTCAAGAGGTAGAAAGTATTAACAGAACAAGCTTGCAAGGCCTCTCGCTCAGCTCACTCCTGTCTTTGCTCACCCAGAGAATTCAGCTCCGTACAGATCTTAGAGCAGAAGGATACAAAATGCTTTACATGCTCCTTAATCAGCTTCCTGCCACAAACCAATTCTTCAGTGTGGGGGGAGGCCTGAGGTTCAGGAGGGATCACACTCAGTGGTGTGTGCGAGGGCAGGCAAAGCATGTTCAGCACTTCCAGGTCCCCAGGGGCTTCATTCAGCGTGACCTCCCTCCCTTCAGTGAGACATGTCCGTTTCTGACATTCACCTGTCCTGATGTCACACAGCAGGACAGGTAGGTGGAATTTGTATCATTAAATCCCAAAGACCTGTCTTTGCTTTGCCAAGCTTCTGAATTGGCTTCCAGAAGAATAAGGACTCTAAAGCACCTACAAATTTAAATACAATCAAGTGTATTAAAAAGTGTCCAAGTTTTCAATCAGCCTTATTTCCAAAGTAGATTCCAGTGAGACCTATTGGTTTTAGTCACCTGTAGGAACTAACTGTCCAAGACAGAAAATGAAGCAAAAAACCCCAAGCCTAAACCCCAGTAAGCTACAAGCTGTTTGAATTCAAGACTGCCACCCACAGCATACAGCCTTCATATCCTACACTTGTTCTGAGAAGATTTAAGAGATGACAAAGCTCACCTTGTCAAGGCTGTGACTGCTGCTGCTGCCCTGTAAAAGGCTCTGCTGCCTTGGTGAACATGGCTCTTCTGTAACAGCCAACAGCAGAACAGCAGGGGTAGGCAGAAAGGAAGGTAAAAGCCATCATGGCAAGTGAAGGGATTTGATTCCAAGAAAATACAAAAGTATTACATAGAAAATGATCCTGGCAATCTAGAGTGAGAAACTTGGTTAGAAAGAATCCTAAGAAATGATTGACAGGAGTTCAGGAGTGAAGGACAAGAACTGAGCAGAATGTCAATAAATAAAGCTTCAAAAAATGCAATCAATGCCTTCAAAAGCTGCACCCACACAGGTATCAGTGCCGAAAAAAGAACATAACTGCTCGCTTCATGGCTCAGGTGAAATCACACTTTGACAGCATTCACCCAGCTCTGGTTGTTGTATGAGAACAGGAACAGCATGTCACTACAGTGACAACAGAAATGTGGAATGGCCACATGGCTTGTAGGGGAAAAGTAGACATTTAAAGATTTTGCTCCAGTACGGACCAGAGCGGATGTAACTGCAGATGTGTCAGGAAGCTGCAAACTACACAGCTTGGGGCAACATAAACCAAGTTACTGGAACAGCAGCTGTAGGTTAAGAATAAAAACCATCAGACATTTAAGATAATATAGATACAGAAAAGAAGGGAATGGTCTTATTTTCCTGCACTGGATGTTCTTCGATGGTTAGATTTTGGCCAAATTCATAGAACCTGTTTTCTTTTTCCTCCTCTTTTCATTATTCAAGGTTAGCTCGTTGTTAAATACCAGAAGACATTCGCACATTATTTTGACCATTGAAGAATGATGCTGTTGTTTCAGAATTGTGCTCATGTAATTAAGGCTATATGAAATTCTTCCATGGAAACAACCTGTAGGCCAGTTTTATTATTAAAAAGCAGTTTTAAAGGAATTATAAAGCTAAAAAATGCAGAGTTGGGTATTTAAAATCTGATGAAAAATTAGCCCTTACTCAGGAGTGGTTTTCTCCTGCAGAAACTAGCTCTCCTGTGCTTGTTTTGATTTCATTGTCTGCAAACAACTGTAAACAAAGCCAGTAAGACAGCCATCTTTCGTGCTACCTGCTGACTTATCTGTCCTGATCACTGCCAACATCAGCAACTTCAACTCTTACGGTGCTGAAATCAACAGGAATCATACAAACACAGTTGAAATCCACAGCTCCACCACACCTTGCATTGGAAAAATCAGATTATGGGAGTTCCTCTGAATTTAAGCGCTGGAATCTGTGTCAACAGTTCTGAGAACAACCTATGGTAAAGAGATGGCAGGGCAGGACTGAACACTTGTATAAAAAGACAAAAGTATTTGACACTTTTAAAAGTTACTCCTAGGGAAATTCTTATAAATAAAAGGACATTTATAGCATGAACCTTAAGAAGTTGCACACTGTAAAAGTGACAGTGCTCAGACTGAATTAAAGCCCTTCTAGTGCAGCAAAGCTGCCTGGTCTGTGAGGGAGGGCAAGTCTCAGTGTAAATGTATCTGTCAAGGTGACAATCCCCACAGAGCAATGGAAGGAAGGGAAATGAACACCTTGGAACAATATGGAGGGCATAGAGGGTGTGTTGCCTGTGCTGCTGCTGCCCAGGGATCTGTACTGCACTACTAGAGATCAACTCTAGCTGTGAGGCAGAAACACGCATGACATGCACTGTGCTTTAAAGAGCTGTTTGCTGTCATGTTCCTCAGGAGACCACTTGCAAGAGGAACAGAACTCACACAGAAGGATGTAGCTGGGTTTGTTTCACTTGCTTTCTGCTTGTTGTAGTACCACTGTCCAGCATGCAGCATTTCTACAAGATGGTTCCTCCTTCTACCCAAGAAAGCCTCTCATGTCCTGCTCTAGAGAGAAGTCAGGTTTACTTTATTCCCAAGATCTCATGGCTGTGACAAAAGCAGTATCATGAACATGACGGAGAGCACAGGAGGCAAGAACACAGGGAGCAAGTATTAATTGTCTCAATTATGCTGTGCTGGAGCATGGCCACAAACAGAAAACTCCCACACCTGTCTTCAGAAATGTCAGCATCAGCACCTCATCCTCCCAAAAACTGCGGTTTGTGTCCTTCATCACAGAGGTGAACTCGCTTTCAGTGTGGGTTTGCGAACGTGGACTAAAAAGGTTTAACAAAGATAAACACTTAATTGGTTACCCTGCAGATCTCCCAACATGCCACTTCTTCCTCTAATTTATGTAGTTAGCCTTTAACTTTCATTTGAAGCTGAAGTCATTGCATGGAAAGCCTCACTGCAATCAATGCCTAGTGACTGAAACTGCCCAACAAAAAACGCTGAGCCACTTTGCCTCGACACAGTTCACCAGCCTATTCATTTCTGGCAAAAGACACAGAGGCAGACAAAACTGAGAGAAACAAAAATGAAGTCCATTGCTACAGCAGCCATTTTTTTCCCCTTTTTAGCTCTGGCAGAATGGCTGATGTCATTCTCTCCTGGAACTTAGGAAATATAAGGAAAGTTTTGGAGCCCTAAGTGCTTTCTCATGACACAAGCTAAAACACACAAGCTAGGCACAACAAAGTGGCTGGAAAGGCATAATAGCAATTACTGTAACATAATTTTCTCATATAGCCTACAAGTCTCACTCTGGAGGAAAAAAAAAAGAAAAAAGGAATGTCATTGTGGAATTTCATTTCTTCCTAGCTCAATTTCAGCAAGAAGCACTTAGCTTTAAAAACACACAACTTCCATTTTCAGAGTTGGTAGTTAGCAGGGAAAATAATCTGAAAAAATTTAAGTCAAGCAGAGTCCTTTGCTGCTTGCGCATCACCACAGAAGTAGGTTCTGCAGAGCAAATAAGCTTTGATTGAACACTGTGCAATCCCATTGTTGTCAGTGGGGTAACACAGGTGTAGGTGACCAATTCTGTGACCAAAACATAGGTATTAATGCACAACATAAGTATTAATGCACAAATAGTAACTCAACTCCTTTCATATATGGCTGTACTGATTTTAACACTAACAGCAGCAAGTGTTAAAAGCTCATTTTAGTCACTAAATAGCCTAAATCCAAATGTAGTAGAGGGAAAAATTCTGCTGAGTAAGGCTATGGTCAAGCTACACATTAACCACCATACAACACCACCTATGAATTCTCCATTTCTATGTATTTGATGTTACATTGCCAGGAACATGAGTAATCGACTTTACTACTTATTGGCTCATTCTGTGGAAGACCAGAGATCCCCTAGTAACTGTTCTAAACAGAAGAGAGGACTGAAATTAGTAATGCAGAAATCAAATCTTTAGGCACTTTGAGGACAAGTATTTTCAAGTGTGCCATCAACAATGAGGTACTGTGTAGCGCCTGAAAATGACTGCTGCCAAAATGCTGTGACAGTAATGTGCATATGAAGCTTTTTACTTGTACGATATTCGTCAAGTACAATTCAAACTTGTTTTGCCCAGAGTGAAGAGAATGTTGCACCCCTTACTGTAGCCAGCCTTTTAGAAGCAGCAGCTGCAACAAACAATACAGGCTTGTCCTTCTTCAAAGTCACAAAGATGCACAATATTCTCCATTTGCTGCCTGAAAAACAACTGCCCCTGCAGTCATTCTCAACTCAGGGATGGGGGTTTTATGACTGAAGAGTCCCAGCCTTGAAGTGTCACAGGTTTGATGTGTCTCTACAATCATTGCACTATTAAAAGCAAACACATTTGGCAAGGCTGAACTAGCACTTTATGTATTTTACCTATTAGTAAAAAATACAGAATAATCGCCTCTGAGATAGCTTGTTTGTAACAATTACTGGTCCAAATAAATATGAACTCTTTCAGCTAGAGCACTTAGGGTAGAACTTTTGAGCTAAAACCTCCAACAAGCATTCCCAAACATAAGTGGGAATGCTTTATCCAGATAGTTTACTAAGTCCAGGTAAAATGGAATTACTAAAAACTATGAAAAAAAATCTGAATTAACTTGAGCACGAGGGAAACACAGAAGCATAAAAGAGATCACTGAAACAAGCATATTCAAAAATCTTCTGTGTCCCTTCCTTGTTACACTAAATGCATAAGAATGCACTTGCAACCAAATTTCCCATTGTCCATTTCAGAACTACAGACCTTTAATCTGATAAGCAGCTTTGTTTCTATCAACTTTTTTGTAAAAAACACCATCAAGCTTGTGCTCATTAAATATATATATGTATATATAAAAACATACAAAAAGTACAAGATAAATCACATTAAGAAACTTTTACAGTGTAATTGTCCTGATTAGTTTATTCTTAAGGGCCAATTTTGTTTTTGTGCACAGAATCTCAATGTGACTGTTGTTCCAGAATTCAGCATAGTGCCACTGCACAGAATTCACGTTTCTGTGCAGTCCATTAAAAAAAAGCCCAAAACAAAACAAAACAAAAAACAACACACACCACAGGACAAAACATTCTTCTTAAATCAAATTCTATTTGTGAATTCAGCAAAATAATTTCTATAAAATAAAACAGCAAAATATTTAAATAGTATAGGGTGGGCTGTATCTGTTTTGCAGGGGTATTTGGTTTTTAGACAGGTTCCAAAAAAATTACACACATTCAAGTTACCAATTTTCATTTAAATACAGTATTTACTGATGCGGTTCTTGAAGTCTTTAAACAAATGTTTATTCTGGAACAGAGATACCTCAGAATTGTATTTGACTAACCAGTAGTTTCTTTTATAATTAAACCCTGCTTCTAATGTTAAGATTTCCTGTATAATGGATAAAGAGCTAAGACAATTCTCGCTTTCAAGTAGAACTGTGAACGAGCAGAAAACCAGCAAGTTAACTTGGTGCAGTGGCACTCACAAGTACTGTGTGATTTTGTTGACTTCCACTTCACTGGGATGCAGTAGAAGGAAAGTGTTAGAAGTTTATCTAATAAGCTCTACCAAAGAAACAAAACAAGCACACCAAATACAGTCTATTATGCTCCAGGCATCCTGGCATAGCAAATTTTTGCATATTTGTTTTAAATCTTTTAAATTCCTATTACTGAAAACTAAGTGTTCTTTATCCCACCCAGAGACAGAACTGTCAAACATTAGATGTGAGGAACATATGTGAAACTGAAAACCACTTGTTTGTCACATTTTCCCTCCCCATTTTATAGTCTAGGTTGTAAGAAGAAAAAGTTCTGAGCAATGCAGTTGTCACATTGGGACAACTGCTGTCACCACTTTTTTTTTCCCCTCATTGGCTACACTAACTTGGTGTGAAGCCATGCTAAATGTTACAGCATAACTATAGCTTCAAAGTGATTAACCTAATACCAGAATGAAAAAGGCAATGAAAAAAGATCTAGAAACAATGTTACATCACCAATTTTCCACATCAACCAAATAATTAAAAGGTTACCAGCCATTACGTTGCTCATAGTAAAATCGACTCCAGTGGCAAAGAATTAACATGAAACTATTCTTGTGGTTGACATGGATAGGCTTTTTCGTAAAGGAGTTGATCTGACTGCCATGAGGCAGGCAACACTGGTTGCAGAGCGCAGCAGATATATCAAGAAATTATTTTTTTTGTTTTTTTTTTGTAGATCTGTGAGTCTCATCAAGACAAAAAAAAAAGTTTCTTGCTCAAGAATTAACAGTCAAACATTAATATACTATATACACCTTTGCCATTTACACATTAGCATCAGGCCATTTATTACAAAACACTATACACTTTCCACTGCAGGCGGGTTATATATTGACAGCAATTTTCTGCAGATAAGACAGTGAATAGACTCTCCACTCCATGTTGATTAGGAATAGTTTTTCTAGTTTTAAATATTAGCCAGACACAGAGAAAGGTTGGACTGTAAGGCCTGGGTGCACAGTCTTGATGGAGCAAGTTAATTGATTATGTGCATTTCACTAATCTTTTGTCTGAGGCGGGGAAACTTCTTCACTGCCTTCATAATTTTCTTGTGCTCGTTGGCCAGTTCGCTGAGGGTTGTTCATATGATGTGCTGCCGGGCCTGTATACGGCTGTCCATGCACGTGGTTATTCTGCAATAAAGCATAAGCATTTTAAAGGGACATTAAACTTATGGGCTGCTCCTGACTAATTGCCGTGTTTTCTCCTTTACATTCAGACCATCAAAAAGTATCTCCAAGCCCAATGAATTTCTCATTTAGTAGTATCTGTATGAACATACACCCTGAATCACACTTTTCACTTACCTTTTTAATTTACACTGAAGGAAAACAAACTTTCAACTTGTAGAGATAAAAGGATTTACTTGAAATAGTAATATCTGCTTTAGAAATAGCAATCTCAGCTTTTGAATAACAGACAGTTACATGCAAAGCAAAGGCAGCGAAAAAGAAAAAAAAGGAGATGGAAAGAGGCTGCCTATGTGCTGTGGACATTAAACTGTGCATGTCTATCAACAGTTTCACCCAGCTTGATTTTTTTTCCTAAGACAATGGAAAAAGCATACCTGTATCTAATTTTTGAGAGGAAAACAATACTACAGAACTGAATGAAATCTAGACCAATAGTTTTCTGCAGATGTTCTGCCCCAGTTTAAGAAGTCATACACACATCTGGCAAAAGAAAACAACTCATTTATCTACCCCTTTGCAGAGTTTAACTAACTGTGGAGAAACCAGGAATATGAGGATTGTGTGTGTTAGTGAGAAATGCCGTCTCTTGCAAGAAGGTGAACACATCAAACGGGTAATGGTGAGGTTACGGTATATGTCTGAATTCAGGAGCTGAGGAAGGAGTGGGAAAATCTGCATGACTTACCAACTGCTCTGCTGAGAACATCAAGTAGGGGAAGCAAGATGGAGGGAAAATGGGTTTGGGCAGGAAAGGAAATTAAATTAGCAGATTTGGAATATATAAAATGAATTGGAACAAAAAAAAAATCACAGCTAAGTGGGGATCTACTATTTTAGTCAATTTGGTTAAGAAAACTGGTCATGATTTTTTTCAGATCTGGCTTTCCACTGAAAGATATTAACAAAGCAGCCATTCCACATAAAACCAGGTTTAGATTTTATATGTACTTAAGATTTAGAAATCAGTGTTCATAGCACAAATCATATGTAACAGCCACGTGGATTTTTCTGAAAGCCTTCCAATTACCCAAACTGAAATTCGGACCTTGAGGCTTGATTTTGTATTTAAAAACAAGAAAGCAACTCTCAAAATATTATCAATAGCAACAAATATGACAGAATCAAATTCAGTCCGCACTAGACTGATAGCATTTGTCCTTCTGCTCTATGGACAATTAATCCATGATCTGAGAACATTAAGGTTTTCGCCTGAAGCTCTAATGGTGAAACTTGTCAGAAAAATGGAGGTGTGTGACAGCAGACAACAACACGCTTCTGGCTAAATACCAATAATTTTAATTTGCTATAAATGCTATAAAAATCTAACCTGGAACTCTGAATACATGGTTCAACTATCAGCTTTTACCTGTTGATACTGGGAACCAGGTGAATGGGGATACAGTGGGGCATCTTCAGGTGGAGAAGACTCATGTTCATCTGGGGCATCAGGATCATCTGGTTCCTAAAGTTTGAAAAAACGTTTTATTTACTTAGGTAAGAGGTACTGTGGTTATCCCATCCAGAGCCAGTTCTACATCCAAATGATCCCTTCACTCATGCCTGAAAAACGGAAGTTTCCACCCAGTGCACTGTGTCACCCACAGCTTGTACTGTACTACATAAAAATTCTTACTATCAACGTATTATTGGAAAAACAGACCCCTTCATAATCTACATTAAATGGCCACTTTCAATTTTATACTGCTAATTCTTTAAGTGGCAGATGCCTACAGAAACAGTAATAAAAGTAAATTAACATAATGAAGTTATGTAAATGAACCACAAAAACAGAAATCCAGATTTATAAAATTTGGTACCTCTATAATGACCAGTGACTGTTGCTAAGGTTCATGATTTATAGAAGCACTTTACTCAGATTTTTTTTTTTACCACAGGTCAAACGAATTTCTTACCTCCTCTGGACAGAGTTCACAAGCTTTTGCAAGAGTCATTCTAGCACTGTGTGATCTCTCTAGGAAGTAGCCATTTGATGTTTCATTGCTTTGTATTGGTGGAGACCAATTATTATAGGTGTATTGGGGATTGCCAGTGTATGGTCTACGCTCAAGCTCGTCTCCAAGCCATTCTACTGCCCACGTCCATTTTCTCTTCAAGTCCCCATTGCTCTGCAGATGGAAAATTAACAATTCAGAATGGTTTTCTCTATTCTTCAAAACAGAAGGATTTTTCTCTTCCTGTACATCAGCTATCAGAGAACAGACCACTAATGCATTTTGCTGTTTAAAAGACTCCCTGAAATATCTTTCACACAAAGAAAACTTAAAATTTGAAATGAAATCTACGGATTTGCAGCTGCATCACAGAATCATGAGTCCAAATTTAACAGAATTGCTCTCAATCCTGTATACTGAGCTTCTGATACAGGAAGGTTCAATTGAGTTGTACTCAAAAGTCGTAATTTCATCAAGGTCATCAAAACTTAAAAATGGTGGTTTTTTTCCCCAGGGCTTAGCTCATTGATTGATTGTTGTTTTTAACACAGAACTGGGAAAAAAAGCAGCAAGAAACAGAACAAAAGGTATCACCTGAAGGATCTGGTAGGCTACAGGACAGTTGCTGAAGAGAGCTACCATGCACTTTATGCACTGGTAAGCTCTTTTCTGATAATGGTTCTTAGAGCGCTGAATGGTGTCAAAGAGCCCATCCCTGTCATCCGGGATTCCTTTAAGTGCATTGTGAATCCTACAAAAAAGAAAACCAAAATAAACCCCCCAAACTTCAAGAGTTAAAGAGCTTTAGTATTTAAATTAGTCATTATCTACAATAATTAAACCTTTTTAATCTCAACTTTCAAAAGCCTTATTCTGTAGACATATAAAAGTTAGGTTTGAAACCGGATGAATATTTAATAGATTTAACACACTAAAGTTAAAATTCTCTTGAAATGTGATTACACAGAGAACATTTATGTATGAAATAGGCTTTTCCCCCAAGTTCACACTTTTTGCATGTCTTGGTATCACTGCTATGACTGACATGGTGCTGAGTCAGACCAGGCTATCACCGGACTCCCTTGAATGAGATGTTTCTAAGAATCATTCCAAGCACCTCACAGTAAATACCAATGAGTTTAGCCTAAATGGCACACTCTTGTACGTGAAAAATCTTGGGTTTATGGTACTAAGAAGTAAATTTCTGACTACTAAGGAAGGTCAAGGTGAAAAATTATAGGTTTATCATAAAAAAGGTGAAAAAATGTTTTATTAATTTAATATAGATTTTAAAGAATCCTCTTGAAAGGATGAGCACAAGAACCACTGGGGAAACAAACTGTACAAAACATAATAATGACGAATTATAAGAAAGACAGGTATATACTAACCTGTGAGTTTGCCAGGAGTCCTCAATTAAAAGGATTTGTAGAAGCAGATCCAAATAAGGACGAAGCTCATACGTATATGAATATGCAACCTTAAAAAGTAAAAATGCAGAGAACGTAAGAAAGCATTCCTTGAAGCATGCAGATTACATGGTGCAATACAAGAATACAATTCATCTGAAGTGAACTTCGCTGTAATTTAAATGATACTTCAAGATATGATGCATACTTTTTTTTGGGTTGATTGTGTCAGTCTTTCCAGGGGTTGTGCCTTTGTTAGGTTTTGTTTTATTTCTTATTTCAATACAAGAAGTTTTGCAATGGACAAAACGTTTCCTGATAAATTCTTAACTAAAATGAAGCCCCAAGCATGCCCATGCTGAAGAAGCTACCTTAAAAAGTATCTTTAGAAAAGCAAAATTACAAAACAGTATTTTTCCTTGATATTGCTATTTTTAGATATTAGGTTCAAAGGTTATCCTAAAATGTAAAACATGTGGCTAGCAAAGTATCAGTGAAGCGATTTTTTATTCTGATTCTTTCAATTGCTGAACCAAAGGACATAGAAAAATGTAATGTTTCCATGGTGGGGGGGGAGGAAGGGTGAACATAAAGATGAGCAATAGTAAAGTTTTAGTTGGTGTGGGAAAGTGTAAGTAACTTTATAGACTGAAAAAGGAAAAAACAAGACAGTCCAAAAAGGCTTTCCTGAGTCTGAAGCCAAGCATGTTCTGCAGACTTTTAACAAAGAACATTATGAATGTACTCAAACACACAGGAGATCATACAAAATTATTCTGATTTTCCACACAACATAAGAAGCTCTTTTTGGGATAATGATGGAAAAGATTCAGTAAATGACACTTTCACAATACATAAAGACCACCTCAGCCTAGATACTTTCCATCTTTTGCATAGCATTCCTAACTCAGAACAGGTTGACTGCTTTCCTAAACTCATAAAACGACTTTGCATAGTACTCCAAGTACTCAGTTACAGACTTAAGAGTGTAAATACTGACAAAGGATGCCATCTTCAGAAAAGTTTATCAACCACCTGTTAATTATTTAATGCAACATTTCTGTATCTAAATACAGAATCATGTGCCATACACATTTATATTCCCATCTTTCTCCTAGCTTTTTATTTTTACCTGCCAGAGAAGCTCACTGAGGACAGTTGAAGAGAACTGAGGATTCTCCCAACAGCAGAAACGAAGCAACTTGATGGTCTCTTCAGAGTTGCTGCAATCTTCAATAATTTTCTTCACATAACTAGTTCTCACAAACAAAATGTCTGTTACGTTCTGCTGAAGTGCCATTATAGGCTGAGATAAATTAGGATCACCGTAAGGGTTGGCAAGTGGGGGATTACCTAGAAGAAACAGTTATTACAGATGAAAAGATACTGAAGCACTTTCAATGTAGACAGAACAAAATATAAATTGGTGTAACTCAACAAAAAACCACAGACAGCAAGAAAAAAACAACCAACCACACAACCCAGAGCTGATTTTCTTTGGAGGATACTGTGGTATGAAATAACTAAGTTTTCCAACTGTGAAGCTAGACACTTGCTGCCTTAGAGAGAGCTACTTCTCCCTCTCAGGTAAGATTACGCAGGGACAATCAAAGCAAAACAGTTGGAGGCATGTTCATATGCAAGAAGAGAAATTATGGAGTTTTCTTAGTAAAATCCTCTCATCTCCCGAGTTTATTTGCTTTGCTGATTGCATAACACAGCAAAAATTTATCATATTTTAGGACACATGGTCTATTTACTGCATACGCAATGGGAAACAGTTCAGAGGAGTATATATGTCAGAATAGCCCTGTCTGAAGCTCTAGAGTGTAGAGAACATACTCCTGAAAGAATAATAATAATAAAAAAATTATCTTATTTAGTAAGCTTCATTTTATGTAAGGCAAGACTACTGATTTGCTCCTGGTGTTCCTAAATTTAGCAGTGTTTTGAGTTATTGTTTGAAGATGCCCAAAAGTCCAAGACAGAACTTTTCTAGCTTAGTATGTTGAAGCAAAAATAACTTTACTCTGCCAATACCAATCATAATTAGTTACAATAATGTTCGTACAAACTAAATATTTTAGTATGACATTATGAGTCCAGTGAACATATTTTCATAGGTAGAATACCTTTCAAGCTAAGTCTCAAATAGTGCACTGGAAACAAAACCAAATCAAAATTGTCAAATGGTTCTGAAGCTTATTATAGCACAGTAAAATTTTCAGTTCATTAATCTTACTATAATACATTCTAGCCCCTACTGACTTTTTAGCCTGACACATCAAGCTGTAATGAGCCTGCCCTTAAATAGCTTCTCCACAGATTCTTAATTATGTTTTCTAGAATATGCTTAACAGAACATGTATATGCTAGCTATAAAGTCAATGTAGGCCAATATTCTGTCACTGTTTCTCGAAAATAATTGCACTACTGGATATATTAATGCTTCATACTACGGTTGATCAATTTCTAGCTGATTCTTTATCTGTTTTAAGCTAAAGTGCTGGTGTGCTGGCTTGTTTGTTGTCTTAAGAGCAAACAAGCACCAAATAATTTTTGAGAGCTATCCACAATGCAAGGTCTCTTTACTGACAAGCAGTATTAACTGTTTCAAAGCCTGCTCTAGTGTTTCTCCTGTAAATATTACTTTTGTACTGGTAACATGAAAGTGATCTATTATTTCATTGCCTATTTAGAATCAAAAGATCTTTACACAGTTCTTTAAAATGAGCTTAAACTATTCTAAAATCATTACAATTTTATAATCAACAAAATACTACTTTACTACTTGGTTGTCTTCCTGTATCTTTAAGGAATAAGCCAAGAAGCATAAGCCATGGAACAGATTTCCGTCTTGTGCGTTAGTATAGCAAATCAGTTTTCCTAATGACAAAGAGTTTGGTTGTTAAACAAAAGGAGCTGCTGAACATAAAAGGCATTTTTTTCCAGCTAATCCATTTTACGCATAATAGCTAAATATGCACAGAAGACATTACTAGTATATTCAATTAATCTAAGGAAAAATTAACATTCACTATACCATTGATAGAAGACTGCATCCGTGATGACACATTGCAACAACGGATCAGTTGTGACACTACAGTGTACAGCTTCCCCAGTTCAGCATACTGGTATTTAATGGGAGGACCTGGACCTTCATCCAGAGCCACAAGCATGAAGGTTGCAGGAACACTTAGTTTCAGAAGTTGTGTCTTCTCTGCTACACCTTTACAGGGGTGGGGAGAGAAAAGAAAAATAACATGTATCTTATTTGTTTACATGATAAATTACTTTTCAGTTGCAGGGTTTTATCATAACCATCATTTATGTTTTCTGAGGAAAAAAAAATACATCAGTAAAGATGCACAAGAAAATTATGTTCAGTTGAAATATCACATTGAAGGAGAGTTGTAAATGACTACAACTTGTTAACTGTGCTCATTAGCACTTTAGTAACTAACATTTATATTAATAGTAAAGCCTCAGAGAAGTCTTTTGGACAAAGAATTAATCTTATCTTTGCAAGGTCCAGGACAGGATGAACACCCCCACAGTACATTTTGTTATTTTTCTATCACATCCTAGATATTTCAATTATAAACTTAAGACATTCCAACTGTGCCATACTATGCAGTATGTGTGAGCGTGACAAATCAATTTAAAACAAGACAAAAAAGCAAATGAGAAAGCCTCCAAAACCAGCCAAAAACCTAGCCAAAATACCTAAACCATACAGCTACTTCCATTGCAAGAACACCTTGCTCATACTACATTAAGTACTTACTTAAATTTGGTATGTCCCTTTTAATCTTGTATTCTGTCTCTCAATTGGTTAAATGTAATGATTTTTCATACATATTCAAGTTTTTTCTTATTCTGAAATACAACTGGGCCTTACCTACCATCTCTCTGATAAGGAGGAATCTAAGCACTCTTTTATAGGATCTTTTTGATCATTAGATAGTTCTGTGGTTACATCCTTTGTAGAACTGATCTCTCACTTGCTCTGATGTGAACAATATATTATTCAATTTCTCAAACTGTCAGAAACTTAATCTTTTTCACAGAACATGAGGTGGTGCAGGAAGGACGCATTTGTTGATTTTGCTGAATCAACACCCTACATCCATAGAGAAGCCTTCAGGTAATAGTAGGAAGACAAGCACAACTGCTTAATAATTCCATGCTTTATCTTTGCAGGTAGATAATGATCAGACCCACAAATATAATTTAGTTACGCTTTTCCATCTGGCTTCTGAGTGCTTTCCTAGTCAGAGGCTTCAACTGCACTGACTGACTATGAAAAGGGGAAAAGGTAAGTTAGAAGATACCTCTTCTCTGTGACTAAATCCATTATATACACTTTGGGGGTCGTAACAGACCTCTGCCTGACAGAGTGCTTTGGTAGACGAAGTATATGAAAGCAACACATAAGTGAAATCATGTCAATTTAATTTCCTAGATTAATTTTACAGATAGGAAATTAAATTACTTTGAAATTGTCTACCCACACAAATTAGCTTCCAGAGGAGTGAATGAGAGAGTGTGTGTGTCACTGAATTCTATGTGGAAATACTGAAATAACTGCCATCTGGACTAATGCATATGCTTAATACTTTAGCCTCAAAGTAATGTAACAGAAATTCACATTTATAACTTGTCTGTCTGAGCTGATAACCAGTAATGGCTTAGCTGCTCAGTATTATGGGCTTTCTGTAAAATTTCCAAGGGAACTGGATCTTCTAGTTCCATAATACTTTACATAAAAGGATTAAAATACCTTGTATTAGAGTATGAGGGAGAGTGTAATAGACTACCACTATGGAAGAAGATCATATCTTGTTTAGAACTTGCTGAAGAGGAAGATACTTTGTCACTTAAGCTACCATGTGTGAAAAAGAAATGGGTCTCCAATAGAAGACACCAATATCTGGGGAAAATAAGAATGTAGAACTCTGTGACATATCACTAGATACGAACCTGTGACTACCCTCATCAACCTTAGAGACAAAAAGCAACCCTTTATTCATTTGACATTTATTCATATTATGTCTATGGTAAAAGCATTCTGCAAGCAATGATGTCTAAGAACATACATAGATTGATCTATTTCCTCAGCCTCCCAGAGAGTCTTTAATGGGAAGAGAGATATAGAATCAGTGTTCTGCATTCATAGCTATGAGCTTCAAAAGTGAACTGATGAAGTTAATATTGAAAGGATACAGTAGGAATATATAGACAAAACACAACCATCCCTATCAATAACTTCATAAAGGAAAACCATGCATCTCTCTCTTTATCTTCACGGACTTCTTCAGGCTCAAGCCAGTTAAGAGCCCCACATGCGTCTAGGGTCTCATGTCCCCGCTGTGAATGAGCCCTGAACAAAGCATCATCTCTCTTGCCATGTTTTCACCACCACACCCTCCCAGAAGGACACTGCCTTATTACTCCAACCGTGTTCACCTTCCAAGTATGCCAGGAAGACTCAAGCACCAAACTCCAAACTGGAGCAACACAGATACTCTGGTGACCATTTATATGACACTTACTCATACCAACCTGCCTGAGGCTGAAAAACTGGATTCTCCTGCTGTTACTTGTGTAACTGGATTATTAATACAACCCAGTTTATTACAGCGTCATCAGCAAAGATCTGTGTAATTTCCTTACCTAGATTGGCATACATCACGAACAGATTGAAATACTGCTGCAAATGGCGCCCGTGTTCAGATACTTCCCTTCTTAGAAGATTTAGTACCGCTCTCAGCAAATGATCACTTAAACTTAAGTTATCATAAGCCTAAAAGAAAAAAGGTTTTAATATTTGTAGTTGAACCTGTCAAATCTTTATTTTGTTTATACTTTCTACTATGGCAGAAAACAGAACTGGTTAAAAGGTATGGGATTCATACAAGCTCCAAAATACCAGCAGCTGGTTAGTCTTCTGCATCTCACACAGACAAACATACAGAGATGACTGCCATCACTAAACACCATGCAAGTCCAAGAAATTATGCAAATATAGAAGATTTTAATTGAGCCTTCTCTCCAACTGCAGCTAGGCTTAAATACTCCAAAAAGCATATGCAGTTCCACTGTGAACTTCACAGAGTAAGACAGACAACCAAATCACCTTTACAAGTGTATCTCAAATAACCTTGTGAAACAAACACTGTCAAAGCGTATGTAGCTTTAACTTAATAAAAATTCTTTTGCTGGATACAATAGCAAAAAACATTCTGAGAAGGTAAGTAGAACAGTACCAAATAAAAAGTGTCTTGCCGTGGACATTAAAATATGACAAAAATGCCCCAAAAGGTTGGTATTTTAAAATTTAATACAGCCCAAATCTACCCCACACCCATTGTTATGACAAGTACCACATTAAGGTTTCTGGGGGTTTTGGTGTCGGTGGTTTGGGGTTTTTTTTGTTTGTTTGTTTTGGTTTTTTTTTCTCAGTTCTAGGTGTATAAAATTAGTCAAAGTTTTTAATAATTTCAACATTGCAGGATACAGAGGAATAAAACTCAGGGAACTCCTGCCTGCTCTCATGGGTTTTGTTTGGGTTTTTTTTGGGGGGGTTTGTGGGGTTCTGTTTGTTTGGTTTTTGTTTTGTTTGGCTTTGGGGTGTTTCCATTTGGTTTGAATTCTAAATGAAAAACAAGGGTTAACTCCCTTCACATTGCTTTATTATAAGCCACTGCTTTTATTTTACAGATTTCACATGCGCAACCTAACTCAAAGTTCTCACTACTTACTTTTCACAGAGATTTACAAATGAGGTGCAAAATGGACTGTACAGATTTCCTGTCAATACTGATGTATCTACTCCAGAATTTACATTCAATGCTTGTAACAAAGAGAAATAGGTTTCTAAAAGTTTTTTATTAGAAAATTAAATACCTGACTGGAAGGTCCAGGAGAGGCAAAAGGTGAAGGACATGGCCCATCTTGCAATGAAAAATGTGCAATAAATACTATAAGTTTTGCAAATGCACCCCTCACTTCTGCACTAGGGCATTCCAGAAGATACTCAGAGAAGCGGTTTGAAACATTAAAAAGGACGTTGTGTGCAAACCAAAAGCGTACATTCTTGCTGTGACGAAGAAGGATGCATAACGCATCATACCTGAAATAGAAGATGATGCAACTGAGAGCTCAGACATTGATGAATTTTGGCAGACATATTCTTTTGCAGAATTTGAAGAAAATACATATTAAGGGTGATCCCCAAACATATTTTCTCACAAAAATGCTTACAGATAAACTATAGTTCCTATAGTGATACTAGCTATCACAGATTAAAAACATCCTTCAATTAAAAACCTAACATTTAACTGTAGCACTTTACTTCTGTTACCCATAGGAACTAAGACAGGATGATGATCCCCTATAACAGTAAAATAACTGTTCCAGAGAGGGCCTTGTGTGTCTCTGTCCTTTTTCCTGCAGCAATATTTGAACTTCTCTTGACATCTTAACAGGAGTAACTTAGCTACTCTGAAAGTTGCTATTGGAGAAAAATGCAAGGTATATATTTGCCATGTATTACAAAACTACTTATTAGTAGTTGGTAAACTACTGGTCATCATGAAGATCATGTAAAGACTAATAAGCTACTGGTTGCCATGAAGATGTGGTACTATAAGTACTGTTTGCTCTATTACAGATTTGAATTACAGGCCCTGTAGCAATGTATATAAAGCACTCTGCTAACAGTCTAGAAGACTATTATACATATTTCAGAATCAGAATATAAATAACAAGCTACAAAAGTGGGTTGAAAAGAGCTTTGTTTAAAACTTCCCAAACCATGAACAAACCACTCTGATTTAGTCAGAATATATAACCTATTAGTTTTGCACTAGTAATAGACTCTACTCCTTTATTCTTAAAAAACAGACAATAGGTAGATTTAGGCTATGTTTGAAAATGAATTTTGAAGCAGTTCAGCTCAGCAGCTTATTTTAAGGCTCAGCTTCTTCCCTGTATTTTCTGTTTGCATTTCCCCCATTTTTCATATGCACCCTGATAACGCATCTGGAGGAAGAGAGGAAAATGGGACAGACCACTAACACCTTTTATTGTCAAATGCATATAACTGGAATCTTTTAACAGACATCAAACTTTCAAAGCTAATTGTTCTTAAAAGAGAAAATACCAATCACTCGCAGGGCCACGGACTATCTTCTTCGTATGAAATCCTGTGGTAAAGAGAAATCTAGCAGCGAGCTGAATACTAATCATAGTTATTTCTTCTGCTTCAGGCAACAGATGATCTTGTCCTAAAAAAAAAAAAAGATCAAGATACTCACATGTGGACAAAATAAAAACAGTTTACTTTTAACAATTTAGCTGATTGCAGATTACTGCTTTGTCTTGATATTGTCTTTCAATTTTAACCAGAAACTTGATCAAAACAGGCTCTAACTTTTATAATGTATCATTTGAAAATGTAAGCTTTAAAGACAGGTACCTGGGAGGCTAACCAATGTCTGATTTTTAGAAATCCAGCATCTCACCTTAGAGAACTGTCTTCAGCAGAACAGCACACAAACTGGAATACTTTAATATGACTTAGTGCATTAACTGAGTCACAGTTGATAGTTTATCAAAGTATTATTTGCTAAATGTTCTGGGATGTACCACTGACGAACAACTCAGCAACAGATGTTTAACTGCAGAAGTCTGGATAGACAGAGTATTCAAAGCAGATCACGCAAAATTTTCACTGGCAAACAAATTATTGACAGCACAAATAAAAAGTTTCCTGCAAGAAATTAATCCGTAATTATCACACTAACATACTAACCTGGAGGAGGATTTAAGTAGACACTATTACAAGTAAGCAACTTCTTTATGAACTGGAAATATTCTAGGCTGTACTGCATACGATTGTGCATGAACTGCACGTTCTGCTTCCGTACGCTTCGTTCAATGGCTGATGGCATTTTAATCTGATGGGGTTTAATGGTGATAGAGAGTTCTGAAATATATTTTATTAGTTCATTGTCTTTGTCTATTGTGTCCATACGTTCATAAAAAAGAATATAAGCATTCCACCACCTCTTCTGGCGTCTGTAGGACATACGCTTCATCATGTGATCGAATACTTCTCCCATGTATTCTCCACCAAAACACTGATTTTTCATTTCTTCATCGTCATCCATTTTACACTCTGTCACATCACCATCATCAAATTTATACCACCGGTTCTTCTCACCATCTCCACCATTCCTCTGGATAATGTAGGAGTAATAATGTCCACCACTGGCCTGGCCACTGTGTACAAGTACACCAACAAGCCTGTATTTTGTGCTCCCAGAGTGTTCGTTTTCGGACTGCTCATTTTGTATTATCTGATTTTCAGGATTTACATCATCTCCTTCCAATTTAGCTACACCTGCCACTGTGTAAGGCTCCATGTCCAGCTCTCGTGGAAATTCAAAATAGTCATTGAACTTGATTGCACATTCCCTTTCCCAGTCATAATCAAATCTTTTCAACTGGATTGCAAGAACTGGAGGCAACTTCTTAATCAACAAGCGTTTCACTGTATCAACCTAAAAAAGGACATGAATAGAATCATAGAATAGTTAGGATTGGAAAGGACCTCATCTAGTTCCAACCCCCCTGCCATAGTTATCAGCTCTTAAGTTTCTATTCACATTCTCCTACCAGCAACTGAATTCAGTAATTAAACTTCTTTTTTTCCCTGAACCTTAACTAAGACTGAACTTAGTACAGCTGTAACATCACAGTTGCATGTAACTGTAATATGTAAGGAATCATTACCTTTTTGTTGCATTTTTCACAATGATATGCATTTGCTCCTTCCAATAAATCTCCTTTGACGTACTGTTCCAAAGAATCAAGAAGGTTTTGGTGATTTCTTATATCTACATTCAGAGTTGTGAAGGATTCCTCGCATTCGTACCTACCAATGAACAGACAAGTGTGTAAGAAAGGTAGTAACGTGCTCAACTTTTATGTTTTACAGTTGCTACACAGCACTTTACTGCAAAAGTTTTATTCAGCACTTAATGTCAACTTCTGGCAAAAGTAGTTAAGTAAAAAAAGAACTCTTTTATTATTGCAGTCTTCCTACAACTACCTTACAGTACCTGCACACTGTATTTTTTGATCTGCAATAATCATAGTTATTTTATGAACATCATAAAAATTACTTGTATGCCTCAAATTCACTGAAAAGATAATGGAAATTAAATCTTCTGGCACACCTTGTTTTCAATGCAGTTTAAGTAGCACGACAGACTCTTGGCTAACTTAAGCTACTAGAGAAGCACAGCAAAGCAGAGTACTTTTTCCAATCACTTTGCATATTCTTGACCTATTGAATTTAATTTACTATGTTATGGCACAACCTTTAAACAATTTCCTAGCAATGAAACAGCAATGCTTGAGACACAACCAGTTAAAATATACTGGAAACATTTTTTGTTTGGCTGGTTTTTGTGGGGTGGTTTTTTTGTTGTGTTTTTTTTTTTTTTAAGGATAAAGGAGTGATAAATAAACTTTAAAAGTTTCTTGTTTCTCAGATATGCAATCATGCATATAAAGGGTTCTGTAACAGTGAATAAATTAATATTCAGAAACACTTCAACCAAAACAGCATTACTCATTCATCTATGCAATAACTTACAAATTCAGAAAGACTTTGTCATACCCCAAATCCAATAGTTTAATTTGTCATCACTTTTGTCCTCCCTAAACTAGCAGGATAAGATTTTTATTAAGAAGTACAGTTACACAAATCCAGTAGAATTCTATAATCATACGTAACACTTGTCTATCATGTAAGAATCACAAAGGATCTGAAAGATGTCATGAAGAGTAAGAAGGCCAACCGTTAGTGATACAAAACTTAACACAATTATAAAAAAAAACTGCTGAAAAAGAACAAGTCCATCATTAGGCCATCTTGAACCTTGCACATAATTTTAATCATCCACCTCAAGAGGGACAGAAGTCTAGAAGTACAACTGTACAATTCCTGGTTCTATTCCTCCACAAAGCATTTGTCATTGATCACCATCATCAAGACACTGCACCACAGAATTTCAGTCTGACTTGATACAGGCGTTTTTTTGATTTTTTTTTTCTACAACATTTACTTCAATATTCGCATTTTAAGTTATTTAAACATACAGCAAAGACCTTAAGAAAAGATGAACTTTTTTATACTTTTATCCCTAGTTACAGCTTGCATAGTGAGTATGAACAGGGTTTCACTCATTGGAATGAAAGATTCACACTTGGGTCAGCATTATCTGCACACTGTGGAAGACAAAAGCCAGCAACAGCTGTTTCATATATCTCAAAAGTTTACACATTGCATGGTTCCTAAGTTGTTTTAACATGGAAAAGCTGTATATTTTCCTCTGCTGATCAATACACAATGCTTCACATACAATTGTTAAGTAGAAGCAATAATCGAAGACAAATCAATGTAGAAAAATCAACGCTGTAGAAAAAACAACAAATTCTATTAGCTTAAAAAAAAATCCCCAACAAAACAACAAACCAAACCAACACCAAAACCACACAAAGAACCTACACCTGACTCTTTATTCACTTTCATAAGGATAAAAACATAGGTTGCTTTTCGTACAAGAATCTTAAACACTTACCGATGTGGGCATCCTTGACAAATCTTCTGGTCAGCAAAGGACCCTCCTAGAACTTTACTTAACATCGCTGGATGGCCCAAAGCTTTTAAAGCTTCATCTAAACTGTCCACTAAGGAATTAAAAAATTCTAAAGCATCATGTTGTTCACGTAGATTTACAGGTTCACCCCAAAGTCTGAAAACAAAAGCACATTCTTGTCAAATATTTCCAGTTTTGTTCCCCAACAATTTATTTAAAAAAAACCCAAACACTATTTATGCTATTCATCTTTCTTTCTTACTGACCAAGACTATTTGCTGGTTTGTGATGTAGGATACCACCTGTTACACTGTCCCTGACACTTACTGATAAGTAAAAGCAAGCTTTTGTGTATAACATCATAGTTAATTCACTCTCAATATCAAGCTCAAGAACTACTAGAATTCCAAATAACTATCTTGCTGTAAGCTTTAGTTTACCAAGAGACTTCTACAGAATGGTAAAAAGGTAGGATAACAGATGCAAGGCTGAACAAGTTCTGCTAATTTACACTTAACATCACTGTAATTTCTTCTATTACAGTTAGCTTTGTGGCATTTCAGTGGCCCAGTGAACAGACATCAATACTAAATTTTCTATTTACCTAAATTGTTTCCAAAACCCTCTTGGTACATAGTACTGTAGCCTGGAAGCCGCTAAATGACCAAAAATTACTTGGAGATGCCTTAGAACTCCAATATTGTACTCTTTTCTATCTTCTGTTTTACTCAGTGCTGGTTTGTCTTCATACTGATGTGGGTAACCAAACACATCATCTCTCGGGTCAACATTGCTCTGAAAAGCAGAAGAAAATTTGTTCAATTAATTTTGATAAATAGCTGTCTTATAGCCAGTTGTATCCATTGTTTAATGTAACAATCTAAAGTGCTTCATATTCTCAGCTGAAGAAACAAGCGTCTTTGTATGCATTAACGGAGTTCTGTTGGCAGAATAAGTGTATGGTGCTTTCAAATGAAAATCTATGTTGAGGAAGTCTGCAAACCCTGCTACCTGGACCTTTTGAACTGCCTCTCTGGCAGTGAGCCTATTCAAATAAGAAACACTATGCCACTGCCCCTATTGCCAGCAGTGGAAAGAAAAGCAATAAGCAACCTGAATTTGTTATAACCTTTTCCTAAAAAAAAAAAAAATTCTATTTCAAAGATAAGCCAGCTCTGCATAATTAAATTTACCTCATTGTCCTGCTTTTCATCCCCAGACATGTCATCATCTACATCACTGCCTGTGCCTTCAATTGCAAGAATCCCATTCCTGATGGCTGGAATCATGTACAGCTGCTGAATGACAGAATTCATGTAACAAGTGGCACCAGCATTTTTTAGCCCTACAAATCCCTTTGGTGGTCGAGGCCCAACAGGTGGTAGATATTCCCATTCTGTGAGCGCTTCACAAGCTAGAAGAAAATAGCAGAATGGGATTAGAAAACAATTCTATTATAAAAGAATCAAAATATCAATGCAATACAAAGGGCAGTTGCACAATATTAGTACTAGTCTGTATCACTCTGCAATTCAGTAAAGCAAATGTTTCACTGAAAAACTTAATTGCTAAAATAAACACAACTTCAATGCTCTGAATTTCTATCCATAATCCTACCATTAAACTATTTTACCAATCGCGTAACTAAAAAGGTGGCCAGACAAAAATTCAGTCTATTTATGTATCAAACAGAAGTCTTCTCTCAATACCAGCAAGTTTCTTAGCTGAAGAACTCAGCTGAATGAATGTAGAGTATACAGCCAATTTATAATGCCTTTCACAAATGTGTTATGTTTTTAAAATCACAAGATTTCACATATGCCTCACTTTCCCTTGCTAGGAGAGGAAACAGTGTTAAATAATTCTATTCATATGACCTTGTGACAGATTATTTTTTTCCTCCTGAGTCTTCTCCCTCAGACCTCTCACATCTCTTCATAGTACATTTACAACCACAGATTTACTACAATAACCTGTTTTTCTGTGGTTTTAACACAAAAATATGAGATCATGCATGTCTGCAAGCAAGCTGAACTTGGTATATGACACACACAGCATGCACAGTTCATACATGTGTTCCCTCTTCTGTCTCACATACCATGGAGAACTGGTGTTCTACTGTGCTTACCAAGTAATTGAGTGCAAGGAAATGCTATAAAATCTTTCTAATTGTGAGGTGATAGGAAGCACTTCCCAAGAGAAAAGAATGAAGAATAAAGGACGAGGCAGGGGGATAAACCATAAAGCTGCCCTATTCATTTATTTATTTGAAATGGAACTGAACAGGGAGACTGAAAAAAACCCTCGAATTACTCAGTGATACCACCAACTGGGTAAGTAGCACTGCCATTCTGAAAGGTAGTGGACAATTCCCCCTATGAGAAACTATTTCTAGTTGCTTATAGTTTTGCTAAACTCTAAAAGTTTAAATATTTTTTAATCATAGAATGGCTTGGGTTGGAAGGGACCTTCAAGATCACCCAGTTCCAACCCCCTGCCATGGGGCAGGGACATCTTCCACTAGACCAGGTTGCTCAAAGTCCTGTCCAACCTGGCCTTGAACACTTGGAGGGATGGAGTAGCTAGAAGTCCTCTGGGCAACCTGTTCCAGTGCCTCACCACCCTCACAGTAAAGGACTTCTTTCCTGTCCTACCTAAATCTACCCTCTTTCAGTTTAAAATCATTGCCCCGTCCTGTCACTACAGGCCCTGATAAAAAGTCTCTTTCCATCTTTCTTATAAACTTCCCCTGAGTACTGAAAAGCTGCAATAAGATCTCCCCAGAGCCTTCTCTTTCCCAGCTGAACAACCACAACACTCCAAGCCTTTCTTCTCAGACAAACTTGGTTTTGCTTGTTTTCAGTTGTTCCACCCACCTCTTCCCCCTCTCCCTATCTTTCTCCTTTCCCTGTCAACATTACAGCCAAAATAGTTGTTTAATTATCCCATTTAGGCTGCAGAAAATATGCTTTTTATTCATTTTTTAAGAAAAGAAAGTCTTACATGTGTTTTATCGGTAACAAAAACCTATGTTAAGCATAAGCCTTTTGTCACCCTTGTGAGTATCAGCCTGCTTCATTTGAATACCAGCTTTTGAAACACTTGCAAGTTTCTGTACATATTGCAATCGCTATAATCTTTCTGCAGTGAGGAGAAAGTTCTTTGAGGGCAGAGCTGTGCTGAGACAAGGCCAAAACTGAGAGCACAAACGTCTGAGGAAGGACCACGACAAGCAGAGAATTAAGTACAGAACTAAACAGGACAGTGGACCTGTGTCTGTGTCTGGACAACGATGACAAATTAAGTGAGCAACCAAAAGACTGGCACTAAAACTAAGCCAAATATACCTGATGAGTTTCTGGGATTGGTTAGGCAGAGCCTGAAATGATGAGACAAAAGTAGAAGATACAGACAGAATGAGGTTCCTGGGAGCTGGCACGGACAAAGGGGAGTAGCCAGGTTGGGTAGGGGAGGGTCTGACTGTATAAGTGACTGGGTCTGGAACTTGGATGCAACTGTGTAATGGAAGTCAGTATGTTTACCACATAAAGAAGAATGGAGAAAGGCTACACTGACAAACTTTTCTAGATTTTTGACAGCTTGATGTTGCAACATTAAAGCAGCCACAAACATACCACAAACTAAACCATTTAGCATCTAGTTCAGTTGACAATATAAACAAAACCTAGGCATAATAAATACATTAAAAAGTAGAAAACAGATAATTAAAAGTATTACATACTAGTGATTGCTGTACCTATGTAATACATTTCAGTCAACGTGTCTACTATCTGTTTGAGATTTCGTACACATCCAACTGCTAGTGCAACTAGTAGCTCAAACCCAGCGTTAATAGTAGCTGGTGAACTACAGACTGGTATAGCCTGCTCAGCAGGCAATTCTCCATTTCTCATGTACTGTAGATAAACATTTGATGCTGGAAAGATGAAATCATCTATCAACTCCTGCAGGGAAAAAAAAAACAACAAACAAAACAAGGAAAATAAATTACCCGTTACTTTATAAATTTGTATTAGTAACAGAGTAAGTATTATTACATAAATGAATGTCTGAGAAACAATAGAGTATTTAAAACACTCAAATAGTTAAAATTGAGACCAACACTATCATAAGCTTTTAAATTTAGAACAGAATAACTCCATTTTAATGTGGTTCCCTGAAACCCACCCACCCTCCCACTACAAGTTAAAAATACATCTATTATTTTTCTTGACTAGTAAAATTTTTGTTTTGTCCAACCAGTATTATCTACAAAACTCTTTATCAATTAGTGTTGGAAAAAACAACATTCCTGCTGTATAGTATTAGAGGTACAAAGAAGACATGACTGATGAAAGAAACACTCAGACATGCATTCATTCAAACCTGCCATAAACGTTAACAGCACTAATTAGGAACATGTGAAGAAAAGACAATACAGGGGTAATGAAAGAAAACAGTCCTGTACAGGACCATCCTGTATCTAAGCTCACTGTCCTTGTGTGATGTTTGCTCTTGGGATAACGGCTCACAAAGTCACAGCGACTCCATATGCCATGGTTCCGAAGAATGAGAATGTTAAGTGCTCTTATGAATGAAACACATATTTAAAAAAAAAAAAAAAAGTTTAAAACCTGATTGGAAGCCCTTTTCAAATAGTTAGACTGAGATCTTTTATGGTTACACACCACAAGATGCAAGGCTTATTTTTACCTGTTTGTATTTAACACCCTCCCCAAATATCATCAAAAAACTCCATACATCAAAAAACTTGAACCTACTTTAATGAGATTAGCACCTCCTTTTTCACAACCAATATGGTATTTCTTTTCAGGTGTTTGGAATGCTAACAACTCTTTTGTTACTCCAAGGTGACCCTCTAAGATAGTTTCTTCGACACCTGTTTCCCCTGTTCTTTTTACTTCATCCTGTAATTCAAGCAGAAGTTAGCATAATATAAATACTATACACTTAACAAGCATAAAACTTATTTCATATCAAAGTAGTTAAAAAATGGTTATTAGAAATAAATTGATCCTGAAACTTACCCTAATCCTCTTAAGCCAGTCAATTTCATTGTTGAGAAGAACTTCTGCATTGGGTACATTAATACTACTGTTGTAAGCATAGTTAAGAAGATGTCTTAAGAGAGTGAAGTAGTCTCCAGAATGCTTAGCTCTCTCTCTTGCAGTACTCTATGTAAACAAAAAACAAGTAATATGCAATTCAAACATGCTTCTACTTAAGAGTACAACCCTAACAGATGCCTAACTCTACTGAAACCTTTACCTCTAAAAACTTACCCCTAGGACAGTAAACAGCAGGGTAATGAAGAAAAGGAGAGGTCTCTGCCCCATGCAACACCGGGTAGCCATTAAAAAGAATTGCTCCTGTGCCATCTGACGAACAGTTCTGAAAAATCATTTAGCAGAAACATTAAACTCAACCTTCTGATACAGACAGGACAATTAAAAAAAAAGGAAAATATTTGTGCTTATGTGCTCGACGCCATTCTCTAAAACTGCACATAATGTAAGAAATGGGAATGCTTTAATTATTGTCCACTCATCATACTGTTTCACCATGCAGTGGAATTTTATGTAATATGAATTACTATTACAAAACCTGTTCCACAGATTCAATATTTAAAGGTTAAAAGACATTTATCAGCAGCTAACCACTAAACCTTCACAACTGCCACCAAATACTGAATAATACAAGAAGCAATTTGCAACCCTAAATAATTCTTTTCTGTGTTATTTTTTTTTTAATTTTCAAGCACCAGCTGTGCCTGAAAGACACACTAGAACTGCCCTAGTATCACTTCGGCAGCCTGCTGAGCATCTGTGAAGTGATCAAAATTTATCATTAGTAAGAAATGAGAAAAGATGATCCCCTGAAAATTCAAGAGGCTAGAATTAAAAGACATTTCCATCTATAGACTTAATCTAAGCACTGGCATAATATAGGAACAGATAAGCTTGAGGAAAAAAAAGTAATTTAAGGCAAACCCTATTCTTTCAAGTTGCAACACTGCCTTAGCATTGTACCTTGTGAAACGTTAGAAACAACTCTGCTTGTGTGGGGAGAGAACATAAATTAATGTTGTGCTTTATAGAAGTATCTCAACATATAAGAAACCGAATTTTACAGTGTCTTTCTGGTTGTGGCTCTCATTGTTTTCTACTCATGAGGTCACTGTGGAAAGCACACAAAGAATCCTATTTCCCTCATTGTTCTTTCACCTGCAGTTAACTGTGCTTCAAAAGATGTGCAAGCATGATCAGAGGTCAGAGCAAAGATGCAGGTAACTAAGCACTCTGCCTCTGGTATACACTTAGGAAAGCACACAAGAACAGAGAAGCATACAGTGACAGCTCTCCAGAATATTCTCTCGGCTTCTAACAATCTGTGGTTCACGAAGACTAACCAAAGCAGTATTTCATAGCCCTCATTGGAAAAATTAATGAACAGCCCCTCAAACTATTTCCAAACTAAAGGTTTACACTGTTTATATGTTATGCTCATGAAGTTCTCATACACAGAAACAACATTCTCTGTTTCTTCTCTCTTTGCTACTCCTGATTTTAAAAGTCTCTGTGGTATTCTCCTCCCACCATGTATCTCTTTGCCAATACCAAGTGCCCCAAGCTATTCAGCTGTTCCTCAGATGGAAATAATTTCAGAGCTTTGATCTTCCTTGTCAACCGTGCCTGATCATTGCAAGTTCTACTACATTGCTTTGAGTTGCAGAAGGCCATGGGATGTAGGGGGTCTGTTTTGTTCTTAATAATAATTGACATTTTATCTGATCTGATTGCTGAGCTGATGTTTCCATAAAACTCAGAGAAATTTCAGATGTAACCCCTCAATTGCTTGGGACACATCACACAGACACTCCTCAGGTTCATGCCTTTCAAGGCAGAATGAAATAGAAAAAGGTGGTATTTTCCTAAAGCAGAAATGTGACCAATGAAACACAGACTTCACACTGTTAAGTCTCTGAGGAGTATGAAATATTTGAACACAAGTATTATACTTTCATGAGGCTATAACAATCTAAGTGCTCTCAATGAGCTGCCTTAATACTGCATTTTGCACCACGTTAGACACCATGACAACAGCATAGAACTGGCAGACAGGACAGTTGCATGGTGAACTTACACTCCTCCAGCAAAATAGTTGAAGGCCCAATGCTCCATCAAGGTAGCAGGCAACCTGAATCCCATCCCACTGACAGTCCCAGGATACAGACTTCTGTCTAGTTAGCAGAAATCAGCCTCTTCAATGGATATAGGTGCCACTGCTTTCCACAGACAGTAAAAATTTTTATTTATGTGGGCCACATACGTATGACCACCGAACAGTTTGCAACCATCAGCTGGAACACTTCTGGGTTCCAGGATCATTTAGGACTAACTGGTCAGCTGCCTAAGTCATTCTTATATTCAAGAGTTACCACTATAAAATCAATTACCTTGGAATGCAAGAACTGCTCTAGTATTCAGTATTAAGCATTTTGCATTCTGTTTCTCAATTTATAGGTAGCATGGTTATGTTACGAGAAAATAGTGTTAGGCCCATACAATCTCAAAGTCTGAAATAAACAAACAAAACCCACCAATCCATCTAAATCTTTTCCAGAAAGATTGTATTTGTGAGATCTGAACTTGATCATCTTCCTTGTCTCTTATGGTACACCAAAAACATTTTCTCACATGCATATTTTTCTCACATTTTTCTCCAATTGAGGATATGAGATTAGAGAATAATAGCTGAAAGGATATTCAGAATTCTGCTCAGTATTTGCTAAACTTTCTCTACACTGCAAACACTGTTTTGTTTCCACATGAAGTCAGAAGAGCTTTTTTTTTTTTAGATTATTTCAACTTCACTGTATTTTCAAAGCAGTCTCCTGTTTTTACTCAAATTTAATGCTGTTCTATCATGTAATAATGAACAGCTGCATTCAAAGTGAGAATATCAGATGTATCAGAAGTTTTACAAGCATATGAAAGATGAGAGCTCAAAGGCTAGCTTCTACTGACAATATGAACCATTTTTCCTTACAATAAATTCAGCTAATTTCCCATTCTGGTAGAGGGAGAAAAAGCAGAGATAAGGAGCTGAGCAGCAGTTCACTTGGAGAAGAGAAGCCCTTAAAAATTTTATCCCCTCCGACAAAACAAACAAACCACATCTATTAATGCTATTCTTATTATTAAAGGGCAAGAAGCTAACATATCCGGGCAATTAAACCACAGCTGTTCAGACTCGGGCTGATATGCCAACAAACATAGAAAGAGAAGCCCACACAGCTTGTTTCTTCCAGTATTTTAGGAAGAAAAGTACAACAATTAACTATTCAGTAGGCATAATATCATACAGCTGGAATTCAAATTCAGTCAAAGCCCAAATCAGCAAGAGTAATCATCAGAAGAGACTGTCAAAAACCATGACAGATATTCTAATCTTTAAATCAAGACTAGGTTTTGCTAAAATGCCATTCCATCTCCATCACAAACTGTGTTAGATGCAATCTGCAAAATGAAATTCAGAGACTAAACTGTTTAAGACTTATAGAAGTTCTGATTGGAACCAACAGTCCACTTCCTTAAATAAATACTGCCAGAACAGAAAAATCCTCATGAAGAGCATCTGCAGTTTCAAAGACAGAAAGAGTGCTAAGTGTTGATACCAAACACTAACTGAAATATAAATAAATGCTGGTGAACACTTGAGAAATGTCACCTTAACTCCAAATATAATGCAAAGTCAAATAACTACAGTGACGTTTATTATAAAAATTATCACTCATTACTTGCATGTTCACAGTTAAGATTATGTTAAAAAGCCACAGATCTTATAAATCTTCAGACAGATACTAAAAATTAAAAAATAGAAAATAAAAAGCAAAGGATGGGGCACTGACACTTGCCTATGCCATTTAGCTGTACTGGTGCTCCAAGTGTGACATGTGGTCAACATACACTTACTGTCAAAATAGTAACTTGGTATCGACTGTTGATGTTTTTAAAAATAAAATGTAGTGATTTATTACTCATCAGCCTTGAAAGTTACCAAAACCAGTGAAAGAAAGCTTGTTCCATTTAATGTGTAAGTTACAATATATATTTGCCAGCGTGTTTTGTTAAACTTGTCTGACTTCAATGATAGTAACAGGCTTCAGTGAAGCTGAAAATTCAACATCCTATAACACAGGTTGCAAACTAATGAAGCTTGTGAGATTTCAATGACAACACTCCATGGTTTCACCAAAATGTGCAAAGAGCTCATTATAAAGAAGGATTTGATGATACCACTGATTATTTTGTTATGGTGAATATTCATGAACGTAAGACTTATCAACCTATTTTACCTAGAAAAGTAAAAATTGCAAAACATGTTTCTTAATATTGCTAGAATTTATTTAGCACTTAACTATTTTTTCAGAAACACAAAGCAGCTGAAACAATTTTCAAACACAGCTGCTGTGGTGATTTCTGAAATAGGAAAGAACAGTATTCCTAATTGGTACATGGGTTACTCTTTCAATTAAACATTTGAATCAAGTGTGTTGATTTTGATACATTTCTCTAAAATAAATACTTGAGAATAAAAGCAAGGCTTTTCCTCCATCTAAGCCAAAATTAATTAAATAGAAGACGTTCTGAGAAAACTGAAAGTGAATATTCCTGAACGTAAGACTTATTAACCTGTTTTATCTAGAAAAGTAGAAACAAGAAAGCATGGTGTTGAAATTCTGACCCTGTTCACCTGAGAGTATCACAATTTGACTCCATTTAAAATGTACTGAAAGGTTTATATAATGCCACTAATTTCTGTTCTCTGTTATTTCTCAATGAAAAGTTAACATATACATAGAATAACAACACAGATATCTGACAAAACTAGAATTAGATCTTTAATAATAATTCAAAGCACCAGTAACTAAGTTTAATGGCAACCTACCAAAACTTTCCACCTGGACAGCTTTGAAAAACACCCCCCTTCCCCATACTCCACAATTTCAGATGGGCTAAAACTCACAAGACGCACATTGCACAGATGCTGTACTGTGCAGACACTGTCTGAGCAGATGTGTAGGAAAAGCTTGCAGATAAGAAGAGATCCATGAACTCTAAGGGGCAAGACTGCAGGGCAACTGACACGCATAGCTCTTGGCAGCTCCTGACAGTTTTTCCTGTCTGTCTCTCCCCAGTGTGACAGCTCTAGGTAAAACATGTGTCACATGAGAAGTCAGAAGTGTGCCACTCCAATACAAGAAAATCAGAGGATTAATCAATTCTCCCTCTCCTCAAACTGCTAGTACTTAGTACTGTGTTTTGCCTTTACTTAGCAGAAGTATAAGAAAGTTCTTCTATACCTAAGTCACCTAAATGTTCTAATGCAGCAAGTATTCACACAACTTCTGAAAAACAAAGTACCTACGTTTTTATTCTAAAGTTGTTCTAAAGCCATCAGTAGCACATTATCAGGCATTCATCTGGCTTCACAATATCCTCCTTATAAGCATAAAGAAGATGGGACTGATACAGCTGCCACTTTAGGACAGGTATCCAAATTACAGATTTATATTGCTAAACATTAAATAAAGACAACCGCAGAGAAAAATCAAATAAGAAGTCACTGCTCTGTGTTTAGGCTTTATATTAATTCTGAACTGTAAAATAATTGCTCCTCATCCAGCGAGAGGACAAGGAGAGTCGTTCATAAACTAAAACACACAACGTTTTGCCTCAACATGAGGAAGAACTTCTTTACATTGAGGGTGGCAGAGCACTGGAACAGGCTGTCTAGGAAGGGTCGTGGAGTCTCCCTCTCTGAAGACATTTAAACCCCACCTGGACATGTTCCTGTGTAACCTGCTCCAGGCGGCCCTGCCTTGACAGGGGGGGTTGGGCTAGATGATCTCCAGAGGTCCCTTCCAACCCTAATGACTCTGTGATTTTGTGATTAAAAAAAAAAACAACCAAAACACCAAAACTTACTTGCTGTGACAGTGCAATAGCAAATCAATGATAAATGTCTGCCATGCCTTTTCTTTACTGAGTGCATCCAGTGCTGTTGGAATCAAAGCAAAACACAGGGTCATCACCTCCAGTGCTTCACAGCAAACCTGTTCATCTTCCATGTCTGGTTCATTTCCTGCATTTGTCTGTGAATATAAAAAAAAAGAACACAAAGTGGGTATAGAAAAAAAAATATCCAAAGAAACCCAACTGGCTCCAAGGTATATATTCTCAATACAAACACAAACCACAAATCTGTATACTAAGTGATTATCAGTGCCAAGTATTCTATTCACTCCACTCAGATGTGATTCAGAGCACTCTGTGGGATGACCTGAACTTCCAGTACTGTGCTTCTCAAAAGAGGAATCCAAGCATGAACTTAAGGAGCCAGAAATTAAATAGGAAGCTCGTAGGCAGAAGTTACAACAATTAATAATGCTAGGTTTTTGGTTTTTTTTTTTTGGTTTGTACTTGGGTTAATTCTTAAATAAGATGTTTTTCTTTAGTACTCAGAACCTGAAGTTTAAAGCTTTGGAAACAGTTACTACTTAAACACAGGAAGGCAACAGTGCTGTAAAATTCTTCAAGAAGTTCAGTTTTACAAAGCTTTGACACTCACAACTTATTTAACAAAAGTTTCTTAATACTGCTAGAATTTATTCAGCACTTTTTCAGAAACACGAAGTATCTGAAACAATTTTCAAACATTCTACGGTGATTTTTAAAACAGGAAAGAATACTTTTAATTGGTACATAGGTTACTCTTTCAATTAAAAATGTGAATCTAGCAAGTTGATTTTGGTACCTTTCTCCAAAATAAATACTTGAGAATAAAAAGCAAGCCCTCTCCTCCATCTAAGCCAAAATATTAATTAGCTTGAAGAAGTTCTGAAGAAACTGAATGTGAGTAGGTTTCAATCTTAACTCACCAGTAATCTTGGCTGCAGGTTACCAACATAAACTACAGTCATGTTTTATACATGAAAAGGTATCAAGAATAAGTAGGCAGAAAGAGGTGACTACAATGTAGAAGAGATAACTAATTGTAAACAGCAGTAGAGGATAAAGTATGTCTCAGTCTGGCAACAGACACTATTTTGTCTTTGTGCAACAGCTAAAAATCAGGGACAGTCACTACCACTGCAGCAGGAGAACATCGTAATTCTGACGCATCTCAACACAGGAAAGTAAAAGCAAAATGTTTTCAACAAGTTCAGGACTTAGTTTCTGCACTGAAGCTCTATTTAGAAAGAAATGTATTTTTGCATGGGTGCAGAGATCTAGTAGAAAGGAAAAGTGCATTTTCTACTCAATTAAGTACTTCCCTATACACAGGCACCAAGAGCTCATGAGTTTGTACAAGGAGCATAGTTGTGGTATTTCAGGCGGGTATGAGCCTTCTCTGAGTTAAGAAGAAAATGGCAGTTTGACACCACTGAAAGTCACACACAGCCTTCTTCAACCACTGAGAGGACTCCCATACCAGAATTTTTGAGGCAAGAGGAAAAAGAGACTCCATAAAAGTTACGCTCTCAAAATAATTTATCATGGCTTTAAAGTCTAATTGAATTCACCAGTTACATTCAGAACACTTGCATAAGTCATACTTAATGAGACTACTCTGAAGTGCTCATAATAAAAAAGTTTACCATAGTTGCCTTTGATGTTTTTAGGAATCCTGACATGACACTCCTGACTTCACAAAGATCAGTCTGCTTTTGTTCTTAAACTAACATTTAATGAGAAATCTCTACACCATAGACTCAGCAAAATACTGCTATGACCTATGAGATAAAAGTCTAAAATTTAGTGTTAAACTCATGAAACTGAAAGCATTTTTCTTGAAACACTTTTTCTTCTAAGCTAGTGTTTCTCAGTCACTGCTTTATTCAATCTTTATAAAATACCACAGGAGTTATTTTCTCTCATCTACAACCAAGCACAGTTCTCTTACACTAGAAGTGTGTATTTTTTTGCCTCATATTCCTTTTTTTCTACATCAGATACTTTCTATGTTATTTTAACACAACATTCGTCCCCCCTCTTATTATTTCTGCAATTTCTTCCTCTTTTTATATTTTTCACTACCATTTTTAGTTCCTTTTGCCTAGTATAAATCAAATGCAGCTGCCGTTTATTACAAATGTCAATTTAAGTGTCAATAATAATCATAAAAAATAATCATAATCATAAAAAAGCCCTTTGAAGGACAACTGATCATACACAGCTTAAATTTCAACTGTTTTAAAACTTCAGTTGTTTTTAAGTATTCTTATAGAACTTAACTGTAAAATTTTCAACCAGAAAAATACCCAGAGAGGACATTTAGGTGTATTTTCCTTTAGGTGTATTTTCTCTAGAACAATACTGCTGAAAACTTTGGGGCTGTTCAGTCTGGAGAAGAGAAGGCTGCGTGGAGACCTCATAGCAGCCTTCCAGTACCTGAAGAGGGCCTACAGGGATACTGGGGGAGGGACTCGAGTGATAGGATATGGGGTAATGGGTTAAAACTTAAACAGGAGAAGTTCAGGTTAGATATTAGGAAGTTCTTTACTTTGAGAGGGGTGAGACACTAGAATGGGCTGCCCAAGGAAGCTGTGAATGCTCTATCCCTGGCAGTGTTCAGGGCCAAGTTGGACAGAGCCTTGAGTGATATGGTTTACTGTGAGGTGTCCCTGCCCATGGCAGGGGGGGTTGAAACTTGATGATCTTAAGGTCCTTTCCAAACCTAACTATTCTATTATTCTATGAATGTATAGATGTAGGAGCACATCTTCCCATGCTTGGACTGTCATGCTAACTAAACCACATTTTATATGCAAGTTAATCACCTCAATTAAAAAACAAAACAAACCAACTCACAAAAACACAACCACCCCACTCCAACTTATTTCACGAAGTTGTCATTCCCACAGCTATCAAAGCAGATACCATTATACCCCTATGTAAGCTAAATGAAAAGGTGTTGCAATTTGCTGAAATATTATCCCTCTAATTGATCATTTAAGCATAAGCCTATATATTCCTTTCGCTTTAACTCTGAAGCATTACTTGATTTTATAAGACAAATGAGAAGACACTTAAACAACAAAAAATATTCTTAAATCACTTTCAGAATACAGGTTACTATTTCTTACAACTGTAAGCAACGTTCATTAAACACAAAGTGTGTCATAACATACTAATATACAACCCCCGACTCCAAATGATTTGCATAAACCACATGTGAAACCATGAATATGTTTTACACATCTACATAACACAAGAAAAAAAACCCATAAAGGATTAGCACTAACGTTTCATTTCACCAGTGTTTCAGTGCTAATTTCAAATCAATTACATTGTTTCTCATTCTAGACTGCACATATGCTGTACATCAGCTTTTGAGGAATATACCTTTAAGTTTGAAGACCACAAAACCTTTGGATTGCAAGAAATACTTATTCCTTATTTAGATACAAAATCTAACTGGGCTGAAAATGTTTTCAGCTTACAGAACTGGTGCATTTTTAAACTGACATCAGATTCAAGTTACAATGAAATACTGAGAAAAGTAATTTCAAATAGAAAATTAAACTGTGGTATGACAAGCAACATGTACTAGACTACAAGTCCCAATCACTAGAGTCCATCACTAAGACATCCACCTAAAAGCTCATCACACTAAGTCTGACTTGGTTGATACTGTCTCTTCTGTAAACAAAACACCAGTTACATAGAAAAGAAGTTGCTTGGGAGTTCTTACCTTTTCATAGATCTTACTAATTTCCTCATTTGAGCTGAAAACCAGCTGAACTGACCCACAACCTGACGCCCAAACAATTTTTTGTACTGCCCTAATAACACAGATATCAGGGATGTATTTTGAAGCCTGAAAAAAAGGGAAATAAACCAAAGCAACATTAAAATGCGGTTGCAAATAACATTACAATTGATTCTAAACTCTTACAAACATATTTTATAGAAAGTATAAAATTTTAAAATTTAAAATACAATTTTTCCTTAAATGGAAAAAAGATGATGCATCTTGAAAAGCACATGTATGTCACAGTGTATTTTATTTTTTAATAGAAGTAGCATGTAAATTAAC